>NW_004444012.1:1653291-1688058 GCF_000243295.1 Trichechus manatus latirostris | reverse complement strand
TCTCAGCGCAGGAACCTCAGGTCCAAAGGACACGCTCTGCTCCCGGCACTGCTTTCTTGGTGGTATGAGGTTCCCATGTGTCTCTGCTCGCTTCTCTCTTTTATATCTCAAAAGAGACTGGCTTAAGACACTATTCAATCTTGTCTACCTCATCAGTATAACTGTCGCTAATCCATGTTATTAAATCATGGTGATTGAATTTACAACACATAAGGAAATCACATCAGATTACAAAATGGTACACAGTTATATAATACTGGGAATCGTGACCCAGCCAAGTTGACAGATATTTTTGGGTGACACAATTCAATCCATGACACATCCCATCCTCTTCCCAACCAACATCAATACCCACATTCTCTCCCCTTGGACCTATTACTACAGATAACTTTCCGTACAATCAAAGCCAACCTTTCTTCTAGGACACAAGATTCCCATCTGTCTCAACTTCATCAAATTTTCCCTTTCTTCTGGGCCTCCTCTCTGGCATACAAAAACGCTGTTATTTTTCCATCTTAATTAGAACAAAACAAAATCTTTCTTTAGATCCCATCTGCACCACCAGCTACCATTCCATTTTTCTGTTCTCTTTTTAAAGCAAAACTCCTCAAAAAAGTTATCTGAAATTCTCATTCTCTCTTAAGCCCACTCCAAATTATATTTTTACCCACACCACTGCACCAATATCCTCCAGTATGAAGATCACCAGTATCCTCCAGTATGAAGATCACCAGTATCCTCCAGTATGAAGATCACCAGTATACTCCAGTATGAAGATCACCAATATCCTCCATGCTTCTAAATTCAGTGGTCAATCCTCTGTCCTTTCTCTACTTGCTCTATCATTTGGGACAGTAAATCACTCCCTCCTTCCTTGACACACTTTCTTCATTTGGCATCCCAAAAAAAACAAAACCAAACCTGTTGCTGTCGGGTGATTTCGACCCATAGCAACCCTAGAAGACAGAGTAGAACTGCCCCACAGGGTTTCCAAGGAGCCGCTGGTGGATTTGAACTGCCAACCTTTTGGTTAACAGCCATATCACTTAACCACTGTGCCACCACCAGCCTCCACCAGCCTCCACCCAACATTTGGTATCCAGGACTCCACAATCTCTTGGTTTTCCTCCTACTGGACGTGCTTTCTCAGTTTACTTTGCTGATTGCTCCTCTTTGCTCCATTCTCTTCCTGTTGGGAGTTCCCCAGGTCAGTCCTGGTTCCACTTCTATATCTACACTCACCACCTCATGTAGTCCCAAAGTTTTACATACCAACTTTTACATGTGCAGATGACTCCCAAATGCACATCTACACCTCAGAAGCCCTCTTCCCAAACTCCACACTCAAACACCTAAATGCCTATTCAACATTTCTTCTTGCTGGTCAAATTGACATTGCTATGTTTAATGTATCAGAAACAATGCATGAGCTTCTCCTTACAAACAACTCTCGCCACAGTCTCTTCCTTCTCTGGCAATTCCACGCTTCCATTGCTCTGGTCATACACCCTGAAGTCATCCCTGACTTTTCTCCCTCACATCCAATCTGTCAGGAAATCCCAATGGCTCTACCTCCACACTAAACCCAATCTGATTACCTTTCACTGCCTCCATCACTACCGCCCTAGTTCAAGCTACCGTCTCTTGTGCAACTACAATCGTTTCCCTGGATCTCCGTAACAACTGGTTCTCCTGATGACACTGCATCCACCCGCCCAGTCTATATTTCAACACGGCAGCTAGAGTGAGCCTTTCCAAACACCAAGATAAACCATGTCACATTTCTGCTCAAAATTCTCTAATAGCTCTTCATTTCACTGAGTACAAAGCCAAGTTCTACAACATCCTACACTGGCCTACAATGCTCTAGAGGGTTCCTTCATCTTTTCTGTGTCACGAATCCCTTCTCACAATGTTTCTAACTTGGCAAAATAAAAAAAAAAAACAATGGACTGCAGAGGAAACCTTTTTTTTTTTTAACTCAGTTGTCAAAATATTTTAATTGTGATACAGTAATATATATACTTCCTTATTAGCCCACTAAATAACAAGATCTAGTGGCAGGTCTAATAACTAACATAATTTTGAAGTGATGATGAACACAAATGATATTTCAAGATAACCTGGAACAAATATAATGTGATATGATATCTGCGACATGTGTTGATGACAAGGTCATAGGTTCTGTTAAATTACTGAGGTTTGTTGTCTACATTCAAAATTGTAGGAAATGTTAAATTTCAGTTAGATGTTATTAAATATAAAAGTGAAGTATTTCCCATCCAAATTAACAGACCCATGAATTCTATAAATGAACTCCTGGGAGATCCATAGACCCTGGTGAAGTACCTCTGGCTCTACGTAACTTCTCGACCCTGCCTCCTGGAACTCTCTCCCTTAATAACTGCTTAACCACTCCAGTTATTCGGAGCACCCCGCACTCACTCTGTACTTAAGGCCTTTGCATTGGCTGTTCCGTCTTCCTGAATTCCCTTATCTCTTTCCAGTCTTTACTCAAGCATCGCCTTCTCAATGAGGCCTGCCTTAACCACCCTATAAAACTACAACCTGTCCTACTAATCCCCCTTATCCTCTTTTAAATTTCTTTTCCATAGCATTTATCACTATCTAACATACTCAGCTGCTAACCAAAAGGTCAGCAGTATGAATCCACCAGCTATACCTTGGAAACCCTATGGGGCAGTTCCACTCTGTCCTCTAGGGTTGCTATGAGTCAGAATTGACTCCACGGCAACGGGTTTGATTTGGTTTTTGGTTTTAACGTACTATACGGAGTCCCCTGGGTGGCACCAACAGTTAAGCACTAGACTATTAACCAAAAGGTTGGCAATTCAAACCAACACAGTTGCACCTCAAAAGAAAGGCCTGGCAATCTACTTCTGAAAGATCATAGCCACTGAAAACCCTATGGGGATCACAGTTCTGCTCTGACACACGAGATCATCATGAGTCAGAATCAACTCAACATCAACTGATTTGGTTTTTGGTTTTAACATACTATGGAGATATTTACTATATTTCTTTACTGTCTGCATTCGCCCCCTGGAAAGTCAGCTTCTTGAGGGCAGGAGCTTTTTTGTTTTGAACCATTTATGTAATTCAAACATCCAGAACAGAGCCTGGCACACAGAAGGTACTCAATCAATACTTCTTAAATAAATGTATACATTTCAAACAAAATTATTCGTTGAGTGTCTATTATGTGAATCACTTCCTCCACTTGCGACAATTTCACAGAAGAACACAATGTCAGAAAGTGTTATCCATTCTACATTAACATAGATCCAATATTTATTTCCTTCACAGCATTCCAAAGTGAACCCCCATTTTAATCCTCAGAAATGTCCCTATATTTATTCTGAAAGGGGCTAGCATGGCCTCACGTGTGAAATGACATATCTGTCAGTATAGCTTAACGGTGAAAAATGGTGGTTCTGGAGCCAACTATCAGGGTTCAAATACTGCAGCCAAGGAAAACTGTATAACTTCTCTAAGTTTCAATATCCTTATCAATAAAATGTGAATAATTATCTGCTTCATAGCATTATACCAAAAAACCTGTTGTCATTGAGTCAATTCTGACTCATAGCATGATCCAAAACCAAACCAAACCCGTTGCCATCGAGTCAGTTCCAACTTATGGCAAACCTATAGGACACAGCAGAGTTGCCACATAGAGTTTTCAAGGAGTGACTGATGGATTCAAACTTCTGATGTTTTGGTTAGAAGCCAAGCTTTTATCCCCTGTGCCACCAGCGTTCCCATAGCATGATAGTCAGGATTAAAATTAAATTGTTCATCCATATACATCCTTTGCCTCATTTCCATTGGATGTGGCAGGGGTAACACACAATATTCATTGTTTTTGCTATTGTCAGTGCGATACGGAAAAGCTCTCTTACAGTTCAAGCGGCAGAGTATCCACTTGTACCATTTATGAGTGCACAGTACCCCTCTCTCAGAAAGAATAACTTAATTTAGAAAATATTTTTAAACTGTAAAAGCAATAGAAGCATGCTGCATACAGTTTAGCAAACAACAGGAAATCGACCCTCTAAGATAACCACTGTGGTATTCTGCTGTACTTCCATATCTCTTTTATCAGGGTTGTCATCAGCAGACTTGACTTCTTTAATTCTGATGCCGACTGAAAATTAACAAGTAAAATAAATTAGACAGAAACTGCACTCCTTTCTTGCCGACCTCTCAGAGACCAGCCTCAGAGTTGTTCTGGAAGACGAGCTCACAACCTGGGCAGGGATGCTGGCTGGCTCTCCAGGTATAGCACAACCAGACAGAACCTCTTTGTGCTGGAGAGAGGTGTCTGTGTCCCATTCACCTGCACAGCCTCATCGCTTCAAACACCCTACAGCTGGCTCAGAATTTGGGGAGAGGCGTCGGGAGGGAGTCTGAAAGATTCTTCTCTGAGAGGCTGTGAAGGCTGGTGCTGGCGGCACAGGTGTGGGGCAGGCGAGGCGAGGGGAGTGAGTTGTCTGAGCGTGCTCATACTTGAGGAACTTGGCTGGGTCCCCTGTAACCTTAGGCTCCAGTCAAAACCAATGAAAACCAGGCAGCCAGCCACCAAGTGAAAGGAACTCTGCCCTCAGGAAAGAGAAACAGAACTGACATGTCTGTAGGAAGGAAGCAGCCACTTTCACTTGCTTTGGCACATAAAAACGGCGCCAAAAATGTCTATCATCATGCACGTTACCATTTTTGGGTGAGATCCAGTAAGTTACATTTTAACATGGCCACAGGTGTCCCTGACACAGCATTTTTCAAGGTGTGAACTAGCACTGCCTCTCCTGCTCATGCAACTCACTGACACTTTTCTAAAAAAAAACATACTCTTCACACATTTTTAAACTGACCTCTAAAATGTTTCATTACAAGTTTAAAGAGTCGCAAGGGATAAATTCTGAGACACTGATGAATACTGTTATGTTAAAATAAAACTATTATGTCACTCTTAAAAAGGAGCTAATGGAATCTAACATCATGATTTGCCACCCAGTGTTATTCATTTATTTTTGTTAAAAAGGTAAAAACATAAACTCTGCTTTAACATGCGGAAGTTTTACACAGTTCCTTTTTATCTTTTAAGGCTTATTTCAATTTCATTTTCTCACATACTTTGTCATAGAGTAATATATGCTTTTTATTAATCACCTCTCATATTTCCCATGCAACACAAATATAAGAATAATTTGATTTTTTAAAATTCCCCATGATCATGAAAATTTTAGTGTTACTCTTACTTCTGGACTGAGTTATCACAACTATTTTTATTAGTACCTAATCTACGAAAGGAACCCTAGTGGCGCAGTGGTTAAGAGCTTGGCTGCTAACCAAAAGGTCAGCAGATCGAATCTACCAGCCGCTCCTTGGAAACACTACAGAGCAGTTCTACTCCGGCCTATAGGGTCACTATGAGTTGGAACCGACTCAACGGCACATAATAACAACAACAATCTATGAAAACAATACATTAAAAGTTTATAATTATTAATCACAAATATTTAAATTTTATTTAAAATGTATCTCTCACGAAAATGGACAGGATAGGGTTTTGGTGCTCTAATAAAAAGGTGTCCCAGATACCATTATTAGGAATTATCCTTTCTTTGGCATACCGGGGATTTTTAAAACTGAGCAAGATACCATGGCAAGATCAGGGACGGGTAAGACTCAGGTCCTCCCTTTGTAAACTGGGTGTAAAACTTCATTTGAATTAAGAGTACTAACAGAAGCTGAGGATGAACATTAACTCGATCAAAATTATCCATGCCTCCACTGTACTCACTGAAAGGTCGCTCTGTGTCCCTCAGTTTGAAGCCTGCTGACCTGGAACCCAATTACAGTAAAACCTGTGAAAGCTGGCTCCTGTGTTTGGTGGAAACCTGTCAGAGAAGGAAAATTCAAATATTTTCCACTAAAACAAGCAATGAAAAGTGGTAAGACTGCACCCTGCCGTAGGTGAAAACTTGCGAGACCTAGAAGAACAAGGCAGTCCCGTTGAGTTCCAGTTCTCAGAGTTTCAGTGTGCATCCAAAATACCTGGGCATGTTGTCAAAAAGGCAGATTCATGGACCCCAGTCTGTCTTGGAAGAAGTACAGCCAGAACACTCCTTAGAAGTGAGGATGGTGAGACTTCATCTCACATACTCTGGACATGTTTCAACAAATGGATGCAACACTGAAGTGCTCACTCGTCTATGCCAAGAAATTTGGAAGACAGCTACCTGGCCAACTGACTGGAAGAGACCCATATCTGTGCCCACTCCAAAGAAAGGTGATCCAAAAGAATGCAGAAATTGTCGAACAATATCACTGATATCACATGCAAATAAAATTTTGCTGAAGATCATTCAGAAATGGTTGCAGCAGTACATCGGCAGAAAACTGCCAGAAATGCAAAGCGAATTTAGAAGAGGATGTGGAACCAGGGATAATCACTGCTGATGTCAGCTGGATCTTGGCTAAAAGCAGAGAATACCAGAAAGATGTTTACCTGTGTTTTATTGACTATGCAAAGGCATACAATTGTGTGGATCATAACAAATTATGGATGATATTGCTAAGAATGGGAATTCCAGAACACTTAATTGTGCTCATGAGGAACCTGTTCATAGACCAAAAGGCAGTCATTTGAACAGAACAAGGGGATACAGCGTGGTTTAAAATCAGGAAAGGTGTGTGTCAGGGTTGTATCCCTTCATCATACTTATTCAATCTGTATGCTGAGCAAATAATCTGAGAAGTGGACTATATGAAGAAGCAGGGCATCAGGATTGGAGGAAGACTCATTAACAACCTGTGCTATGCAGATGACACAACCTTGCTTGCTGAAAGTGAAGAGGACCTGAAGTACTTACTGATGACGATCAAAGACCACAGCCTTCAGTATGGATTACACCTCAACATAAAGAAAACAAAAATTCTCACAACTGGACCAATAAGCAACATCATGATAAATGGAGAAAATACTGAAGTTACCAAGTACTTCATTTTACTTGGATCCACAATCAACACCCATGGAAGCAGCCGTCAAGAAATCAAATGACAAATATAGGGAAAGTCAGTACAACTTGACCAAGGCAAAGCCACAGAAGCTTCCTAGACACATCCAAACACCCTGAGGGACCAAGTTACCGGGGCTGAGAGCTGGGGACCATGGTTTCAGGAGACATCTAGGTCAACTGCAATAACATAGTTCATAAAGAAAATGTTCTACATCCTACTTTTGTGAGTAGCGTCTGGGGTCTTAAAAGCCTGTGAGCAGCCAGCTAACATACACCTATTAGTGCCATCATGTTCAGAGCAAAGAAGAATGAAGAAAACCAGACACAAGGAGAATATTAGTCCAAAGGACTAATGAACTAATGAACTACAGCCTCCACCAGCCTGAGCCCAGAAGAACTAGATGGTGCCCAGCTACCACCACTGATCGCTCTGACAGGGATCACAATATAGAGTCTCAGACAGAGTGGGAGAAAAATGTAGAACAAAATTCAAATTCACAAAAAAAGACCAGACTTACTGGTCTGACAGAGACTGCAGGAATCCCTGAGACTATGGTCCCTGGACACCCTGCTAACTCAGAACTGAAGCCACTCCCGAAATCCACCTTTCAGCGAAAGATTAGACAGGCCTAGAAAACAAAGAATAACACGTGCAAGGAACATGCTTCTTAGTTCAATCAAGTATACAAGACCAAACAGGCAACACTTGCCCAAAAGCAACGATGAGAAGGCAGGAAGGGACAGGAAACCTGGACAAGTGGACACAGAGAACTCAGGGTTGAAAGGGAAAGGGGAGAGTGCTGACACATTGCAAGGAGCGCAGTGAATGTCACAAAACAATATGTGTATAAATTTATGAATGAGAAACTAATTTGCACTGTAAACTTTCACCTAAAACACAATACAATTAAAAAAAGAAAATAAATCAAATGATGTACTGCATTTGGTAGATGTAGTGCAAAAGACCTCTTCAACATGTTAAAAAGCAAAGATGTCACTTTCAAGACTACGGTGCACCAAGCTATGGTATTTTCCATCACCTTATATGTATGCGAAAGCTGGACAATGAATAAGGAAGACTGAAGAACTGATGCCTCTGAATTATGGCATTGGCAAAGAATATTGAATATACTACGGACCACCAGAAGAACAAACAAATCTGTCTTGGAAGAAGTACAAGTACAGCCCGACTGCTCCCTAGAAGCGAGGATGGTGAGATTTCATCTAGCATACTTTGGACATCTTATCAGGAGGGACCAGTCCCTGGAGAAGGACATCATGCCTGGTAGAGAAGGGCGTCAGTGAAAAAGAGGAAGATCTTCAGCGAGATGGACTGATAGTAGCTGCAACAATGGGCTCACACACAGCAACGATTGTGAGGATGGCACAGGACCGGGCAGCGTTTCGTTCCGTTGTACACGGGGTCACTATGAGTCAGAACTGACTCGGCAGCCCCTAAAAACAACAACAATTCAAGGTATTTGAAGTATAGCAGGCTTCCCAGGTTTTATCCCCCTCTCACTAAAGATTGAGAAGGACTGCATTGAGGGAATAAGACATATAAAAAGTTAAGCAATGTAAGATTTGGAGAACAATTCAACAATAGAAGAGCTATCACACAGCTGTGTCTGATGGGCAACGAAATTCAGAAAAGCTCATGAGGATGGGATGGTCAAAACTTTTATTAATGGAAGCAAAACTGGAGCTGAGGAAAAGATGGGTAGAATTTGGAAGATGAAAAGGCAGAGGCAAAAAATTTACCAAGTTTGAGAGGTATATGTAATTGATTTTATTGGTTTGATGGGACAGTTGATGCCCTCAGAAGGTATGGTGGCTCATCATGAAGGGACCCTGGTGGAATGGCAGGGGGTCACTGAATCTATAAGCAATGAAGCCTAAGTGTTATAAATACGATAATTAATTACTGTTAAAAATAGAAAGGGGTTATTGAGCAAATTAAATTTGAGGTGATTTGGTTTTAGACAGCGGTTTATGTGAATGAGTCCATCTGAGGCAAATCAACCTAGAGCCAAACATGTTTTATTCAAGAACTGCATAACCTGTAAAAATAATAATATATCACTATTGAGTCATACATTCATCCAGGCATGGCAATGAAATGAGTTTAAATGTAAAGTATTTCATTTTATTCTTCTAATAGCCCTGACAATAGGTTTAGCAAGAGAAGAGGTATGAGGCATCAACTAAAATGAAACAAAAAGTATCTACTGATTTTTATTATCTCTTTTCCCACTACCCTGCAGTGTCATGAATAATAAAGATGTCTGAATATATCTGTTCACAATAAAATAGAACTCACTGATTGCCTCTCCTCAGCGATCCTCTGGACCACTGCAAAGAACTCCAAACTGGTCTTCAGATTTGCCCACGGCAACCATTCACCCACTTCCAGACCCACATTCATCGTCAACAGCGCTACAGCAGACTTACAAAACTCGCATCCGGTCCTGTTACTCCCTGCCTAACACCTTTCAGTGGCTCCCCGCTGTCTGTTACAGCTCAAGGTCCTTAGCATGGCCTGCCACGCAGCCCCCGTCCCTACAAGACCTGGCCTCCTCGAGTCTCCAGGCCAATCACCCTTGCAATTCCATCCCTCTGGTCTCTCTTGCATGCAACCATAATGAACTACTTGCAGTTCTTCAAACAAGCCCCGCTCTTTCCTTCCTCTACCTGTTCGCTGTTCTTCGCCTCCCCTGGACTTACCTAGTTTAATGCTGTCTTCCAAGGCTGCTCAGGAGGTCTGTCCTAATCACTCCAGGTAGGACTGACGACACCCTCCTTTGTGATCCACTATATGCTACACAGGGTCACTATAAGTCGGAATCAACACAACGGGTTTAACGGAGCCCTAGGGGCGCAGTGGTTAAACGGCTCGGCTGCTAACCAAAAGTCAGCAGTTCAAATCCGCTCCTAGGAAACCCTATGGGGCAATTCTACTCTGTCCTATAGGGTCGCTATGAGTTGGAATTGACTCCACAGCAGTGTTTTTTTTTTTTTTTTAATAAGAGCATCTAGAATTTTTTATTGCACTTTTCTGTGTACATTTCACATCTCCCCAACTCTACCCTTCTGCCAACTCCCACCTTCCCCTCACCCTCCCAAACCTGAGCTACTTGAGTACAATGACCTTGTCTTCTTAATCTCTATATCCCAAGTATCTATCACACAAGCAGAGGAGATGCTCAGTATATATCTGCTAAATGAATTAATGAATACTTCGGTATCTGTAATAGTGAATTAATAACAGCACCAATGAATCAGACACTAGGAATGTGCTAGGTGTTACTAAATAAGAGACCTGATCCAGGAGCATCAGTAACTGATATCACGGCCATTTATTTACCTGCAACTTCTAAGACGGTAACACAAGATGCAACATGTGTTCTAACTAAGTCAAAGGAAATCCCCTAGGGGTCACCCTAGCCGTGCCATGCAGCCCAACACACAATGGTAGCTTTTGATCAAAATTCACTTCTGCTTATCTTCAATGGTGGCACACTGAAGGAGTCTTAGCCTTAAGAAAACATAACATCACCAGACAACAGCACAGAGGACAGAGCTGAAAACCATGTTTGCTGTTTCTATTTTAACAAATCTAACGCTCCACTACTAACTACACTGCACACTTTGTTATTTCAGATGCAGAAAACGTCCCTTAGTTTCCTGTAGTTTCCCTTATGCTGAATTCACAAAGTTGATTATTTTTGGCTAAGACTCTTTCTTACTGAAAATGACCAGAAAAATAAGCCAATCAAATCTAGGGCATCATCATGACCAAATAGGGCGTATCTCAAGAACATAGTGATGGCTCCACCCTAATAAATCTATAATGTAAGTGACTTAGATAATCAGACTTAGCAAGAAAATCACTTGGTCATTTCAACAACGATACCCCTAAAGCGTTAAAATCAACCTCCTTTTTCTGTGATTAAAAACACTCAGGAGTCTAATTGTATAAAGAATCTTCCTAACTTGATAAAGGTTATTAACTAAACATTTTCAGTAGAAGTCTATTGTAAACTATTTTCAACTTTGTTTTGGAGGTCCTAGCTAGCCGCAGGAGAAAGATGTGGCCGTCTGCTTCTGTAAAGATTAAACCAAAACAAATCTGCTGCCATAGAGTTGATTCTAACTCATAGCAACCCTAAAGGACAGAAAAGAAGCACCCACTGGGGTTTCCAAGGCTGCAATCTTTATGGAAGCAGACTGCTACATCTTGGCAGCTGATGGGTTTGAATCGCCAACCTTTCAGTTGGCAGCCGAGCACTTAACCACTGCACAACCAGACCTCCTTTGCACAATTTTAAAACTACATTAATTGCAAAGATATAGAATTGGCCCAAGGTTTAAGTACACGAATCAACAGAAAATAGTAAAGTATGCAGAAAGAGACTAGCACATAGAAAGGCATATGTATATGAGAGAGTTGGTATTCCCTATCTACAGAGTAAAAATGAACTATTTATTAAATGTTGTTGGGACAATTGGTTATCAATTTGAAAAAAAACAAAACAAAACTAATAATAGCAACTTACATTATTTTGGTTTTGCCATGTTCCAGGCACTGCGTGAGGCTCTTTAAATGTCTTATTTCACTGAATACTCACAACAACCTTTTGTTTTTTAAACAGATAAGGAACCTGCAGCACCTCCAGGTAATTAACTGGGGTGGAGTCACAGCCAGTAACTGCCGAAGCCTGAAATTTGACTCCGTGACACTGGAGCCCATAGTCCAAGCTCTCTAATCATTACAGGACATTGCCTCTCTTTAATACAGCCTTACCTACACCACATACAAAAATAATTTCTAGCTAGAATAAAAACTTAAACATAGATATGTGTGTTTATTAGTTAGAAATACACATATTGTTAAAGTTTAGGTTGCAGAAGGCATGAAGACCAAAAAATAACAAATCCAGATACCATGAAGGAAAAGATTTGACTACTGAAACATAAAACTTCTGTATAAAGAATGACACCATGAGATTAAAGACGCAGCAAGCTTTGTTTTGCAACATACACAACAGTCAAAGGACTAATTTCCTTAATATATAAAGAGTTCCTTCAAAAAGTAAGGGGAAAAAAACCCAAAAAGGGCAAAGAACACCGAAAAGCAAGTCACAAAAGAAGGAACCCAAATGGTCGATAACCACCAGTATCAGAGAAATACGAATTAGAAACAATAGTATGTATGTCAGTTTTCTACCCATCCTGATAGGCAGAAATTTAATGACTGCTGGTGAAGTGTGAGGAGAAGGCATTCTCCTTTTGATTTAGTATCAACCGATTCAGTATTCTGGGAGGACAACTGTGTAGTATCTACCAGCAGTTAAAATGGACAAGGATTCTAACACGGCAATTCTGCTTCTGTCCTATAAACCTACTCATACGCGTGGCCAAAACAGATGTACAAAAAGTATGAGAATTTCATTACAGCATTTGTTCGCAGGAGTGAAAATTCTGAAATGATGAAAACGTCCATCAATAATAGAAGAGTTCAATAAGTTATAGTTATTACTTTAAGGAACACTATGCATCCATTAAAAGGAATGGGACAGAATGGGATAGCTCTGCAGGTACTGACATAGAAAGGTGTCTGATATATGGTTAAAAAAAGAAGCTTATTTCAGGGCTGTATGTACAGTATGGCCTGTATGTGCAAAGAGCATGTCTGATAGGCCATTTTGTGTACATGTATGCTCCAATGCATCTAAAACAGTCTGCAAAGCTATAAAAGAAACTGTTCACAGGGATCTAAAGAGGCAGTGGAATTGAGGTGCAGTACGGAAACCCTGGTGGTATAGTGGTTAAGTGCTACAGATGCTAACCAAAAGGTTGGCAGTTCGAATCCACCAGGCACTCCTTGGAAACTCTATGGCAGTTCAACGCTGTCCTATAGGGTCACTATGAGTCAGAATCAACCTGACAGCAATGGGTTTTTTGTTTTTGTTTTCATGAAGGACAGCAAATGCTGCTGCAAAAGACCTCTTTAAAGTGTTAAAAAGCACAGCTGTCACTTTGAGGACTAAGGTGCACCTGACCCAAGCCATGGGGTTTTTAATCGCCTCATATGCATGTGAAAGCTGGACAATGAACAAGGAAGACGGAAGAAAAATTGATGTCTTTGAATTATGGTGTTGGCAGAGAATGTTGACTATCCCATGGGCATGTTCAGTATGTATTTAGATCTTTGTGACAAGCTGCCATCACTGCATGGAGTAATGGTGATAGACCAGAAGGAGGAATCTACAGAGATTAAAGACCAGGAGAACCTGGTATCTTGGCGTAGAAAGAGTAATATTGGGCAACTGGAGGACAAGCATAGGCTGTACTCTTTACAGGAGCAGATCGCCAGGTCTTTTCTCTCACAGAACCACTGCTGGGTTTGAACCACCAACCTTTTGGTTAGCAGTCGAGCTGACCCATTGCACCACCCCACCCCCAAACCAAATCCACTGCTATCGAGTTGATTCCAACTCATAGCAGAGCGACCCTATAGGACAGAGCAGAACTGCCCCATAGGGTTTCCAAGGCTGTAAATCTTTAGGGAAGCAGAATGCCACATCTTTCCCCCTCGGAGCATCTGGTGAGTTTGAACCACTGACCTTAAGCTTAGCAGCAGAGTGCTTAACCACTGCATCACCAGGGCTCCTTAAAAAATGTGGCATAGGCTATGGCGTATCAAACCTCATTCTCATCTCCCTAAGGAGAGACCCCAAAGTGGATTTGATGGGCTGGTTTTATTTTCTTTAAGACACAATAAAACTACTAAAATATAAGCCATTGCTGTCGAGTCGATTCTGACTCAGAGCGACCCTACAGGACAGGGCAGAACTGCTCCGTAGGGTTTCTAAGGCTGTAATCTTTACTGAAGGAGACTGTCACGTTTTTCTCCCACAGAGTGGCTGGTGGATTTGAACTACCGACCTTTCGGTTAGCAGCTGACAGTTAACCACTTCACCACCAGGGCTCCTCACTAAAATATACAAGAATTAAAATACAAACGTTTGTCCATGTTGACTTAAACTCAGGCCTATGGTGGATCACGCATTTTAGCAGAGAAGCTGTGGCTCAGCAGATGTTAAGTGAATAAGCCCCATCTGAACTTTGTAAGACTCCTCAGACCAGAAATATTTTTACTTGCTTTAAATTACTTAAGTGAGCCTCCAGAGTATTAAAAATATCATTAGAACTCCCTTCTTTGATTTTTTTATACGGGGGGGTCAAAACAGCAGCATTAAATGACCAAGTCAATTTCTGCAGATGTGTCCAGCGAGCCTCGTATGCTCTCCTTTGTTACTCAGATTTGACTCACTCAGGTCCTGTCATTTTTTATAACCAGTGTAATTCGTAAATGCTCCTGCCCCCCTGTGTTTTTCTTGCTGGATCTTTAAATAACAGTATATAGGCAGGAAAAAATCCATCACTCTCCACTGCTCCATATTTTTAATATTCTACAAATCCAGACTCTCTGTTTTAATCTCTTGGTTCTACTCCCGTGTGCCAAAGATCTTTACCAACATTTCCCTGAACCAACTATGTGATTCCTGAGTTGCTGATCTACACACACAATGGGACTCCCTCTCCTTAATGTCAAGCGTTAGCCCCCATGTGTACAGGTGGAGTCAATCTGCCCGTCTCTACAGCTTCCAGCGAGATAGTAAGCCAGGCTTAGCACAGTCACTTGTCCTCCAGTTGCCCAATATTACTCTTTCTACGCCAAGATACCAGGTTCTCCTGGTCTTTAATCTCTGTAGATTCCTCCTTCTGGTCTATCACCATTACTCCATGCAGTGATGGCAGCTTGTCACAAAGATCTAAATACATACTGAACATGCCCACTGCCTAGACTATGAAAGAGGACACTTAGGATAACTCATCTGGACGCGTGGCTCTAAAGGTAAATTCATTCACAGCTAATGCAGCCTGTTAGCTATGAATGGAGGAATTAACACTCAGAGTACAGGAGGGTAATGAAATAGCCTGAGATATTTATAGCTCTGCCTGGCTGGTGAAGCAAGGCTGTCTGAGTCACCAGGAAGCGTGGTGAACAGCTCTATGACTCTGCAATGAAAGGAATCCGAGTTAGAAACAAACCAGAATGTAGGTGGACCCTTACTAAACTGAGGGATGGTTATTTCTCTATCCCAATTCAAAATACTCTAAGTAGGGACGTTTCCGAGGTGCTCCAAGGTTCTGGTGGGGTGAGTAAGCCCCAGGAGACGTCCCACTCACAATAACCACGGTGCCCTGTGCTCGGTCCTCTTTCCAACAGGAGCCATGGTCCTCGTACAGCAGGACAACCTACACGTCATCAGCTCCCTGCCCCAGCCAGCTCTGAGGTGCAAGTGGAGAGGACAGCATCTCCGGAGGCACATTGGAAGAGAAACCAAATATGCAGTTTATTTTGCTTCAGAAAACATGAGAGCTTTTCTTCTTTGTGTTTTTTCTCTCTCATGCCATGGGCAATTTAAGTGACCGCAGGTTCCCCAAATAGCACCGTTTTAATCCCGCAAACATTAATCTCATTTCCCGTCAGGATTCTGAGGCACATACCACGACAATATATATTTTTAAATTTCTGAACAGATAATGAGAAATTTCAGGCGATCTGTCATAGTACGAAATACGAGGTGAACAGGAAACAGAAGCCCAAGTGATGGGCTGAGTGTTTGGAACAGGGGCTCTTCATCTGAACCAGGGGGTCCACAGACAGTTGCCGGGTAGGGGAGGAAGGTCTGAAACATACACAAAATTACCTGCAGCGTTTTCTTCTGTCGCTTTCTATCATCAACAGATTTTCCAAGGCGTCTCAAAATATTAAGAATCATTGCTAGGTGCCAGCGAGTCGTTTTTGACACAAAGCGACCCCATGTATGGAGTAGAACTGCCCACAGGGTTTTCTTGACTGTAATCTTTATGGAAGCAGATCACCAAGTCTTTCTCCCACAGAGTGGCTGGGTGGGTTCCAACCACCAACCTTTCAATTAGCAGCCAAGCACTTAACCATTTGCGCCACCCAGGATCCTGAAAAATCATTAGCCAGAAGAAGACAGGGGAAGGTACCCGCTAAGGTCATCAGTCAGTCCAAACATGTTTGTCACTCAGTCAAGTCCTGGCCTTTGGAGGAAAATCAGCTGTAGCAAACCCACTATGCTTGAGTCACTAGATTCTTAGGAATACTCTTAGAACTTATGGAAGAAAAGAAACAAATCACAGGAAAGAAAGTCATATCATGTACTTATTTTTAAAAAATAATATGCTTGGGACTATACTTAGAAGCAAGCATACACTATATATAAACACACATTTTTATATATACTTAACTTATATATGTATATATACATATAACATTTTTTTTAAGTCACTGAAGGGCATATAAGAAAATCTGAATGAATAGTTTGATAAGACATGTTCCTAGGTAGAAATACTAAGCATCTTAAAGTTCTCAATTGTCAAATTAACTTATAATTGTGCTTTGGCCAATGGGAGCACGGGAAGGAGACCAGAGAAATGGAGGAAAGAGGGGATTTATCCCCCCAGTGCCCTCCCCACCAGGTCACCACAGATGGGCTGCGTCCCTCTCCTGAAGGCCACAGCTCCTGCCAGGCAGCCGCCATACTGCCCAGCCTCCCTCGGAAGTTCTGAGTGCCTGGGCACTGCTTCCTCCCCTCAGCGCTCTCTTCAGTATCAAATGATAAGTTCTGAATAAAAGAAAACCCAAGCAGTGATAAGCCCAAGGCGGCTGAGGGCAGCACAAGGAGAGTGGGGGAAGGGGAGGCTCATGATGAAGAGACACAGTGCCGCCAATCCAGGCTGGCCACGGACTGGGCATGGACGCCAACAGCACACTCGACACCTGCATGCTAGAGTCCAGACCCCCATGTCACTGACTTAACAGGTAACACGCTCCAAGAAAAAGTAAGGCGCACAGAGGATGTGAAAACACAAGACTTCAGACACACAGAACTTCAGACACCGTCACGGCTTGAATTATGTACCCCCAAAAATGTGTGTATCAATTTGGCTAGGCCTTCATTCCCAGTAGTGTGCGGTTGCCCTCCATTTTGTGATTGCAATTTTAGGTTAAACAGGATTAGGGTGGGATTGTAACATTCTTACTAAGGTCACATCCCTAATCCAATGTAAATGGAGTTTCCCTGGGGTGTGGCCTGCACCACCTTTTATCTTACAAGAGATAAAAGGAAAGGGAAGCAAGCAGAAAGGGGGGACCTCAAACCACCAAGAAAGCAGCACCAGGAGCTGAGTGTGTCCTTTGGACCCGAAGTTCCTGTGCAGAGAAGCTGCTAGTCCGGAGAAAGACTGATGATGAGGACCTTCCTCCAGAGCCCACCTAGAGAGAAAGCCTTCCCCTGGAGCTGACACCCTGAATTTGGATTTCTAGCCTACTAGACTGTGAGAGAATAAATTTCTCTTTGTTAAAGCCACCCACTTGTGGTATTTCTGTTAGCGCAGCACTAGATAACTAAGACACCTTGAGGTATCTTGAATTTAATTAATTTCTCCATCTCTGTTCCCAACAGAGTGGCAAATTCTCTGTCTCCCTCAGACAGGAAAGCCAATGAAAATATGACACTGTGTTAAATTACAAGCCAAATACTTACAAGACTCCAGTTTTCTGAACAACCAAGTTTTAGAAAACCAGAGATACTGCCGACTTCCTCAAAATGAGCAAAAAATAATAAGGTAACCCACACTGGTTTCAAATAACAGGATAAAAATGAGTCTCTTCTAGGCATGGGCTGTCTTGTTCTTTTTAGTACCCCCAAAGTGTGTTAACAGAGTACTGAGCACTTAAAAAGCTCTCAAGAAGGTGAGCACCAGACCCAGGAGCATGCGATGCGTGTCACGGTCCTGTCAAGCCAAGGGGACTGGCCGGAGAGCCAGCTGCTGTCTCTGGACAATGGCCGGCCTGCTCACTGTGTAAGTGCCTTCACAGCCCACCCAAGAGAAGCTTTACTGTCTCCCTCCCTGTTCCCATCTCATCCTAGACCTTAGAAAGCTCTGGGGACACATTTCATTACTTAAAAAATAGACTGCGGAAGTCGAGGTAAACTAACGTGCTCCTCTGAAGCTCTGGTAACAGAAGACAGAAGGAGAGATGACAGAATCTACGAAGAGGTATAAAAAACCAGTTACTGCTGAATTGATTTCAACTCATGGCAACCCCGTGTGTGTCAGAGTAGAAACGGGTTCATAGGATTTTCAGTGGCTGATTTTTCGGAAGTAGATCAACAGCCTTTCTTCCCAGGTGTCTCTAGGTGGACTTGAACCTCCAATCTTTCAGTCAGCAGCTGAGCTCGTTAACCACAATGCCCCATTATTACCTGAAGTTAATTGTAAAACCATTTATAATTAAACATAAAATCATTTCATTCTCTACTCAGCCAATGCCCATCATTACAAGGAAGACAGCTATGATATACCAGTAGGGACAAGACTAAGGTCACTAACATAATTAGGAATTAAGAATTCACAGGATTCTGGTTTTTTATTAAACTATACTTCAGTACTTTTAATCATTCAAACTAAGCCAGACCAAGACAACAATTACTTAGTATGTCACCTCATACTGCAATCACAGTCACTTCAACTCTGGCAAGTCAAATGAGGGCAAGAAGACTGAAGAGAAAGATACATCTTCATCAAGGATATGGTGTTTTCATTCGATAAATCAGACACTGCAGAAACAATGCAGTGGAGTAGTTAATGTCTTGGAAAGTCCTAAGTTAGCAACTGTGTAAATGGAGGCTGAAAACGGTCAGGTTGTACACCTCAGGATTCAACTAGCATGTTCTCAATCGCTGAAGTGATACGACAATAATGCAGAAAAGTCATACATTACTGAACCACGTGAACTTTGATTCACTTATGTCTATCAAAGAATAGAAACAGAAAGAATTGTTTTCTGACACCCAGATAGACTGATCTTAATATGGGCAGATACCTAAGACAGCCAACAAAATATAAGTCATTTATTGATAATCTTCAAAGAAAAGGAAAAAAAGCGAAAAAAGTTTCAATGATACACATGAAATCAAGATACATCCACCCGCTTCACTCTTCAGAGTTTTTTAACTTCATGTGAACCCTCCACTTAAAAGAGAAAAAATATCTCAAGCCCCATTCCACTTAAGCAGATTCAAGTAAAGTTCCTGGGAAGGTTTCCAGGGAGTTGGATTGCTTTAAAATTGGCCATGCATTAAATAAAGCTTTGTCTAATAAAAGTGGAAGAATAACTGATACCGTATCTGTACATTCACCCTGCACAAGGTTCCTTTAGCTCAAAAGCATTACTCAAAGACCAACAGCTAATCAGATTACAGCTCTGGAGAGTCACACTGCCAGCTCACATCAACATTATATGAGGGCCTAGCATCTGCTTCCTAAGGAATTTGTAATCTACCCTGCCCATTAGCTCCCAAAAGGTTCTCCTACTTTACACACACAGGCCCTTCCTTCATTCACTCCATTGCATTCACCTTTCATCTCTGAGAGATTCGTTAATGATACATGTGTAAGGTTCACCTTAACAGCAAAACCAAAAAGAAAAGCCTTCAGCATTGCGTTTTATAAGGAAACAAAACCCAAATTCTGAGAGTCTACTGAACTAGGACTAAAGGCCATTACAGCAAGAGATTCAGTCCCGGGTACCTGGCTTCCTTTCACTTTACCTGCTTCAGTGTACTTCAATCCCACTTTTTCTTCTGTGTCTTTTGTCTTTGGGGGTGGCCAGACAGCCTGGAGTCGGCCAGGAGTCCTGTCGTCCTGCTCTGTGGGGCTCTGGTCTGGCTGTTGAAAAAACGGGCAAAGAAAAGCATAAGTTAAATGAAATGCGGCCAGAGCCAATGAATTACTGAAAACAAACACGTGGACTCTAATTCTAAAATGAATGTTAACGGCCAGCCAGCTGCACATGACTCTCATTCACTGTAACCGAGACAATGCCTTATTACAGTGTGACCCTTTTCCAGAAATGGACAACTTATCAATCGGGGTCAACGCCAAAAACAACTCAAAGTTAAGCACTACACAACACTTAACAGATGATTTTTATCATATAACTGTTAAGAATCACAAACTCACTGTGATCTGAAGATACAGATATAAATGTACCACACTCAGGTATATTTAGAGGAATGTTTATAATGTATCCCAAACAACTTCAAGGTTCATTATAGCATAAGACTAATTTTCCATTCTCCATGAACATTAGTTATAGGCCAAGACATACTTCTCCAAGCACTCCACACTTGTAATTTCAGGGTTTTTTTTTTTTCCCCTATAAAATACAAATGAGATAGATGTTGTATTCAAGTTGTTTTTTATGGGAGTTGATATTGATAACTAGGATAATACTATATATATATTGTGTTTAGCTTAGATTTTTTATTTTTATTGTTTTAGCCAACACTCAAGACAGTTTTTCCAAAGGTTTTGCAATTTTTAATGTTTTAACTAAATAAAACCAAAAATCTGTTGTCATCGAGTCATTTCTGACTTATGGCCACCCTACAGGACGCAGTAGAACTGCTCCATAGGGTTTCCAAGGAGCAGCTGGTGGATATGAACTGTTGACCTTTTGGTTAGTAGCCAAATACTTAACCACTGTACCACCAGGGCTCCTTTAACTGAATATATTAACTTACATATACAAAAGAAAATGACAATCTTACACTAAGTCGATATTAAACAAGAAATTCTATCCATTGTTCTTATGAACATTTACTATCTACTGGACAGGTGTTTGCTAGTCTTTACAAATTACCTGAACCAGCGTTCTTTGAATAATAACAGTTAGTTCCCATTAACTGGTTGCTTACCATGTACTAACTTCATTTAATCCTCACAACCACCCTAAAATGACTCGCTGCCATCGAATTGATTCTGACTCATAGCGACCGTATAGGACTGAGTAGAACTGCACCATAGGGTTTCCAAGGAGCACCTGGTGGATTTGAACTGTCAACCTTTTGGTTGGCAGCCAAGCTCATAACCACTGCGCCACCAGGGCCCCTTATTTCCCTCATTTTGTAGATGAGAAGACTAAGACTCAGATGATCAAAGTCACTCAGCCAGTAAATGGCAGAGTTCGGATTAAAACCCAGGGATCATTCTAAATCCAGGGCTCAATCAGGATGCCTTCCAACCAACATGTAGCATTTCAATCACATCACGAACACATATTTTGCCAAATGGCCGACATTCAAAGGAAAAATAAAGTTTTAACAGAGGTGTAATGAAGTGGTGGGGAAATCGCTGTAAATCTGGGTCATACTTCCATATTACATTGCTTCCTCATGCTGCTTAGTTTTTATAAGAACATTTACTATCAGCGTTTACACCCAGAGGGGCACTTCCCCTTTCCCACCTGTACTTCTTTCCTTTTACCCCTCTATATCAATGCAGAAGAATATGAAAAGAAAACACTTGTGTGCGATTCCACACTCCTTACAAGCTCAATTCAATTCCAACATAATCATCTTTTACCCAAAAGAGGGTTGCTAACAACAGGTAACTGGGATTCACTTTCCCAGACAACCTGAGAAGAAATATCGCAACATCGTGTTTTATGACAAAATGCAAGACCCAGTTCTACATACGCTTTTGGGATCAGAGGGCCCCTCCGCTGGCCTCGACTTGGACCTTTCAAAAACAGCTCTCAGGGACTCCTTCTCATGTTTCATCTTGCGCTTGAGAGCCTCCAGCTCAGAGGTGTCGGCGGTGGTCCCCTTTTTGGGGGGACGGATGAAGAAGGCTTTAAAGGCCTCCATGGCGGTCTCTGGCGGCTTTGGCCTGACCTCTCCAGCCAGGGTCTGGGCTTCTCCGGGGCCACACTGTCTCTCCCGGTCAGCGCTGCGGCCCATCTCTTCACCCCTCGATGGCTCAGGGTCTTCTGCCTTTGGTTCTGTCCCGGGCATGTCAAGGCTGAGCAGCTGGGAGAGCTGATCCAGGAGAGTGGGAGTGGCCTTCAGCTCAGCTGTTTTCTCCCCATTCTTCACCGGCAGTGGCCCTGCCTGCGCTAGGGACTTCTGAACAGGCTGGGTCAGTTTGAGCAAAGCCAGCTCCCCATCCTTGGGTTTAATTTCTGTGATGGTCTCCGCTGCCTCAGCCGTAACCCCTTTCTTCAGCACGCGAAGCCCACTAAAGAAAGCTGGAAGCTGGAACGTCCTCTCCCCGGGGACTTCTCTTTTGGAAGAGGCACTCTCGGTGACTCTGACACTAACGCTCTGGTTTGCTAACCCCGGTGGCACTTGGGAAACTTCTTCTGCAGCCTGGGCCTGGCTGGGGCTGTGCTCTGTCTGAAGGCCACTGTCACTAGGTTCCGACTTGTCACTTATGTCAGGTGGAGTCCTTTGGGGACCTTCTGCACAGTGTTTCACACCGCCTGGTTCCCCAGTGACCATCTTTTCCCTAGAATCTCCTGGGACTTCTTTGGGCTCTTGGGATGGCTCAGATGAAACAACACGAGGGGTCTCTGAGCCATGGGGCGTGCTTCCCTCTTCAGGCTCCAGGTCATCATCAGAGTCTGAATCACTGGTGGTGTGGACAAGGGTCCCACGAACCAAAATGACATCGGCTCTGTTAACACCCAAAGTAGGGAGTAGAAGCTCCTGACCAGGGAGAGGACCCCCTGCTTCCGCTTTTCCCCGGCTTCCCTCTGACTCAGTCTCCTCACTTCCAGGCTTCCCATCGTTTCGGGGGTCAGGGAGGACCTGAGCGTCCGCCTCCTGCTGACCCGTGCCACTGCCGGGGTCATCCTGCCCAGGTGTGCGGTCCAGCTCTAAGCTGCCAAATGCTTTCAGCACAGCACCTTCCTCTTCAGCCGTCACGGGTTCTGACTTACTCGTCAGTCCAAACAGGGATCTCACAGAGAACTTACTGAGGATCGACTGAGCCACTTCAAGTCCAGCTTCAGGTTTTTCTGGTTCAGAGACATCACTGCCATTCAGGGAATGAGCAGCGTCCTCCATGTCTCAGCAATGCCCTCGATGCAAGTTGGCCCTTTTGCTACCTTCTCCTGCTTGCTCACTTCATCCACTCCATCTGCTCTTCACTTACAGGACCCAGAGCGACGGGACCCAGGAGCCGGACTCCTCAGCCCACAGCCAGCACACCGGTCGCTTTCAGGTCACCGTGCCCTCCTGCTAGTCTGAGTGATGATGGTACACCCAGGGCAACTGAACAAGTCTGGGAGCGTCACGGCTCTGGCTGAGGCTGGGCACCTTACTACACACGGGCCGGGACGCTGCTCTTCTGGGACTTCCGCATTTATCCCTGTGGACAAAAGGCTTTCTGTGGTCAGGAGAGTCAGCCTGCCCCTGGGAATCCCTGCCGAGAACTTCGCTCCGCCCCGAGCCAGCCTTTCTCCTAGCTGCTCTCAACTTCCTCGTAGGCGAGCCAGCTGAGGCTCCCACAGTGCTGAGCCGGCAGCTAGCAGATCCTGCCGGCCCGACCCGCTCCCCTACCCCTCCCGCAGCCCCCCGAGACTCAAAAGTGATTCGGCAGAAAATCGCTGAAACACATCTTACAGCCCTCTCCCTTCTCCTTCTGGACTCCATGTTGGCCTCCCAGGCGGAAAAACTCGCAGAGCACCCACATGAACCACCACTTAACAAAGCCCAAAGCAAAGGAGTAATAGCAAGGAAAGCAACAGATCACCTCAAAATGCCCAGAACTCTCAAAGCAGTTCATTTACTGCCTTTGAAGCTTTTTTTTTTTTTTTTTAAGTGCTTTCTTTGGCTTCCCTGCAGGTCTCATCTGGAATGCAAATTTTAGCTTCAGGGCCAAAGGCAGAAAACCAACTTGACTGGTTTCAGGTGACTGCCCTTTAGCTCAGCCCTGCCTGTGTTCTACAAACAGGTACTTAGGCAAGCATACCCACCACGCCCAGTGTCCACCAGCCACAGGGGTGGAGGACCCTACAGCCCCAGCCCAGCAGGAATGACCAGCCTCTGCTTAGCAGCTATGGCTTCCTGCCCTCCTCAGGAATCCTGGCAGCAGAAGGGCACCCCCAACACTTCAGTGTTCTGACCAACTAAACGCAACCCAGCATGACACAAGGTGACATTCAACCTGTGCCTTGTTAGGTAGCGCAATGCATCAAAGGTCCCCAAGGATCCACATTCCCCTCAAGGACAAGCCATCTGAAAGGTCTTAGCATCAGGTCTCTATCACAGACCCAATCTCCTAAAGCAAAAGCTGAACAGACAAACCAGCACCGAACCACCTCCATGTAGTTTCCACCACTCCGATTAAGTGCTGGGAACCTGGTGACTAGGGACGTGGAAAAACTGCAGCTGTCTCCTGGCCGCACAACTGCCTCTTGGGACGGTTTCCTGCCGTACCTCAAGATCTCAGTGGTTTTCGAATCCAGTCCAGTCAGCACGCATAGTGAGCAGCTTGGATGGGCAGAGCACTGTCTTGGGCTGGCAGGAGAATCAAACT
Source organism: Trichechus manatus latirostris (assembly GCF_000243295.1). NCBI lineage: Eukaryota > Metazoa > Chordata > Mammalia > Sirenia > Trichechidae > Trichechus > Trichechus manatus. The sequence goes on along the minus strand of NW_004444012.1, from coordinate 1,663,525 downwards.
TGCTTAACAGTGATTGTCTGCTCCCTTGGAGCAAAGCCAAAACCCTGGTGGCTAAGTGGCTAAGAGCTATGGCTGCTAACCAAAAAGGTTGGCAGTTCAAATCCACCAGGCACTCCTTGGAAACTCTGTGGGGCAGTTCTACTCTGTCCTGTAGGGTCGTTATGAGTCGGAATTAACTTGACAGCAACAGGTTTTTTTTTTTTGAGTAAAGTGTCAGGAAGACTGTGTCCAAGTAAGTGTTAAACACAAACGGCAATTTATTCTGCAAAATGGAAGGAGTAGCCGCAAGCAAAGAGAGTCTTTGTTCATCTGCAGAGGGAATGGCAGTGGGTCACACGCTGATCGCCTGAGCCACCTTCCCCAGCATTAAGAGCCATGAGGGTAAGTATTCATTCTGATAAATTCTGGTTGCTATGATGCATGTCTAGCAATATGTTCAAAAGTAACCCTCACGCCAATAAACAGGGTACATGTCATTATACCCCACCAACCCCTGTGAGAAAGTTAACAGAAAGAACACACCTCCTAGTTCCTGATCTGACCCGGTGTCTAAACAGACACTTTCTTGTTTGTTCCTTATCCTAGCATATTTTGGGATTATTAACTGTGGCACACTTAATCAAAAGGCCACTAGGACGCTGCAGGAAAATTCAGTGGTGTCATTCCAGTCTCAGAACGAGCCTCCTATCTAGAGGAAATGCTCACCGATAAAATCAGAGAACTTCTGCTTCTTCAAGGTTGAGGAAAGAAGGAATCATCAAACCAGATCAAATAAAATTAGTCTTCTTAAGAGCTACACAAACCATTCAAAAAGGGGGTGAGGGGAAGAGTCGCGGCATACACTTAGACACAAGATGGAAGGGGTTGGTGTCCCTTCTACATCACAGCATGTGGAAGAATTACAGAGGTTCCGGCATCCTCTCAATACTCACAGACGCCAACGTAATTTCAGGATAGTGTGGGAAATCTTTGGTGCTAGGATATTTGATCTTAGCCCCTTGGCTGTAGGTAGGGAAGGCATTATTAGCCTAATTTTAAAAGTTAGGCAACCACGGCCAAGAGAATTAAAGTAACTGATCACAGTTGCACAGCCCGTAAGTGGGAAGTAATAACAACATCGAATATTTATTGGTTGTTTACTGTGTGCCAAGAACTTTCTAGGTGCTGCGCGTATATTAATTGATTTGACACTCATAACTACTATATGAAGTTGGTATATTATTATTCCTATTAGGAAACTGAGGTGCAGAAACATTAACCACCTTGCCTATGTTCACAGAGTCAGTGAGGAGTAGAACTAGAATAGGAACCCAAGAAGCTGTTCTTTAGAATGTACACTGTGAATCACACATCTAAAACCCAGAGCTTCCACTTGCTGTCAAAGTAGGATGCCACGGAAAACTGAGTGTTGATGTGTACAACATCTCTCAGCCCAGTTAATTCGTGGTCTCTCACTAGGAAGTAAAATGAACTTTGCCCTCCAAAATGACACAGGAGACTGGCTTCACAAAAACTTATACTGAGAATCCCCTCCTGTAACTTGAGGGAAAATCTAGAGGGACGGCTTAGAATACCAAGCAAATATTGCAGAGATACTTGGCTTGTTTGTCTACTGGTCACACATAAGACACAGAAACTTCTGGACTCATAAACACCTCAGGAGGCTTTCCAGCTTATCCATACCACTCTCCTTCATTTATGAAGCACGCCACCTCTTACAAAGACTTATTTTCCTAATATAAGACTTATTCAGTGTGGCCCCCTAAAGATGTTCAAATCCTAGTCCCTGGAACCTATGAATATGTTACCTTCCATGGCAAAGGGGACTTTGCAGATATGATTGAGACGTTGATTGAAACCTTAAGATGGAGAGACCATCCTGGATTATCTGGATGGGTGCAATGTAATGGCAAATGTTTTGTAAATGTGGAAGAGGGAGGCAGAGAATGAGCATCAGAGCAATTCAGCATGAGAAAGACTTGACCAGGCATTGCTGACTTTGAAGATGGAAGGGGACGATGAGCCAAGGAATGCAGGCAGCCGCTAGGAGCTGGAAAAGGCAAGGAAACAGACTGTCTGCCAGGGCCTCCAGAAGGAACACAGCCCGGCTGATGCCTTGATTGTATTCCACTGAGACCCATTTCAGACTTCTGACCTCTTGAGCTGTAAGAATAAATCTGTCTTGTTTTAAGCCATTAAGTCTGTTTTAATTTGTTACAGCGGCACTAGAAAACTAATATATTCATCCAACAATCAATAATAGCACCAACTACGTCCAAGGCTCTGGAGATATAAAAAACGAAGAGTCTCCATCCCTCTACCTTCAAGAAATGTGTAGCTTAGTAGGGGAAATCAGTCAAGAAAGTCTGTTCATACACTGTTAACAACGTACTTCATATCCAGGACTCAGGCTAAATGGCAAATAAGAGACCAGAAAACAATTGCGGGTGAGAGGAGGCGGTCATCACCTAAATATGAGGGTGAGGAAGAAAGGGCAGCACAGTAACGCCAACAGATCTCTGGACACTTCCTCCTTCAGGCCACTGATTCTCGTGACCGTGAGAAATGTTTCCAACACTAAATGAACTGAAAAAACATTTCACAGCATAATGTTCAAATAAGCAACTTACAGACCTGACCTAAATTGGTTGGTCTTGAAAAAAATGAGTCAACTTAAAGTGTTAACATTTGGAGGGGGAAAATCATCACTTCCTTTGGTCGTTATTTATTCCAGTGTCTTATTCTGTGATCAATACTTACTAAGCACCTTCTACACAAAACCATGAGTCAGGATCCACCCAGCGGCACCTAACAACAACAACATCACAAAACTGTGATGGTCGAGACTTTCCTCCCACACAACCTGCTACAATCTAAACTGATTCTCTTGTGTTCTACCAGTAAGACACTTGAACTCTTCACTAGCCACATCTGTGCAAAAGGCCAGATTAAAAGTTATCTACCATATGTTGGAAACCCTGGTGGCATACTGGTTAAGAGCTAAAGCTGCTAACCAAAAGGTCTGCAGTTCGAATCCACCGGGCGCTCCTTGGAAACCATATAGGGCGGTTCTACCCTGTCCTATAGGGTCACTATGAGTCAGAATTGACTCGACGGCAATGGGTTTGTTTTTTTTTTTTTTGGTTTACAATAGACAGCTAAGGAAAACCACACATGATAATTAGGAAGCATCTGACACACATTAAATTCCCTATAAATCTGTGTTAAACAATCAGCGTCCAGCTACTTAAAATCTGGACATAGTATCTACGCTGGGAATTCACTACCAGTGAATCCTCCACGTTCCGCTCGTCACACAATCCCCACAGCTGTTCCTAGTTTGAAGCTTGAGGTGACTGTACCTCATGGCAGTAAGCATCAACTCCTAAAAAGCGGACACCTGGTTAGAGATTCCTAGAAGAGTAATTACAACAAAAGGCACATCACCTCCCGGTAACAGCAGAGCCTAGCTCCTTGACGCCCATAAAAGAGAAGTCAGCATCACAAACCATTCTGTTGTTTTGTTTGTTAATCAGTTTGCAAAAATTGGATACTGCCGAAAAGAAACACCTCCTAAAGCTACCCTTACTCTTGGTAGCTGTCACGGATTGAATTATGTCCCCCTAAAAATGTGCGTATCAATTTCACTGGGCCACGATTCCCAGTATTGCGTGGCTGTCCTCCATTTTGTGACTGTAATTTTACATTAAAGAGGATTAGGGTGGGATTGTAACACCCTTACTAAGGTCACATCCCTGATCCAATGTAAAGGGAGTTTCCCTGGAGTGTGGCCTGCACCATCTTTTATCTGACAAGAGATAAAAGGAAAGAGAAGCAAGCAGAGAGTGGGGACCTCGTACCACCAAGAAAGCAGCGCTGGGAGCAGAGAGCATCCTTTGGACCCGGGGTCCCTGCGTGAAGACGCTTCTAGTCTGGGGGAAGATTGACGAGAAGGCCAACAGAAAGAAAAGCCTTCCCCTGGAGCTGACGCCCCGAATTTGGACTTCTAGCCCACTTTACTGTGAAGAAATGAATTTCCCTTTGTAAAAGTCATCCACTTGTGGTATTTCTGTTACAGAAGCACTAGGTGACTAAGACAGTAGCCCTTCTCCGTATTATTCAGTTCAGATAATCTCCTCCCACCCCCGCCACACACACATTCTCGTAAAACCCCAAAAGGGAAGGGAAAAGTAAGGCAAAGGAGATTACACTTCATTTTGTTAGGCTACTGAATTCTCAGATTTCTCTCTGTCCAGTGTATTCCAAGTTCTGGGCTGATTTTAATGGCCCAACATCCCAAAGTGGTTCAACGAGGTTCACGTGAAAGTTGCTTCAGCTAACAAGTGGAAAATGGACTTCAAATTAGTGAGGGTAAGTGAGGGTATAGCAACTATTTCTGTGGAAGAAAGGTTTAGAGATAGACTGGGAAACGTAAGTAAATTACGGAAAAGGTATGAGTGGGGTAGTCAGTGGAGATGGGATTTTTGTTTGTTTTTGGTTCAGAGAATGTGTTTTATCTTACCTAGTAAAGTCTGGTACAAAACGGGAGATCTGGGCAAATAATGGCATCACAAGTACTCAAAACATTTGTTAAAGAATGAGGCATCATACAGGAAAGGCGTGTAAGATTATAGGAGGCTTTGGGAAGAATCAGGGTTTTGGAGGCCAAATGGGACCTCACAAATATTAGAAACCATCCACCTTAACCTTCTTGTTTTAAAGAAGAAATCTGAAGTCAAGAGAAGCTGAATGACTGGTACCAGGTGACACCGCTCAAATGCAGCATCAGATGAGAAACAGGGTGTCCTACACCTGTCCATATCACATCACCCTACAGACATGACAGGAGATCTTACCCTCTTCCTCATCAGCATCCTCCTTATGCTCATTCTCCACATCTTCAAAACGGAGACAACACCTTGCTTCTGCCTAATTCACAGGAATAGCTGAGGCCCAATAAAAGAAAAAGCCAGTAGTCCCCTCAGACTGCTTCTTCTAATCTAGTTTTACAGCACGTCCCCGGCCTTCACTGAGTAGTGTTTCTCTACCATCCAAATGCAACGCCTACCACAGCCCCTCTGGGTCAGCCTATCAAAAGCTAGCAACTGTTTCTCCTAATTGGTTAAAAAGAAAAAGGGATGGAAACAGGCTTCACCTGCCTACTGCAAAGACAGTTCCCACTGATGAAGGTGTTTTCCTATTGCGCCATCTTCATGTAAGTATTTTTAAGACGGTTCCACCGAGCAGAACCCAAGCTTCCTTGGAAATGAGTGTCAATAATAAACTAGGTGATTCTAAAAAGGAAAGGAGAGGCTGGGGCTACCTACGAAGCTTGGGGAAAGACAGACAGCAGCCGGCGCGTGATCTTCGCATGATCAAGGAACAAGCAGACCGTGGCAGAGTGGTTAAGAGCCTGGCTCTGGGGGCCTGGGCTCCCACTCTTCTCTGTCCCTCCTAGAAGTCTGACCGTGGGAAAGTTTCCTCACCTGGAAACTGGGCATAAGAACAGCACTGACTTCACGGATTGTTAAAGGGATTAAATAAGCCAGTATGTGTTTGACACTCTCCGTAATGCCTGGCACACAGTAAGTACTTAGTTTGTATGATATATTTTCACAGAAAAGGAACTTGGTTTGGAACATCACCCAGCAGCTAACAGAATTTTTTTTTTTTTAACCTTGTCAATATGAAACAAGTATTAACTGATGAGCTGCCAGCCCAGGCAGGAATGGGCTCCGTCCCAATTCCTCCTACATATACACCCGGGCAGAGGGGCCCTTGGGTCTGAACAGGATTGAAAGGCCTACTAAATACAATGCTGCCTCTCCCAGCCACATCCACACCATAAGTGAATCGAGCTCCAAAGGAAACACTGTCAAGGGATCCTTTTGGGTTTTTCAGGGCCAGTGCCCTCAGGATTGGTTTTGACCCTCTGTGTCACTGAAGAGAGGAATTAGCTTAAAGTTTTCTCAGGCGGTCACTGGAAAAGTGTGTGGCAAAGTTCACCCTATCCATATTACTTTTTCTGGGCTCCAACATGATTTTTAAACCAACTCAATCATTTCAGAAAAAGATACCCTACAAATTTGGGGTTTCTTTCCATCCTTTCTCCAAGAGTCACATCAAAGCACTCTGATAACAGCACTGTGGGGGTCCTCCCCCAGCACCATGCTTTCCCATCCCTACAGGGAAAGTCTGTTTCCAGGCAGTGCTGGGCCTAGGAAAGAACACAAGCCATCTGCAACACAGCACTGCCTGTTGCCTTCTATCTCCGTTTTTAGGCCATCTCATTAGACTTCAAAGGCACTACCGCATTTAAAATTTTCTTACTCCTACAAATTCGAAACCCAAGCTTGAAAAAGACTTCGCTGGTTTGCGTCTTACTGAGAAATATTTCTAAGATTGGGTTCCACCAAGCAGTACTGAAGGTTCCTTGGCCATGGATTCAATGTTGATAACAAAATAACATAATATAAAAGGGAGAAGGAAGGCTGTCACTCAACGGAGCCCATTCCTGCCTGGGTTGGCAGCTCATCAGTTAATACTGTTTCATATTGACAAACTGGAGGTGAAAATAAAAAGGAGCAGTCTTTAAGGTATGGGTTTTCCTGGGACACGTTTCCGAAGGGTTTTGAGCTTTCCCAAAGCGAAGAGAATCCTACTGACATCCCACATAAGCAATGACGACAGGCAGCATGGGGGCCGTGGAGAAAGAATTTCCCTGTGGCCGAAGTTGCTCTTGATAAAAGTTCTCGATGCAGCTCTGGAATCTAATAAATCACATCTACCATCTGACCATACTCGCTTTATTCCCAAGTAGTAACTCCAGACAGTTACCGGCTACCGCTGTAACTATCTATTTTTTTTTTCCTTCCTTCCTTGATTTTTTTAATTAAAAGTTGTCTTGAGAATAGTAATACCATCTCCAAAGATACAGGTATCCTTTTTTATTTAGTTATACTTACTTACTTGTTCATTTACTTATTTATTTAAATTTAAAGGGGGCAATGGAAAAATTAGGGAAGGTGGCAATTTCCCTGAAACAAAATTCAGGTTGATGAGCAGAGCAGGCATCAGGGAGAGGGAGGAGAGAACGTGCAGTTTTTTACGGTGCCACTGTTTTCCCGAGTAGGCGCCAGCGTTAGGTTCTTTATGCCCGACTTCTTGTACCTTAATTCTCCCCTTAACCCCATCTTATAGGTTAGTGCTGTCTGTGGGACTTTCTGCCATGAAGGAAATGTTCTTCTGTATCTGCGTCATCCAGTGTACTAGATAAAAGCCACATGTGACCTCTGAGCACTTCGATGTGGCTAATGTGACTGGTGGTGCAGCGGTTAAGCACTGGGCTGCTAACCGAAAGGTCGGTGGTTTGAACCCAACAGCGGCTACCTGGGAGAAAAGACCTGGTGATCTGCTCGCATAAAGATTACAACCCAGGAAACCCTATGGAGCAGTTCTACCCTGCAAAGAGGGTTGCTATGAGTTAGACTTGATGGCACATAACACCAACAACAAATGTGAATGAGAATCTAACTTTTCAATTGTCTTTACCATATTTTTACATAAATAACGCACGCCTTCTATGTTTGTTTGCCAACCGTTCCCCCCAGAGGTATTTTCACTGTGCTAATTTTTTTTACAGCAACATGTAATTTACTGTACGCTGCTGTAGCCGTTAATCCTGAGGCTCGAAGAAATTAGGTGAATTCCAAGATTACATAATCAGTGAGTGGCAAAGCCAGGATTTGACACCAGATCAATCTGATTCTAAATCTTTGTTCTGTTCATTACAATAAGCCACACTATAGTATTTATAGCAGTTCTTTTTCATATTGAAACACAGGACAGCAGGCAAAATAGATTGCCTCGTTACCAGAACAAAATGGCTAATGAAATGAGAAGAAATTTGCAGAGAGAAGATAGGGCACAAAGATGATGAGCCCCACTTTTGACGGGTAAAGATTCCTTGAACTTTATAGCCATATAATAATTTAGTCATTTTAACAGAAAACTGTGGGAACAGATGTTATTGCATTAAAATTACAGGGGAGAAAGTAAGCTAGGTGTTGCTGCAATATGACCCTATTCTTGAACACAATTAAAGAGGAAGCAGAGAGTAAGCAGAGGAGGGGACAACAGCTATGGCTTTAAGGTAGGACGTACTTGGGTTCAACATGAGATAACTTAGTAGTCACACAGTAGCTGTGTTATTTTAAGCAATTTTCTTAACATCTCTGAGTCAGTGTCCACATGTATAAAACGGAAAAAATAATACTTAACTCATGGAAACCCTGGTGGCATAGTGGTTAAGAGCTGCAACTGCTAACTCAAATCCACCAGCTGCTCCTTGGAAACCCTGTGGGGCAGTTCTATGAGTCGGAATTGACTCGAAGGCAACGGGTTTGGTTTTGGTTTTTTTAACTCATAGGATTGTTCTAAGAAATACATGTGCTAATATTCCCAACCCAGTGCCTGACTGATTCACTATAGACAATGAATGGTGGCCGTCGTTATTACGGAGCATGCATGGTTTTAGGGGAAGGAACACATTTCCAGCTTTGAACTGTATTCACTATTGTCTCCACTTGGTACATCACTTTGAGATTTAAACAAAACGAGTATGTATAGCCCTATTATCATTTTCAACACTTCAAAAAGTATCATGAAACATTCTGAAGAAAGTTATAAAATGTGCCTAGAATCAAGGTCACCCACTTTCTACAGCTAGAGAGGGCAGTTTATGATGTTCATACACAGGACATTTATGCAGTAGTTGCAGTCCTTAATGCCATTTAAAAATAATGATGTTAATAAATCAGCATGGCTTAATTAAAAGTCTGTTAAAAACCAAAAGGCAAAAGAAAAATAACTGGACCATAAAACCTGAAACTTTATGTTAGCACAGAAGTGTTCTCAAAAACCCTCTATGCAAATACTACTGCATTTCTAATTTTAAATGGGTCAGTAAGATTGTAATTTTAACCACAAATTCCTATTTTCATTCTGGAGAAAGAAGAAAGAAAATGCTTTTCTAAAATCCATACATGGAATATGAAAGGTACATACAGAAAGAGACCAGGGTTTAAAGAGACCATGGAAGCTTCTAGCACTCTACATCCAACAAATGCACACAGAACTGCAGTATTTCAGACAGAAAAGGACGACTAGAAATATGGAACTCGTCCAAAGGAGGTGTCTTAGCTTGTGGTACTGCTGTAACAGAAATACCACAAGCAGGTGGTTTTAAAGAACAAAATTTATTTTCTCAAACTTCAGGAGACTGGAAGTCTGAATTCAGGGCACTGGCTTGAGGGGAAAGCTCTCTCTCTGACCACTCTGGGGGAAAATCCTTGTCTAAGCTTCTCTAGCCCTGGATTTCTTCTGTTCCTCAGAGATTTCCATGTCGCATCACTCTTTCCCCCATTTGTCCCTGCCTGCTTCTGTGCCTAATCTCCTCTTTTTATATCTCAAAAAGGGTTAGGTTTCAGACACACCCTACCATAGCTATGGTAGTCAAAACAGCCTGGTACTGGTACAAGAATAGACACATAGACCAATGGAACAGAATTGAGAAGCCAGAAATAAATCCATCCACCTATGGACAGTTAATCTTTGACAAAGGGTAGAAATCTATTAAATGCAGAAAAGAGAGTCCCTTTAACAAACGGTGCTGGCAAAACTGAATATCCATTTGAATGAAAATGAAACAGAATCCATACCTCACACCATACACAAAAACTAAAGATGTATCAAAGACCTAAATGTAAAACCACAAAGATCACAGAAGAAAAAAAAGGGGACAAACCTCGAAGCTCTAATTTACGGTATAACTAAATTTATACAACATAACTAAAAAAGCACAAACAGCAGAAGATAAATTAGACAATTGGGACCTCCTGAAAATCAAATACTTATGCTCATCAAAAGACTTTTCCAAAAAGAGAACCCACAGACTGGGAAAAATTTTTGGCTATGACATCCTTGTCTAATCTCTAAAATTTATAGAAACCTCCAACGACACAACAACAAAAAGACAAACAACCCAATTAAAAAACTGGTGGGAGTTCTGGCAAAATGGCCTTCTAGGCAGAAGCACCACACCGTCCCTCCACAGCAAAGATCCGAAAAACTAAGCCAAACAGAGAATACAACAATCCTGAAACCCTAAAACATCAAATGAAGAGATAAAGAACTCAGCCAAGCACCAAATGCAGTGAGAAAACTGACAGAGAAC
>NW_004444012.1:1613721-1645555 GCF_000243295.1 Trichechus manatus latirostris | reverse complement strand
ACCAAATGAGACTAACGAGGTACAGTAGTCCAGTGACAAGGGCCAGAAGGCAGAAGGGGACAAGAAAGGTGGTGATAGGGAACCCAAGGTTGAGTAAGGATATTGTTTATGTGTTGTGAGACTGTTAACCATTGTCATAGGGCAACATTTGTAGTAACTGTTAAATGAGAAACTATTTTGTTCTGCACGCCTTCATCTTAAGTGAGAATAACAGCACGATTGGAAGAGCATAGTCAATGTCACTGAATGTGCATGTAGAAATTTTTGAAATGGTGTATCTTTGGCTATGTGTATTTTCACCAAAAAAAAAAAGGTTGAGAAGTTAGAGGCTTGGTATGTTGTGGGGTTGTTAACCAATGTCATGAAACAATATGTGTACTACTGTTTCATGAGAAACTATTTGTTCTGTAAGTCTTCACCTGAAGTACAATTAAAAAAAAAAAAAAACTGGCAAAGGATATTAACAGGCATTTCACCAAAGAATACATCCAGGCAGCCAACAAATACATGAAGAGATGCTTGTGATCATTAGCCATTACCCAAAACTCAATCAAACCCATTCCCACAGAGTCAACTCCCACCCATAGTGACCCTATAGGTCAGAGAAGAACTGCCCCATTGGGCTTCCAAGCTATAATCTTTACAGAAACAGACTGCCACATCTTTCTCCTGTGGAGCAGCCGGTGGGGTCCAACCTCCGACCTTTTGGTCAGCAGCCAAGTGCTTAACCAGTGTATAAGCAGGGCTCCTCATTAGCCACTAGAGAGATGCAAATCAAAACTACAATGAGATAGCATCTCACAGCAGTGCTAATGGCACTGATCAAAACAACAGAAAACAACAAATGCTGCAGAGGGTGTACGGAGACTGGAACTCTCATACGCTGTTGGTGGGAATGTAAAATGGTACAAGTACTATGGAAAATGATATGGCGCTTCCTCAAAAAGCGAGAAATAGAAATACCATGTGATCCAGCAATCCCACTCCTAGGAGTCTATCCTAGAGAAATAAGAGCTGTGACATGAATAGACATATGCACACCCATGCTCATTGCAGCATTATTCACAGTAGCAAAAGGATGGAAACAGCCTAAGTGTCCACCAACAGGTGAATGGATAAACAAACTATGGTACATAGTCACGACGGAAAACTACAGAACATTAAAGAATAACGACGAATTCACGAAACATCTCACAACACGGGTAAACCTGGAGGACATTATTCTGAGTGAAATAAGTCAATCATAAAAGAGCAAACATTGTATGAGACCACTATTACAAAAAGTCAAGAAAAGATTTTCCCACAGACAGAAACATTCTTTGATGGTTACCAGGAATGGAAGGATGGAGAAGGCAAAATCACCAATTAGATAGCAGGCACGTACTAACTTTGGTGAAGTGAAAGATAATACACAATATGGGGGAAGTCAGCACAACATAATCAAGGTAAAGGAAGACACTGAAAGGTACACAAGAGTAAAAGGCAACAATGGTAAATACTATTAAATATACAATCCTGTAACAACAGTAATAATAATGTACGAGTGGATACGTAGGTAGATATATGTAAGCTGAACAGGGAAGGGAGGGTGTATGGAAGTATACCCATGTACATATATATGTGTACATGCTACAAATATACCCATGTATGCAATACTGTGCACAGGGGATACAGTCATGAAAACTTCTTAGCCATAACCATACACCTCCTGGGACTGAGATACTGGGATTAAGGGCTAGGGACCATAGACTCAGGAGACATCTAAGTCAACTGGCATATCATAATTTATACAGACAATGTTCTACATCCTACCTTGATGACTGGCGACTGGGGTCTTAAAAGCTTGTGAGTGGCCATCTGAGATACAATAATTGGTCTCTTCTAGTCCAGAGCAAAGGAGAGTGAAGAAAACCAAAGATTCAAGGAAATGATTAGTCCAAAGGACTAACAGACAACATGAACCCCAGCCTCCACTAGCCTTAGATCAGAACTAGACGGTGCCTGGCTACCACTACCGACTGCTCTGACTGGGACCACAATAGTAGGTCATGGACAGTGGGAGAGAAATATAGAACAAAATTCAGACTCATAAATAAGACCAGACATACTGGTCTGATAGAGACTGTAGAACCCTTGAGATTATGGCCCTTAGACACTCTTTAAACTTGGAACTGAAATCATTTCCAGAGACCACATATAATAAAACCAAAACCAAACTCACTGCCGTCGAGTTGATTCCGACTCCTAGTGACCCTATAGGACACAGTGGAGCTGCCCCACAGGCATTCCAAGAAGCAGCTGGTGGATCTGAACTGCCATCCTTTCAGTTAGCAGCCTGATCTCTTAACCACTACACCACCAGGGCTCCAGCCATACAATAGACAGGCCTATAAAACGAACAATAACACCAGTGAGAAATGTACACCTCTGAGCAATGAACGATAGGAGACCTGAAAGGCAGCATTTGCCCAAAAGCAAAGTTCAGAAGGAAGGTAGGGGCAGGAAAGCCAGGCGAATAGGCACGGGGAACCCAGGGAGGGAGGGGAGAGTGCTGACACATTCAAGGGTTTGCAACCAATGTCACGAAACAAAAAATAAAACCGCCAAACCTGTAGCTGTCAAATGGATTCTGACTCATAGCAACCCTACAGAACAGAGTAGAACTGCCCCGTAGGGTTTCCAAGGAGCGGCTGGTGGATCAGAACTGACAACCTTTTGATTAGCAGCTGTGCTCTTAACCACTGCGCCACCAGGGCTCCAAAGTCTACAAGTACAGGGGTTAGAATTCCCACACATATTTTGGAGGGATATAATTCAATCCACAACAGGGGACAAAAAAGCAACCATTTGCATTTTAGAGAATTTGAACAAAATATTTCAGCTGTAATATTCCAATTCACTTAAGTAAAATTCCTGGACAACGTTCTCACCATTTTAATAAAACTCAGTGCTATTCTGTGTTCTCTCTGGCTTTCAAAATATAACATTAAGTTTCCTGTGCATCAACAGTCCAAATGTTACATGAACAGCTATTATATTTCATGTCAAAACAGACAAAGAGGACGTAAGGACAATGTGTATTATTAAGATTAAAAAACAAAAGCAAATTTCAAAGTTTCACTAACCATTAAGGTAGTTCAATGGTTAAGCCAAGCCAACTATCCCTTTGGTTTTATAAAGAAATCTGAGATGTTACTAGATTTGTCATTATCTTGCAGTATGTAGAGAAGACAGGTAGATGTCAGGGGGAGCATGGGAAATGGCATGAGAGTTTAACTTTGTGTTTGGCATAAAGGAGGATTTCTGTCTAACTGTGGTAACAACCTTTCAAACCAATTCCAAAATTAGAAGTAATTTGAGAGAGGCAACTAGTTAAATTTCATGGGGTTTAGGGAAAAAATCAAATTGCTTTTTTTCAACTGCTTTATCATGATTTAAAGAGAGGAAGTGTTTGTTTGTTAAAAAAAAAAAAAGTGATTTTCCAAATGGATCAGTAGTTCCTTATTTTCAACTGTTTTTAACATTGATCATTTCTTGATCATTTATCATACAGCCAACAGACACCTGATCTCTGTCTCTCTCTCTTCCTTTCTCCCTCCCTCTCTCTCACACACACACCACAAACATAAACATATTCCTTCAGGAAACCAGTTACCGTAATATTTCTGAATTCACTTCACTTGCAAATACAAGCCCCATTGTCATGCACATACTGATGATTTGGGTAAGTCAAACCTGTGGGCTTTAGCTTGAAGTGGTAGGCTCTCATCGGCATCCACGAAAACAAGACAAGGAGGAGGCCCTTTCCATGTACTGCAAAGGCCCCATATCAGAGAAAAATCTGTGCACTGACTGATGCTGAACCCAATCTATGCTGTAGGGTTTGCCACTTATGAGTGAAGAAAGATGGAAGGACTGGAATCTGCTCATGTTCCCATCAATGTTTCACATTAATTGTAAAAAAATAAAAACCCAACTCATTGCCATCGAGTCGATTCCGACTCATAGCAACCCTAATGACAGAGCAGAACTGCCCCATAGGGCTTCCAAGGAGCAGGTGGTGGATTCGAACTGCTTACCTTTTGGTTAGCAGCTGAGCTCTTAACCACTACGCCACCAGGGCATAACTGTAAAGACCCAGGGTAACTGGTGCAACCTAAGGCTTCTAAGGTTCCATGGTCACAGCTGCAGAATCTTCTGGATGAGTTCTGTGGGTGATTTTGGTTGCGGTTCTGGCTATCTAATTCTCAGCCTGGTTCTCAATGCTCCCCACTGGTTATGGGAGCTAATTCATATTGATTAAATGCATTTCTTTTGTTCTTAAATTAAAAACAAACAAACAAAAAACACCCAAGTGGTGGGGAGGGAGAGGGGCTTAACGCTTAAGTACTTGAGTCTAGACTCAGACAGACCTGTGTTCAAATCCTGCCTCTTACTGACCCTCTCTTTTTATTTGTACGACAGGGATGAAAACACCCCCAAGGATGGCACCTGGCACTTAGGGAGTGATCGACACCTAGGCGGTGAATCTTACAAGTCGTAAATCACTACGGGAGCCAGCTGCCACATCTTTCTCCCGAAGAGCCGCTAGTGGTTTCGAACCACCAACCTTTCGGTTAGCAGTCCAGCACTTAAACCACTGTGCCACCAGGAAATAGACACTGCCCTGAGCCTCGCTACTGTCTATTCTATGCCAACTCCCTCCCCAACCCCCCAAATAATCCCTGGGTCTTCTCACAATTCAGTAACTCACAGATGAACGCCTGGCCAAACAAGGGGTCTTAGCGCAGCCCCAGCCCTGGCGCCAGTGTCCACTCTGATTTGTGGGTGCCAAACTCCCACCAATTATTAATGTTTTAGATACCACCCTAGCACATTCGTGAGAGGCAGCACATCCCTAGAAAACAGCTTAGGAAAGTGACAGCCTGACAGTGACGCTGCAAATCAAGTTCAAGACTGAAGACAGCACAGTCCTAGCCCAACATCCAATACCTCACAGCAATATACTCCTCCTCCGATGTCCTTGTCACTGGTGTGCTGACCATTAACAAGCTGTAAACTTTTTGTAAATCAGCAGAACCCTTTCAGATGGAGACCTTACTTAGAATACCCATCTATAAAACACAGGAGTCAAATTGCACCATCTGAAGAGGTGAAAAGGCATTGGAGGTGAGGAACCTTTCCAAACCCATCCTGTCGAGTCAGGTCTGATACACAGCAGCCTTACAAGACACAGTAGAACTGCCCCATGGGGTTCCCAAGGAGTGGCTGGCGGATTCCAACTGCCGACCTTTTGGTTCGCAGCTGAGCTCTCAACCACTGCACCACCAGGGCTCCCGAGGAACCTTAGAGCCCCAAAATAATCCAAGGAGACTATTCTTATTTTTTTATTGTTATTAATGGAAAACAAAGATGTATATAAGTATATAGCTGCGGAAAGCTGGCTCAAGAAGTAGGACTTTTTTCATGTGGTGATATGCGTCAAAAGCCTGAAAATGTTTATAGAGAATAATTCTGCTTCCAGAAACCTATCTTAAGGAATAACTCTAGATATTAAAAAAGGTACAGCACAAATTTATACGTATGTTAGTACTACTGTGAAACGCAAAAGCTGCACCAATAAAACAAGGAGCCCTGGTGGTGTAGTGGTTAAGCACTCAGCTGCTAACCAAAAGGCTGGTGGTTCGAACCCACCAGGCTCTCTGCGTCCGTAAAGATTTATAGCCTTGGAAACCCTATGGGGCAGTTCTACTCTGTCCTATAGAGTTGCTATGAGTTGGAACGGACTCAATGGCAATGGGTAGTACTATTTAACACAATGAAAAATTGGAAACTTTAACATCTAATATTAGAAAAATAAATAATTTTAGCATGCCACTTAGTGGAATAGTATTCAATCACTTGAAATACGTCTATAAAGACTTCCCAACTATATGGATAAACAGTATAAGAGTAAATGGTGAAAAGAAAACAATAAGAAGGATATAAAATCTAGAATGCTTAAAATCTACATTAAAAAAAAATTCCTCACTGAAAATAAATCATACATAATGAAAAGTATAAAGAAAACTCTACCAAATTTTAACAGCTGCTTTCCTTGGCTGCTGAGAGTATGGGTTATTTCTTTTCTTTCAATTTATCTGCATATTTCAAATTTTCTAAAAGGATTGCATGTGATTTTTATAACTGTTAAAAATTGAGTAAAATTAAGAAATAATTTCATTCATAGGGGAGGCGGAAAACCAGAAATACATATTTTAGCCAATGTCCAAAGTCCAAAAAATACATAAAAGGAAAGCTTAGAAGAAAAAGAAAGGAAATAGTCTTTCAAAATCCTTTTCAGCACTTTTATACTCCAGGCCTGCTGTCTGCAGCAAGCTCAACTTGAAGTAAATTTGACCAACAGATGTCACTGTTATACTTCTTATTTTGAGCTGCATAACATTACTTTGTAGATTTGCCAGTTGCCATCAAGCCAATTCCAACTCATGGCGCCTCCAGGGGTGTCAGAGTAGAACTATGCTCCGTAGGGTTTTAAATGGCTGATTTTTCAGAAGTAGATCACCAGGACAATCTCCTTTGTAGGTGGTGAAGTCAAAAACCAAAACGTTATACATTTCTATGTCATTTCTGAAGGGTTTGTGGATCTGTCAGGTTTCAGATCCATCCGCAATCTCCGTTTACAACTAGGGTGTAGAATGCTTTTCTAAGATGACATACAGTGACTGTGGTTGTATGATTATGAAAAGCACACGTTCTCCTGCTTTCGGTTACTTGAGAAAATCTCCTCCCATGCGAACATCACAGACCTAACCCAAGCTTGTCAAACACAGTTTGAGGTCTGAAAGTTATTAATTGGAAAAAATTAAAGGAAATCAAGGACACGAGATTGTCAGTAGGCATTAAAGTTAGCAGGTGGCGGCTGTGCTTCTTGAATTCCTAATCCTCTCCCCCATCTCTGACAGGAAGCTGGGAGACCACAGGGGAGTGATGAGAATAGTGACAGTCCCATCAATTCTATCAGGCCATCTTCAACGCGAAGTAGCTAAAACCCAACCCAGTGCTTTGTACAGGGTAGTAAATGCTTCTGTGTCAATGAATACATGAACGAACAAGAAAGGGGAAGGCTGTGTTTTTGAAAAGGATCATCCTGCATTCGGCAGATGTCCTGCTGACCTGTTCACCTGTTACTTGAGCAGCTAGAAAGAAGGAAATATTTATGAACGAGCAAGAAAGACAGGATTTCACTTGACAATCAAGAGCCTATCCGTCCACCAACCTATCCTCACAAATTTTTAGTAAAATGGTTATTAAAAGATGACTAGCGGCAAGTGGGTACTCGCACAAAGAGGTTACACCGTAAAGCTGATGTGAACAGAGGACTCTGAAAATGCTCAGATAAACTGTAAAGTCACCTTTTTTCAAGGACACAAATTTCAAATCATCAAGCTATATGTCTTCTGCAAACGGTTGCTTTTTAAACAATGACCCCCACACAAATGCAGCTTCAGCAGCTTTACATACACGGATTTATATTAAATGCATATTAAATGAGCCTTTGTTGACCTTGAAGAGTCACAGCACATACCCGAGATTTCTACTTACGTGAAGATCCAAGTACAATTCGCTTCTGCTTGGCTTCGCTTTCTCCTCGTGGAGCAGAAATGGATGGGCTGGTCCTGATCTATAGCCCAGGACCCCTGAACCTCCATCTCTGTTGGGAAGGTCTTTAGTTGTTGTCTGCTCATGGGAGCAGTCCCGGGAAAAGCCCTCGGAGGAGATGCCTGAACAAACACAGAGAGGACCATCAGTGACACCGCAGCTACAAAAACATCAAGCCACATTCGGGGAAGTCTTGCAGGGACTCTTGATACCACCTCATTCCTTCCCTTTCCAAGTATCTGTTTAGACTCTGCTTTCCTCCAAAAGTGCTTCTCCCAGTTACTCTCTCGGGATCACACTAACAAAGAATTAAAACATATGCCCTCAGCCTCAACTTTAAAAGATAAGTCTGTAAGCTATATTCTATGTTCCCTCGTCTTGCTTACCAATCCCGGCAGCCCAGATCATTCTCATTCAGAGTAGGATCACGGAGGAGCTGGGGGACAGAGGTCAGGAAGCCTGGGCCGTTGGTTTGCCTATTTACAGGGTCACCAGTGAGCCAAGTCACTAGTGTGTGTGCTCTTCTGAGACAGGTGCTGTGTGTGCCTTGCTCATCTTCACTTCTGGGAACCATTTCGTCATGCATGGAGCATACTGGCCTTTGGTTAGGTTGTTGAATGAGTGAGTGCTGCATGAATAACAAGTTTGGGACTCACTTTTCTTATCTCCGGAGCCCTGGTGGCACGGTGGTTAAGAGCTCGCCTGCTAACCTAAACGTCTGCAGTTGGAAGCCATCAGCTGCTCCTTGGAAACCCTACGGGGCAGTTCTATTCTGTCCTATAGGGTCGCTATGAGTCGGAATTGACTCCACCGCAACAGATTTGGTTTTCTCATCTCCAGAATGAAGGTATCAGGCTAGCTCATTCTCACTGAAACTGTCACGATGACAATAGCTACCTATATGCCAGGCACTGTTCTTAGCCCTGTTCTTCAATTTCTAACACAACCCTATAGGGCAGGTATCATTACTGCTCCCATTTTAAATGGGGAAACTGAAGCGCAAAGGGATTTGAATCCAGCAAATTGCCCAACATCATAAAGACAGTAAATGCTTAAGCCAGGATTTGAACCCAGGCCATTATGGGCTAGAGGCCATGATCCTCATGCCTATACTACAGGGCCTCAGACTGGCATTCCATGAGATGGCAGTAAGTGTTCTACAACAAAAGGACATCATGGTCAAATAAATGTGAGACAGCCTGCAACCTGTAGCCCCCTGGAGAACCATGACACATGTCAGCATATTAAAGACCTTCAGACTTCTTTTAGTACAGAAATCTAACACTGTACAGAATCTACTTTTCAAGGGACATCTATTAACCTGTTGGAGGTCACTAATGCTCTCTCTACTGGAACGTAGTCTGGAAAACACTATACTGGATCACCTCTAAAGTCTCATGTAGCTCTCAAATTCCTAGTATTCTTTTAATTCCTGGTAAGAAATCTTGGAAAAATATTATGCAACCAGAGAGAAGTTAAGGGTTTAGGCTCAGCTCAGTTTTGCAACAGAGATCACTCTTAAATATAAGACAGGGTGTTTATTACACATAATCCCTGTAATAGCGTCTCTCTGCCAATGTCCCAGAGTCGGCCAACTACTTCTGCCATGCTGAATATTCGACTTACAAATAACCTGAGCTGAGAAATAACTCAGCTAACAAAGGGACTGTGGGATAACATGCTTTTCCTTTATATCTGAGTAGCATTTTAGAAGAAAGAAAATTTGAAACAGCTAAGGTTTTGCTTTTTGTTTGCTTGTTCAGTTGGTTGGTTTCCAATCACACTTCAGAGGGAAAGGTGATGCAGGTCAAAGTGTCTCTACGGTTGCCCTCTGGCAGGATGTCCACAAAACACCTTTCTGTGGCCACTGAGAAAATGAGGCTGCATGGCCTCATACATCTACTCTTGCCTCTGCAGACTAGGGTGTCCAGAAGGTCACAGCCAGTCTCTCTCTTCGCCCTGGCCAGGTGCATCAGAATGATTGCCATTTTCAGTCACCTGGTTTCCCCGCTTCCGTGTGTCCCTTGGGGCCTCCTGTCTCCAGACAGAACGCCTCTTGGGACTTCGATTAGAGCCTCATTCTGTTGAGCATCCCAATCCTGCTCAGAAGACACAGAAAAGATGACCAAACGAATCCGGGAAGGAGGCACCTTGCTAAGCACCTCCACTTTAGCGTCACGGTGACCCTGAGAAGAACGTACTGTTGGTCATGCTTTAACAGATGGAGCAATTACAGCTCAGACCTCTTTTAACTTCTACCAATATGGTTCGATGCCCTCCTGGAATATTTCTGCTCATATCTGGCAGGAAATAAACCTTTGTATTTATGGCATACTCCTACCAGGCCACCTCATCTGCAGAAACGTACTGATTTCTAATCATATCCCTCACTTGAAATCCCTTCCACTTATCATTTTTATTTTGGAGGAGCTGTTGGCTTTGGGCAAAATTTACACAGATTAGCCAAATAATAGAAAGCAGTATAATTACATCACAAAGAACACAGTATACAACACAACACCAAATGTAAGATATCTGTATCATCAAAGGCACATTGTCTGGTGAGTGTGAACTCATCATTTAGGTAGAAGAGAGTAATGTTGTTGTTGGCTGCTGTCGAGCCAGCCCCCGACTCATGGTGACCCCATGTGTTACAGAGTAGAACCGCTCCATAGGGTTTTCTTGGCTGTTATGTTTACGGAGGCAGATCTCTAGGCCTAATTCCACAGAGCCACTGAGTGGGTTTGAACCACCAACCTTTCAGTTAGCAGCCAAACCTCTTACACCACCCAGAGAGGAATAAGTCCCCATAATAACAAGGATTTGGGGTCCTTAGATAAAGCAGACATGCACACACAAACACGCTCACCCACCCAACAGTGGCTATTCAACACTGCACCAGTGAGCTGAGGTGTACAATCCAATTCGCTCTTGATGTGGAGGAAGACAGTGTAAACTTTAAGCAGAAACAATGAAATGTGACTTCATCTTGGAAATGGTTTTAATGTTAAAGGGCCAATTTCTAATACCTAACATTTAACCAGACAATATCCCTATGAAGGAAACACACAAGGTAAAACCATGACATGTAATGATTTTTGGTAAGAATCATGACAGGAAATGACCAACGGCAGAAATAAGTAACATATAAACTGTTATTCTCAAAAGTCTGACAAAGTACGTTAGCACATAGGACATATTCACCATTTGAAAGAACAGAATAGATGTTTGTTAAGTAAGTTTTTGAATAGATTTTTGGAGTGTTAGACTTTCATTGATCACTTTGTGAAAAACTTTTAATAAATGCTTATCAATTTAATCATACGTCTATCCCTTTCATGTGCCTGTTAGAACCAAAATCTGTTTTTACTCAATATCTTTCGGTTATTTGGTTTCCCAAAGACAATTCAACAGCTTCATCACACGTACACAGACAGGTTAATTCTACACCGACCACTGTTAATGCGACATACAGCAAAGGCACAGTAAAGGTGGGGTGACTTACCTGGGGACCACTTTGAAAGTCTGTGCTTTTCCCAACCACTCAAACGATGCGTCGCACTTCCTGATGCTAACCTATAACATCAGACTGAGGTTTGGCCGTCAATGATCAAAACAACAGGAGCAGACAGAAAGAAAAGGTGATATGCCATTTAACACTGCAGGCAGTGTCCACAGCTCATCTTTCCAAGATGGAATCTGTACCTCTCCCTGTGGTACACTGGATTATTGCTGGCACTTCTTCACTCCCTCCCTGCACTATGATTATGCAAACGAGGCCTTTTCCATTTGCCTTTGTAGCTCCTCCCACTGGATGGGGTATTGTAAACTTCCCCCGGCCCATGGATACTGGGCCTGGCCGTTGACTTGCTTTAGCCAACTGAGCGTGAGCAATGTGACCATGTGCCAGTTCTGAGCCAAGGCCTTAAGAGGCGTGTGTTTTCATTCCCTGCTGTGTGCTTCCGCCATCTCCAGGAGAAGAGCACATCCTGGGTAGCCTGGAATTCCACAAACAGAGCAGATCCAAACACAGTCCTGCAGCCTGGAGCCAAACTCAGCTGAACCCAGACAAAAATGGGTGAACTTTAGCCAACCCACAGGTCAGTGGGAACGAGAACAATAAATACTTGTAAGCCATTGAGATTTTGGGTTTCTTCATTGCAATAACTGCCTAATACACTCTCTCCGCATCCGCCTTCACCGGAAGCATCATAGCTTTAAACCATTTCAGCTGAGAGGCCTTAAAGAATACAATATTGTTGTTTTGTAATATGTACTGAAAACAATTCTTCAATGTATAAAGTTTTGAAAAATCAAGTGAGAACTTACAGCATACCTATTTCCTCATTTATACCAAGACCCACATGCAAGCTACCTTTCATAAAAAAAATTAAACTTACTTACCAGGCGTTCCCTTTCATCA
This sequence comes from Trichechus manatus latirostris, assembly GCF_000243295.1. NCBI lineage: Eukaryota > Metazoa > Chordata > Mammalia > Sirenia > Trichechidae > Trichechus > Trichechus manatus. Next base: position 1,633,470 of record NW_004444012.1, on the reverse strand, counting down.
TCTAAACTGTATATATAGAAACCCTTGTCTAAACAGAAGTTTGTAAACATACTATATAATCACATCTGGACAAAAGTCCCTACGAAACAAAATTACGGTGCCTTTCTAGCTTTCTCCTCTAATTTTCTCATCATACCAATCCTTTGCTTGACAGCAATGATGAAGTGGCTCTGCCTTTAAAAGAAGAGAAAATAAAAAAAACCTCAGCCTGAAACTCTCCTGAGTTTTAACTCCTATGCTGTAGTCTTCAAGGCCATCCAACAAGCTTGATTTAAAATAAATCCAACGAGGTGAAGTCTTCTCAACCGTGAATATCAGAACTGACATGTAAAGGTAGGTTGTCTTCTGTTATGTTACTCAAACATGTACTTACAAGCAAGAGAGACAGCAATCTCGATGTGTAGCTAAGGGAGAGTGTCACTGTTAAGTACTTGTGGCGAGGGTGTGTGCCTGTGTGTATAATTATTCATGTCTATATCTAGGAAGACAGAGCTTTTGCAAAAGTATAGTCTGGGAGTACAGGCTGGTATCTGCCAATGAGACATCAAAGCTTGCCGATGCCACCGCCCCCATTTCCATTCTCAGTGATGTTAAATGATAAAATGTCACTAAACCAGCTAGGTAGACTTAATTCTGAGAAAGTGTTCTGTCTATCCACCCCCACCTCTAGCTCTCCTTACTAGAGAAATCATAGGCAGGGGTAGACAGGCGGAAGTAGTAGAGGGACAGAAGAAGGTGGTCAGTGGATCAAGAAGGAGGGATTGGGGAGTAGGCTATGTGGGTTAGAGAATCTATGAAAAGGGCACCTAAATTCATCAGACAAGTGCAATGTTGTTAGAAATTCTAAAATCATACTCAAATTCAAGTGAAAGATAATAGAATTTAGAACTGGAAGGAATCTTAGATATCTCCCCTCATCCCTGCCTACCTGCTCTCCTTATAGTTGAGGGACCTGAAACCCAGGAAGATTGTGGTATTTCCAAGATAACACAGTTAGTAGCAGAGGCAGGACTAGAACTCAAGGTCTAGGGAAACATTTTATGTTATTTAGAGAAGGATATTACTGCCAATCCATGAATCTGAAAGGTGAATGGTGAAGATCATGGGCACAGGGATTGAACAGTGGAGTCAGGTCTTGGCCATGACACTTTCTAATTGTATGACCTCGGTGGAATTACTGAACCTCCCTGAGCCTTTACCTCCTCATCAAGAAAATAAAGATTATAAAAGCATGCCTGATACTGAGCTGTGCTCAAAATTGCTCCCTTCCAGGAAACTTTTCCTGACCTGGAAGTAGTAGGTTGATAGGGGTGGGCTGATACACACAATGAGGGTCTGTTAAACATCACACACTCATATTAAAGACCATTTTTGGCCAAAGAAGACAAATAGAAGAATAATTAAGCTCATAAAAATTCACAGTAGCACTCCACTGCAGCAGATCCCAAATCTGCTCAAGTCCTAAAAATAGAATTCACGTCACAAATGTTTGAAGTAAGCGGCTTATCATCTCCAAAAAGAGCAGCTCCTTAGGGTCTCTGACAGGCAAACTCTGACGTTTCTTTCCTAAAGGTCAAGCACATGAACCTCAAGCCATGAATGAAATTATTCATAGGCATAGCTGCCAATGAAATAGCATTTTAAAAGAGGTGTATAAACGTATACTGTTATCATTGCTACAGTAGATTCTATTATTTTTCCTCATTAACCTCCTTCCCTGGTCTTTTTCTGGGAAGAATGCAGATGTTAGGTGAAAGGCAATTATTACTCAAGTCTGGAAACTTGTTTTTGGCTACAGTTACACTGAATATTTTAACACTTGAAAAACAAGGGCCCATGTGTAAAGTAGCAAAAATGATGCTGTCATTCTATTTTAGAATGAACAGAATAGGGTGTCAAATAATATTTAATGACATAGGAAATTATTCATGATATTATATGAATATGACATGTACTCTTTCCCTAATTTTAATGTGTAAAAGGAAATAAATCAAAATGTTACCAACAAGTTTAACTTTCTTCTTCACATTTTTCCTTACCTTCTTCATTTTCCCCACAGGTCTTTCTAATGAGTCATGAGCAAGTATTGCATTTAGTTCAGAGGAAACATATTTAAAGAAAGAAATAAAATGGTAGGAGATAGGTTTGGACAGCTTTAACCGCCCGAACGATGGTGGAACACTGAAAATTCTCCAGTAAGTTGAAGCTCCATAGTGAACCAAATCAGGCAGGTCAGTGCAAACCACCAGCTGTCTGCCAATGATGCTTTTCTTCAGGATTTACAAACCAAGTATAGTGGAGAAGGCTACCAATTAATCTGGTAAAGTCAGGACATGCATTCCAATTTTAAAACTATTACTTATCTCCACAATTCTTCTCAGCTTCCCTGCCTCCTACTCCATACCCATATCCAAAGCATAGAATAAATTATATTTTAAACCAGGAACACAGCTCTCTTTACCCATCATTCTTCAGTAGCTTGAAATTCAACACGTGGTTTTTTTTTTTTTGGGTTCTGTTTTTTAAATCCTATCCCTGTGGCTCTATGCTTATGACACTTCTCTCCTCACAAGCCTTTAATGGTTTCTTGTTGTGAATAGAATAGAATCCAAATTCCTTGGTTGGATATGGATGGGAAGACCATTATGTTTGGCTTTAACATACTTTTCCAAATCCCCCTCTACTACCTAACACACACATCCCACCTTTCAGTTGTACTGGGCTGCTTTCCATTCCCCATACTACACTTTCTTGCCTGTCTGTTTCACCTGGAGTGATCATCCACCTGCACCTGAATGACAAGTCCTACCTACCCTGACCTTCAGGGCCTTCCTCAAGTCTCACGAGGTTTACTCATGACTTTCCGGACTAAACTGGTCTCCCCTTTTCTGTCATTTTGTAGTACTTTGTACGTAGATGATGACGTTAGTTACAGTCTTCCATGTGTTAGTTATGTCGTGTGTGTGCTTTACCATGAGGCTGTGAGTCTTCAGAGGCTTTTCCCACCGCATCCCTACTTCCGGGCATGTCCCTTCATGTCATGGATTGAATTGTGTCCCCCCAAAATGTGTGTCAAATTGGCTAGTCTATGATTCCCAGTATTGTGTTTGTCCACTATTTTGTCATCTGATGTGATTTTCCTATGTGCTGGAAATCCTGGCTCTATGATGTTAATGAGGTAGGATTATCGGCAGTCATGTTAATGATACAGGACTCAATCTACAAATATCGGCAGTCATGTTAATGATACAGGACTCAATCTACAAAATTAGGTTTTGTCTAAAGCCAATCTCTTTTTGAGATATAAAAGAAAAACGCAAGCAGAGAGACATGGGGACCTCATACCACCAAGAAAGAAGCACTGGGGGCATAGCATGTCCTTTGGACCTGGGGTCCCTGTGCTGAGAAGCTCCTTGACAGGGGCAGATTGATGACAAGGACTTTCTCCCAGAACTGACAGAGAAAGCCTTTCCCTGGAGCTGATACCCTGAATTTGGACTTCTAGTCTACCAGACTATGAGAGAATAAATTTCTGCTTGTTAAAGCCATCCACTTGTGGGATTTCTGTTATGGCTGCACTAGATGACCAAGACACTTCATGAGCAATATAGAGCAAGTTTTAGAAACATTTATATCGATTCTCCTTACTTCCCAACGAAGAAAGGAGCTGTAGGAGAAATGGGAAGATGTGGGGGAGGGTGTCACTAGAGGAGCAAAATGTTAGGAGGCAGGAAGAGAAATTCAAAAATTTGGAAATGGATAATGGTAATGGTTGAACAACATGATGAACAAAATATCACTGAACTGTACATACAAAAAATGTTAGAATGCCAAACGTTTTGTTACACATATATTCACCACAATAAAAATTTCACAGTTGATTATTCTCATAAAACTGAAATTAAATAAATGGAACATAGTGCCATCAGGTGGAAGATAAGTTCAGCCTTATATCACCCTTTCTTTCTTTCCTTCCCCTCGCTTTTCCTCCTCCTTCCATCTTCCTGTTCTCTCTCCCTTCTTGACAAAGGAAAGATTCCACCAGGAAATTAAAATGCTGTGGAGTATTACTGAGACCACAGTGGAGATTCAGACCTCCCCAAAGATGAGGTCATCCTGCAGGAAAAAGCCCAAGGAGGTTCCCTCATCAAGTGTAACCCATGACCAAATTCAAATGAGATGATGCCTTTCTGCTTTCTACCCTTCCATAAGCCTCCTAAAGTTGGAGAAGAATTATGGAAACATAGACTAATTTAGGTTTTAGTTCATTTCAATTAGGTGAAATTTTATAATAAAACTGGACATATTTAATGGACATTAAATATGAAGAAATTTACTTTTGCCAAAATTTTTCATATAGGGAACTAATTAGGTTTTCCCTAATCTCCCCCTTTAAGAGTTGTCTCCAGAGGTTATTCTCACCGAAACCTAATTTTTCCTCTCCAGAATGTATTTGTTTACTTGTTATTTGTCTCTAAGGACCACCAGAGAGTTTTATGGGGGACAGACTCTTACCAGTCTTGTTCTCCAGTATCAACCCAGCACCTACCCAAGTGTCTGCATTTAGCCAATGTATAATATTTGTTAAATGAATTAGACATACATTACATGAACAGTGTATATACAGAATATTTGGGTTTTTCAAGTAATTAGCTCTTCTCTTTTTTTATCACTCCAGACTCCGGAGCAGAACAACCAGGGTTTAAGTCTCAGCTCCACCTCTTATTTGCCAAGGGACACTGGACAACTTACTTAACTTCTGTATGTCCTACCTTCCTCATCAATAAAGGGACAAAATAATGTTTCTACCTTCCAAGGTTACTGTAAAGCTTAAAGAGTTGACATGGGTGTTAATATATGACATGGTGGCCAAAGCAATGGACCCAAACGTAGCAACAACGATCATGAAGATGGTGCATGACCGGGCAACATTTTGCTCTGTTCTACATAAGACCACTATGAGTAGAAGCCAACTCCACCGCAACTAACACCAATATGTAACATGCTCAGAGCAATGCCCCGCACCCAGTAAGCATATATAAACCCTTGCTAATAAAATTGTTACTCTCTGCTCAGAGCTGAATTAGACACCATGAAAGGGAAAAGGGGAGAATGGGAAAGAGCTCCACTTCTCCAAACGGTTTACGTTACAGAGTTTAAATGGATGTTTCAACTAATACGTTCTCATATATATATATATTTTCTCATTTTGAAACATTTCTGTTGTTCCTGCATCCTGCCTTCAAACTATAAAAGAAGAAAAATCTAAGCCACCCAAATGAGTTTCACGTTTTCATACACTAGAACTTTAGAAGATAAATTGAGAGTCAGGATCTTTTCAGAACGAATTATTCAGTTAAGTCATCATAGCTGTTTTTCCTTTACACCTTGAATCTACTTAGCCAACATAAAATTAACCCTAACCATCTTCAATTTAGCGACTTATATTTAGCTTATTATCACAATTTAAAAATTACCATTTTTTCTCAAGGGGATTGCTATAATCTAAAATGTGATTTTACTACGTCTTGGAGCTATTATCCTACCAGAAAACACAGCTATAGTTTAAAATGCATGCCAGTAGAAAAATCAATTTACGCAAAGGAAATTAATTCAATAGGCAATTTTTTCAAGAAAGCAACTGATCCAGAAAGTGAGCTAAATCTATACAAAGAATTCAGTGGAGTTCATCATACATTCTCCATCCTAGAAGAACTTATCAATATACTCAGGTTCATGATAAACATTCCCTGGAACGATTTCACCAAACAAGTAATATAATAGGAACCTCCAAGCACAGTATTGCTGTGGAATTATAAATAAGTACAAGATTGTTAATAACGTCCTTAGAACAGCAAAGAGGATTAGACTGACTCGTATTGTGCTCACAGTTATTTCAGGAGTACGGTTTTTATTGTGGGCTTACATTTTATTTACATAAATAGAAATGGAGTTTCTTGCTAAACTCCCAATTTATCATTTAAAATAACAGTATGAGTCACAATAGTGACTTGGTACTAATGAATGGAAGCACCAAATAATTTATTTTCTCTTGGTTTACCTGAAATGACAGTCATATATATTAACGATAGGTATGCAGAAAATTCCCAGGGAAAGCCACACTGTGACGTATGAGGTCAGGGGAAATGACCCATCAGGGAACTCAGCACAATTAACTCATGACATGTGCCCCAGATGGCTCCGGCCATTGAAAACCAAATCAGCTGAAGTAAACGAAAATGCAATTACTAGGAAAACTGGTAATATGTATCTATTCCTGCAGCAATACCTTTCGGTTAATTTCATTCTAAAATAGTTCTGTAATTTGCCATGGAATCAAGGATAGTGTCAACTAACTGAAAAACAAAAAAGAAAATAATAAAGGAAAAACTGGATAACTTGCTGTAAATTAGCAAAGGCATTACTTTGCTAAAGGGATCTGACACTTTCCTTTGCAGAATTTTTTAAAAAATAATTTCTGTTTTTAAAACAATGCTAATTGAAGTCTTCCTATCACACCTTTGCATTTTGATTAAGCTAATCGGAGTCAGTTTACATCAGCGCCTCACAAACACAAAAAGGCTAAGCAATGAGAATACCAAATATTTCATTTGGTATTGCCTCTGTGACTTAAACAAAAACAAAAAGCCAGCTTTCTTTAATGTGCACAGGATTTTAGAAAAGTTTATAAATTTCATTGTTTGAATATATTAGCTTTCAAATGAATCTTGAATCCTACTGAGGAATCTCGAAGTCCTTTGTCTTACAAAATCCAGCGGTCAATTCTCAGTTCTCAGGAAACTGAACTTTCCTCCTAGTTCCCTGCTCCCTCCTCTCAGCCGCCTCCTCATCCTTCTTCTTCTAGATCAGGATCCTAAAGCTCCACACTGCTGCTATTCGCCTGAGCTAACGCTTTGTTGTGAGGGGGTGTCCCGTGTGTTGTAGGGTGTTTAGCAGCATTTCTGGCCTCCATCCGCTAAATGCCAGCTGTACGGCTTCCCCTTTGCCTTCTCCACCCCCCTGCAAGCTGTGACGACCAAAAAACGTCTCTGGACATTGGCAGATGTCCTCTGGGAGGAAAAATCGCCCCTGGTTGAGACCCACTGTTCTAAATATTTCAGCAACCCCAAGGATCTGTCCCAGATCCCCTCTTCTTCTCTGTCTTCGCTCATTCCTGTGGTTATCTCATTCAGTCTCCAAGCTTGAAATACCATCTAAACTCTAGTGACTGTCAAATTAATATTAGCCTTGACCTCTCTCTCTCTCCCATCTCAAACAGGCACCTGAACACTCCCTGCACGGCTAATATGTATCCCAAACTTTTGACACCCCCCTAAACTTGCTCCTCCCTCCGTCTCCCCACCTCAGAAAATGGCATCAATATTCATGCCGTGTCTAAAACACCCAAGTTATCCTTCGTTCCCTTCTTTTTCTCACATTCCTCATAAATTTCATGAACAAGACCTGTTTGTTCTCCCACCAAAGAGTGTCTCAAATACGACCACTTTGCACATCATTACCAGCCAGGCTGACCCACTATCTACTCTGGTCTGGGCAACTAAGTTAGTATCTTAGCTCTTCTCTCTCCTTCCATTCCTGATCCCTATAATATTTTCAAAATATTTTTCAAAATGCAGTCACACTACTCCTTGAAGCAAAATCCTCCAACAGCTTCCCATCACAGTTAGAATAAAATGCAAATTTATCACATCCTTAAAGGACTTCAACTGATCTGACTCCTGCCTACCTTTTTTTCCCCATCTCCTACCCTACACCTTACTTGCTCCACCCCAGTCACATCAACCTTTTCACTGTTCAGTGAGCACACACCAACCACACTTCGGCCTCCGGCATTTACACTCAGTGTTTGTGCTCTCAGAACTCTGACCCTCAGAGTGTCACACGGCTGACTTCTTCATATCCCTCAGGTTTCTGCTCAAGTATCCTTCCCGCGGAGAGGCCGCCATTATCACTGCCCATCTGCCAACATTTTCTCTCTGAATCATTTCACCTGTATCTTATTCATGTATTTATCACTACCTGAAATTATATAATCAATGAGTCTCAAAGTCAGCAGCAGCAAGTCAAGGTATTAGGTCAGAGTTTCGTCTCCTCTACAGGTGGCATTATGGTGGTCCCTGCTGAGGTCCGTGGTGGTTCAGTTCCCAGCCATTGCCCCTCTTGTGAAGACACTACCCATCTGTCAGTGGAGGCAAGCATGTCGCTATCATGCTAAACAGGTTTCAGCAGAGGTTCCAGACTAGGAAAAAAGGAATGGTGATCTACTTCAGAAAATCAGGCAGCGGAAACTCTATGGATCACAACAGTCCAATCTCACTGTGCCTTGGGTCAGCAGGAGTCAGGGGCCGACGGGACGACAGCTAACAACAACACCGGAGTCTCTATTTTAAGACCTTTTATAAGAAAAAGAAAACACAAAAGCTGCTATATTTCAGATATTTCATGTAGGTAACTTCTCGATTATAATCAACTCTTGATGCCCCAGAAGTACGTTTACAGCTCTTCTACCAAGGAAAGAAAACAAGTTCAACTTAGATGTCACGTTATTGGAAGTGAATGGCTAGAATGACGAGAATATTGACAAGGATTCTGAGGCCGTGTTCAGGTTCAGCGGGAAAGAGTCTTGTGATTTATTAGCAGTGCCTTCCCTGGCACAGGAGGGAGGGTGGTGGTGTGTGTGCCATGCTTTGGCCATCCTTAAACTATGACCTTCTGTGTCTTCTTTTGTCTGCTCACTTTTTTGGCAGTTCTTACTCATTAGCATCCTCATAGGAGTAACAAAACAGAAGAGATATAAAACTCAGACAACTAAGTAGTTAATGCTTTGGTAAAAGGTTTTTTTCCTTTTTTTTTATTATTGTACTTTAGATGAAGGTTTATAGAACAATTAGTTTCTCATTAAACAGTTAGTACACATATTGTTTTATGACAACGGTTAACAACCCCACAACACGTCAACACTGTCCCTTCTCAACCTTGGGTTCCCTATTACCAGCTTTCCTGCCCCCTCTTGCCTTCTAGTCCTTGTCCCTGGACTGTCGTGTCCCATTAGTCATGTTTTGTGTTATGGGGCTGTCTAATCTTTGAGTGAATGGTGAACCTCAGGAGTGACTTCATTACTGAGCTAAAAGGGTGTCCGGGGGCCATACTCTCAGGGTTTCTCCAGTCTCTGTCAGGCCAGTAAGTCTGGTCTTCCTTTGTGAGTTAGAATTTTGTTCTACATTTTTATCCAGCTCTGTCCGGGACCCTCTGTTGTGATCCCAGTCAGAGCAGTCAGTGGTGGTAGCCAGCCACCATCCAGTTGTACTGGACTCAGTCTGGTGGAGGCTGTGGTAGTTGTGGTCCATTAGTCCTCTGGCCTAATCTTTCCCTTGTATCTTGTTTTCTTCATTCTCCCTTGCTCCCAAAGGGATGAGACCAGTGGAGTATCTTAGATGGCTGCTCACATCTTTTAAGACCCCAGACGCTACTTACCAAGGTAGAATGTAGAACATTTTCTTTATAAACTGTGTTATGCCAGCTGAGCTACATAATCCCTGAGACCATGGTCCCACAGCCCTCCGCCCAGCAATTCAGTCCCTCGGGGAGTTTGGATGCATCTATGGAGCTTCCATGACCTTTCCTTGTACAAGTTGTGCTGACTTCCTCAGTATTGTGTACTCTTACCCTTCACCAAAGTTATTTGGTAATTAAAGAACATGCTGAAATAATCAGTGGGTGTGAATCATCTACGTATCTCTGACTCCCATGAGTAGAGAGAGGAGATAATGGCATATACAAGAGAAAAGGAAATGAACTCAGACATCTGTTTTCATAAGAGGATGAAATTATTTTGCTTTCCTTGCCCTTCAACAAACAACAGATTAAATTACAAGATTATAAGATTATAGTGTGGAAGATGCTTAAAGAGTCTTTGCCTTTAGTAAAACATTTATTTTCTAAATCCCTAGCTCTGCTGTTGAATAATTAAGCAAGACAGGCCAGAGAAATTGAACCTAGGGAGAGAAAAGGAAAAAAGTGAAAGAATAAAAGAGGCTAGTACATACAAGAAACTTCCTAATCATCCAAACTCCTCTTTCCACTTTTAAGAAAGGTCAACTGATGGCCCTTGACTCCTGAGATGTAACTGTATCCTCCTCCTCTTTTGAGGTTCTCACCAAGCCGGCCTTAACTGCCCTCTCCTTGATTCATTAGATGGTCACTTCAAAGAGAACCCAATGAGGAAACATTTGCCCAAACAATTCCTCTGTCTCAGTAAATCCAGACAAAACCCAGAAAGCAATTCATCCTCAATTTCACACATTATTGTTTTTGGTCCCTGTCAGTGACCTCAGCCTACAATATTGATTGTCACTCTGCCTCCCAATATGAATTTTTCAGGTGATCAATCAGTTTCTAGAACAAAAGTTATTCAGACAAGTACTAATCATTTCCAAAGACCCATGATTAACCCAGGAAGAAACCAAACAAACTAGCAAACTTGTCATAATTTTACCATTTACAACCCAGTTCTTCCCTCAAAGTCCAAGGGGGAATTCTCCACACTCAGTCTAGACTATGCTTCAAGACTCCATTCAAGAGGAAGATGAGTACTTGGTTTAGTAGCAGATACCCTAAAATATCTTATTAGATTAACAAATGTCCTTAACTACTCTGTCATTGTACGTCAAGTCGAAGATTTGTGATGTCCGCGTGCAAAGATCACACACAAATCCATGAGAGTTTCCATATAGTTGTTAAAACCTTAATAGATAAATAGGCAAAGGCCAAATAAGGATAAATGACCAATGAGTTTGGGGGAAATGTTCAACATCACTAGTGACGAAAGAAATACAAGTTAAAATAGCAATAAAATAAAACATTCCTCTATCAGACCAGAAAGGACAAAAACTTGAAAATACACAACGCTGTTAACAGAGCCTGAGAGCAGGACAGCGCCTGTCGCATTTGCCTAGGTAGCTCCAGCACCTGATACAATGCCTGGCACACGGCTAGTTCCCATTCAATACGTGCTTAATAAATATGTGAATAAGTGCGCGGACACTCTGCTGGTGGTAGTATGCTGATTACACTTTGGAGGAACAATTTGATAATACATATTAAAAGGCAGGTAACAGTCGTAATTTTGGAACCGCAATTCTTCTCCTAGGAATCTACTATAAAGAAATTCTCCAAATGCAAACACCTTGTGTAAAGATGCTTATTACATGATCAAAACACTGAAAATATATAAACAAGCCAAGTGTCCCAATTAGGTAAACGACAGTTAATGATGGTTATTCTCTCGAAAGAATAGTTCATAATAATTAAGACAATATTTATAAAAGGTTTGATAACATGGGAAAATGTCTATAACATGTTAAACCAAAAAAATTATGTACCAAAATATAGGGGTTTTCTTTAAAGCATAATAAAGATATTGGACAGAAATATAAATTTTAACAGTGATTTTTCTCTGAGTGGTGATTGTGGGAGATTTCTCCTTTTTCTGACCTTATAAATCTTTCTGTGAGTTTCTATAATAGCCAAGAATGGTTTTGTAATAAGTTAAAAATTAAAATTCTGTATTAGCGAAACAGGAAGAGTACTTTGTGAGGATCACACACCTCAGGTAACACTCACAGGACATGGATCCACAGTCCCACACATTAATGCTTCGCTTTGCTCTGCTCCTTTTCTCTTCCCTCCCGTCCCCTTTTCTTTTTCTTCTTAATGTTTGACTCTATTCAGGACAGGAAATTTCTCTCTGTGCTGATCAAAAAGGTATTTTTATGATTAACAAGCCATTTATTTTAAAATTCATTAAATCTCAATTAGAATCCTCCTGCTACTCTTCTGGATATTTTCTCTTTGCTATTAGTGACGATAGAGACAACTTGTCAGTATTTTCAATCACTAAACATTTTCCACATTAAAATAATTTTTAATGCCTTGGAAGGCAGTATGTTTGTTGTTAACCTTAATGCAGGTCTACAAGCAAAGTCTGTACATTTTTCAAAGTTATCTTTGTATAGTGGAGCCCTGGTGGCACAGTGGTTAAGAGTTCGGCTGGTCAGCAGTTCGAATCCACCAGTTGCTCTTTGGAAATCCTATGAGGCAGCTCTGCTCTGTCCTATCGGGTTGCCATGAGTCATAATCAACTCAACAGCAACAGGTTTGGTGTTTTTTTTTGGGGGGGTGAGCGGGGGTAATATTATATATTGGAGCCCAGGTGGTGCAGTGGTTAAGCGCTCAGGCTGCTAACCAAAAGACTGGCAGTTCGAATCCACCAGCCGATCCTTGGAAACCCTATGGAGCAGTTCAGAATCAACTTGACAGTAATGGGTTTTTTTTTCGGTATTACACATTAGTGTTAATTTTTAGAAATAAATGTAGGACTGACAGGATATTCATATCTTTTTACCCACTTATCTTATTTCTATAAATTTAAAGAAATAATGAAACCAAAAGATCTGTAAATAAAGATGTTAACTGTATTTTCTATTATTCTCAAGTTGGAAACAATTTAAATGTGCAACAAAGGATTTAGTATAATGGTTCATCTATGAAATAAATTATTGTCATGAAACAATAATGAAAATTGTAAAACTATAATTAAGAAGTTCTATAAAACCAATAAAAAAAAAACAAAACCCAAACTCACTGCCATCGAGTTGACCCCATAGGGTTCCAAGGCTGTAAATCTCTACGGAAGCAGACTGCCACCTCTTTCTCCTGCAGAGCCACTGGTGATTTTGAACGGCCAACCTTTCGGTTAGCAGTCAATTGCTTTAACCGTTACGCTACCAGGGCTTCTAAAAAAGTTCTATAGAAATATTAAAAATTACGAAATAATCTTAGGTAGATAGGGTAGTATACAAATATAAAATAGACTGATTTTAGTTCTTTAAAAACACGTATGCCTATGAAAAGACTGGAGATGGCTGAATTACGGAAGACTTTGATGATTGTCTCTTTGTTTTCAGTACGGGTTTTCTTATGTAATCCTTTTAATTAAAAAAAAAATTGAAATCATTATTGCTCCGTTACACTAGTAGTAAGCACAGGAATCCAATAAAATCAAAGCATGCCCCGGAGATGCCTAATGAACGAGCACTCGGTAGGCGTGAGGAAGAATTTCAGGCACCAGTGTTTCATTTAAACTATCACAAGAAACGCTCTGATGATTTCAGAGGCAGTAAGGTGGTTACAAAAACTCAGCACTCGGAGTGCTGGCGTATCCTACTCGTGTATCTAGTGCATATATTTTTTCACCCGTATCTATCACGGACCTAGTTACAGTCATTTCTGTTCAGTCAATAGATGTTTAAGGTATTGTCCCTGACACGTGAAAGTTAACTAACTGTATCAGAAGGGTGTATACAGATACCATGAATGTGGTTTGCCAGGAAGTGATGTATGGAGATGGGAAGAAATGAAGGGCATTCGCAGCAGAGTTATACACATCTTAAGAACTACAGCTACTGTGTTTATATTGACAGGAAGGTTTAGCTGCCAGCTTACGGCTGCCCTCAGTATTGCTGGTATACTAAAGGCAGAGATACGCTAATGAACTTTGCTATTAGGTACAATGGCGACAGAGAGAATACCTCCTCTACTTTCTTCACAATGTCTTGGAGTGTGGAGAGGATGAGGGAACCAAATCCTTACAGGTAAAGTACAATTAAAAAAAAATGTTTAACACCGCTAAGGCATATCTGCCTCTAAACGCGTTACGTTGTACTCGAATGTCTGCATTTATTGGTATACCACAGGTGCCTCGCGCGCCCCCAAGCCTTGATCTGCGGACTCGGTGATCATGTGTGAATGGGTTACTGACTTTCTGACATATTCTTCCCCAGACATCACCGGGTTCCCCCACATGAATACGCCTACTCTTCACTTACCGACTATCTTGTGATCCAACATTTTGCATTTATGACCACAGAAAAACTCCACTATCCAGCTATTTTCTGAATTAGTGAGACAGCAGGCAGGGCAGCAATGGCTGCAGAGCCCCTTCCCTACAGAAGGGTCTCCAGGCGACCTCTGGGAAGCTGGGCCACGCTGACCCTTGCCCTCCACTCCCTCCTGCCGGCTGGGGCCAGGGCCTCCAGACGGACCCGCAGGCAGCACTGAGCCAGCGGTGCCTGTTCTGGCTTCCCAGCTCCTAGGTGGCCTGAGGCCCTACAGCTCAAAACTGCTGTGGGGTGGGAAGGCAGGAAAGAAAGAAGCAACGGAAAGGGTGTTTGGAAGAGGTTAATGACATTCCAAAGCCAGCCGAACTTGGCCTGAAGCCTCCACCTAGGTGCGGCTAGGTGCACGGCTAGGCTCCCAGCGTGCCCTCACAGGGAGTCTCGAGCCTGAGGCCAGGTCAGTTCCTCCAGCCCTGATTCCTTCTAGATCTGTATAGTTCAGGTCCCTGAGGTACCACCATATGTCAAAGCAGAGCCTTGTTTAATAAGAAAGCCTTGACTGAAAGCGGCTTCTACTGTCCCTTTAATTATTCTCATTAGACTTTTATCTACAAGTGTGGGAAACCAGATAAACAGCCACTTGCCTGTTCCTTAACTCAAGAATTGCTCCAGGCTCTCAGGTCCCTAAAGTCCAAATCAAATCTCCTCCTTGTGGTGTCCTACCTCATGTCTTCTGTTTGCACATCTCTGTTCAGAATGTCAACCTGGGTTCCCTCTGAACCTTCTCTGATCTGGGGGACATTGCTGCTGGTGTCTGCCCTTCATGTCCATGCTCTGTAAGTGTGGACAGAAGGCTCCACGGCCACTGCCCAGTCCAGGCCGGTCCTCACTTGTCCAAGGAGGAAGAACCAGGCAAAGCAGGACCCTACGCAAAGTACTCCAAGAGCCGAACTTCAGGACAATGATGTAAGAAGAAATAACTGGCCTCCTGCTTCCTGAGTGTTTAGACCTAAAGATAAAGATACAGAAAAGATGAAAATCTCAATCTTTTCCAAGAAATTTTCAGCAGAGAGTTGAACATGTAACGTGTGGTCACTGGATTCCAGGAAGCCTGTCTCTGTTACATCTGTTCTTTTCCGGAACAAGTCATTGCGGATGCAACCTGCTTGAATCATCCAGCTGTTTATGTACACCACAACACCACCGCGCAAATGGGAGTCTCTCCTTGTCTCAGGACAAAAGCCCTTGGGATTTCCTTCCCTGCCGCGTGACCAACAATGCTCCCTTCTTGGAGAGAGCTGGTAGATAAAGCTAGTGGCTGCCGCAGGGTCTCATCTGACCTATAAAGTCTATGTCTCTCATCACCTTACTGAATGCATACCCCAAATGCCCATAACACACAATTAAAAGAATGAAACTCATCTTACTTCAGCTGATAAATGGAGGAAGATCTTTTACTTGTGGAAATTGTATTGTTTCCCCCTCCCTTATTCTGCATATGTGGGTTTGACCAAAAAGATGCAAACATCTCTACAGTTCTGCTCAATCAGCCACTGAAAAGTGTAGGGGTCTGCTAGCTGAACATGTCTTAGAAGATAACTTGTGATGTGCCCTCATCTATTAATGCAATGTGAAATCTATGTATCACTTTAACAAGTAATATCTGCATGGTCATCAAAACTTCATTTATCCACTCAGTCCAAATACTAATACAGTGCCTACTATACCAGGCACGGAATTATAAGATACAAAGATAACTAAGATAAGTCCCTGGCTTCAATGAGTGCAGAGTCCCACGGGGAAAATTAAGAATAAATTCTTGCAGTGTAAGTCCTAAGGCAGCCCTAACGGGAGGGGGAGGGTCAGGGACGTGATACTTCTCAGGGGAGATAATACTTGATACTTGAAGAATGAATAAGATCTAACTTTGCAAACCAAAAGAGATAGGTACATGCTAAAGAATGTGTGTGTCCAGCAAATGGTGTATGTAGCAAATGGCGTATGTTTCAATATGGCTGGAACTTGGACTGCTTACGGGAGAGGCAGGCAAGAGCCTGGCTGCTGAAGACCTTGCCTTGCTAAGGAGACTGGATTTCATCCTCCAGTCCAGGAAATATCTTGATCAAGAGACTTGATGTCTTGCCAACCTCCTCTTTTAAGTACAGATGGTTCTCCCACATACCACAGTGCACCGAGCACCTGAAATCCAGCTGTGGACCACACCCGCCATGAGGTAACTGTCTGGAACTGCTTACCCGTTTCTTCTAGACCTTTTCTTCTTCCTCACTCTTCCTTGCCTCTCAAATCCCTAAATCTATTCTCGGCTCCCATATTGCTGCTTCGGGCCATGTGTTTAGTTACTATTTAGGAGTTCCTTTTCTGTGTTACTGCTTAACTATTAACTCTTTGTGGTCAGGTGATTTTATTGCCCTTAGCAGCTTCGGGTTACAGGCACTCCTCACCACCCTAACCCGTGGCCTCTGTTACAATATCATCTGCATCGCTATTCATGTCAACTAAATCCTTTGAGCGGCCTGCTTCCAATAACAACAACAATATTAATAAGTTTCTCTGGCAGCTATGGGCTGACAAGAGTTAAAGAGTCCCTTTGAGGTGGATAGGGATTGTGGTTCGCACATTATGGGCATACAGGGGAGCCCTGGTGGAGCAGTGGTTAAGAGCTACGGCTGCTAACCAAAGGTTCAGCAGTTACAGTCCACCAGCTACTCCCTGGAAACCCCATGGGGCAGTTCTACTCTGTCCTATAGGGTTGCTATGAGTCAGAATCAACTCGACAGCAAGGGGTTTTTAGGCATAAAGGAAGAGTAGAGGTTTAATCATAAATAACCAAAAAAACTCATTGCCACTGAGTTGATTGTGACTCACAGCGACCCTACAGGAAAGAGCTGAACTGCACCATAAGGTTTCCAAGGCTGTAAATCTTTATGGAAGCAGGCTGTCACATCTTTCTCCCGCTGGAGCAGCTGGTGGGTTCTAACCGCCAAACATTCGGTTAGTAGTTGAGTGCTTTAACCACTGTGCAACCAGGGCTCCCTTACCATAAATAAAAGGGTCCCAAATATTAGCTAAGTCCTTGAAGTCTGGTTAATGCTATGATTTTCCTTAGCTCTATTCGATAAAATGAACCCCACTGTATCAAGGCTCCACTTTAGAGATTTATAGATACATGGAATAAGGAATTATAGTTAATAAATATTCTGCAGTGATTCCAATAAGTAGACAATATTGATTTCTGATACGTGCTGCATTCGCATCTACATCCACAAGCGTATCACTCCGCAAACAGCATTTTTTTAACCATCTTGATGAGACAGATAAGACACAAAGATTAACAAACATCTCCTCAAAGAAGAAGTGCTAATGCAATCACTGGTTCGCTTGCAATGGTTTGGTTTGCAGTGGAATACAACTCTTGACTTTCCCTGCACTCAGATTACTATTCTTCATCTATCCTAAGTTCCTGACGATAGAGTGGTAGTAGGAAAGGAAAATAATACTCTCTTTCATGCTCCTAGAGAGAAAATCTTTGTTTTCCCAAATCAAAATAATAATGTGGAGTTCCGGCAAAACGGCGCTCTAGGCAGAAGCACCACGACATCCCTCCACAGCAAAGATCCGAAAAACTAAGCCGAACAGAGAATACAACAATCCTGAAACCCTAAAACATCAAATGAAGAGATAAAGAACTCAGCCAAGCACCAAATGCAGTGAGAAAACTGACAGAGAATGGAGAGTGAGGAGAGATTCATGCAGAGGTCCCCTACAAGCTAACGCAGCGCAGATCCACCATCTTGGACTCCTATCGGAGACCAGCAAACGGGGGTATGAGAAAGCAGCTTCACGGAGCATCCAGCGGGAGATAAAACAACTGGTAATTTGCGGTGTGCACTTTCCCACCCCCCACCCCCTTCGCCCCATCTCAGCCTCCACTGCTTCCTGCAGCCACAGTCTCTTGACCAGGAAGCCCCGGCTGCTTGGATTCCACACACCCAAGCGGGCGACTCTCTGGGTGCCATTTGTTGGCTGTTGGTGTTGCTTTTTTCCACTTCTTTTGATTTCTTCCTTGGCTCTGGCCATCTCCCCCTCCTTTCGCTCGAGTGCCTCGCTCCGTGCGCCATCTTTGCTTCTTCCTGAGGGGCTGCAGAGCGCCGGCAATTTGTGATATACGCTTTCCCACTCTCTAACCTTCTTCACCCATACTCGGCCCCCTCCGCTTCCCGTGGACACAGTCTCTTGTCTAGAAACACCAGCCCGCATTAGCTGGCTCTCTGAGTGCCATTTGTTGGCTGCTAGCGTTGCTTTTTTTTTTCTGCTTCTTTTGATTTCTCCCTTGCCTCTCGCCACTTCCCCCACCTTTCACTTGAGTGCCTGGCTCTGTGTGCCATCTTTGCTTCTTCCTGAGGGGCTGCAGAGCACTGACAATTTGTGATATACGCTTTCCCACTCTCAACCCTTCATCACCCACACTCGGCCTCCTCTGCTTCTCGCGGACACAGTCTCTTGTCCAGAAACACCAGCCTGCACTGGCTGGCTCTCTGAGTGTCATTTGTTGGCTGCTGGTGTTGCTTTTTTTTTTTTTTTTCCCCTGCTTCTTTTGATTTCTTGCTTGCCTCTCGCCACCTCCCGCTCCAGTGCCCGGCTCCGTGCGCCATCTTTGCTTCTTCCTGAGTGGCTGTGGAGCTCCATTCGAGTGTGGAGCTGCTTCCCAGTTTGGGCTACCGTGCTGGTGGGATTCCGGGGCTTTTGTTCGTTTGTTCGTTTTGAATTGTTTCTTTGTTTTCTTTTCCTTTTCTTGAGCTGGGAGCCCTTTCTGGCCAGGCAGAGCTGCGTGGCAAGGAACTCCCATTCAGCTTCCACAGATGTGCAGAAGGATCCCTGAGAGCATTTATTTTTTCATTGTTTTTTTTTTCTTTTCTGTTTTTTTGGGGGGACCTTTCTTCTTGTTCTTTTTGTTTTTAATTTGTTTTGTTTTCTTTTCCCTCTTTTTCCCTTTTTGTCTTTCTTCGTTGCTCAGTTTCTCATACCTCTATATCTTCCTTCTCTTTCTGATCCCTGAATACCAGGCGTTGTATACCTCTACGCCTTCTAGCCAGGCTATACTGCAACACTTGAGAGAGAATTCCCCAGACCTCATAGCTGCACCAGTGGCATCCCTGGAAACTTTGCAGCTCTCTACCCTTTCTGATTTTTATTTATTCATTCTTTTCTTTTCTTCCTCTTCCCCTTTCTGTTTCTCTCTATTTCATAGTCTCTCATCTCTCCATTCCAACGGCAAGCTCCCCTAGCATTCTTTTTTGTTTCTTTGTATGTTTTTGGCTCCTGTTCCTCTCTCCTCTCTCCCATATCCATCTTAGCTCCACACATAACAATCTCCCCACTGCATCCTGCCTACCTTCACTGTGCACTTGACATCACACCAACAAACAGCACGGGCACGGCCTACTGGAACCTGCCCTGCACTGATTACCGAACAGCTCTGGTGGCTGTAGTAAGTGCCACAAACAACCCGTCCCAGTAACTCCTCTTCAGCTAGACCTGCCCTGCTGTACCACATCTCAGTGACTGACCCTGCCAGTTGGAGAAGGAGGCGAAAAGTATTGAGCGCACAGATGAGCAAACAACAAAGAACACACAGTCTGCCTGCTCATAGTCAAATTTTTTTTTAAAAAAGGAATGAAACAAACAAATCTACAATCAATAAACGAGAAAAATAACTACTGAATGCCCCAAAGACAGCAGACAATAACAAAACATTTACAAAAACAGGACAGGATGGTTCCAGTAGGCGTCCAAAATAAAACACCAGATGACT
>NW_004444012.1:1573458-1607666 GCF_000243295.1 Trichechus manatus latirostris | reverse complement strand
TACTGTTTCGTGAGAAACTATTTGTTCTGTAAGCCTTCACCTGAAGTACAATAAAATATAAAAAAAAAAGAAAAAAAATAATAATGTGTTGCGAATTTGTTCACTTTCCTCATAAGATGAAATCATATGAATTCCGCACAAATATGAATACACTGCATGTATTTCTTTCAGAAATCCTTATAGATCACAAAATGTAGCTTCAACCTTAAAATTATTTGACGCATTGTCTCGTGTCCTCCATGGGAAACTTCAGCTTTTTCTGTTTTAATGACTAGCTCCCACTAAGCAATTATAACTTAAGGAATTTTCTCATTGACTTCGTTGATAACTTTCCTCAGAGTTTAATATCCACAACCATCTGGGACCGTTTATGATCCCTCTCCAGAGATTCTCAAGGGCATCCTAAGAAGGCAATCTAAACCATGAGAGCAAACCAGAAAAATATCGGTTAAGGCTTCAAATAAACACCAGGAAATAGGGAGAAAAGAGTAAAAAATGTAAATTTCTCCCGTAAGGCTAAAACTAATTTTATATGATCTGTTTATTTTTCTTACGTATTTTCTGCAATTCGAACATAAATTTGGCAAGTATCTACCTTACGACCATAAAAGCTTGTTTGATAGGTATGAGGGACAGCTCTTACAGGAAAGAACAAATTCAGAAAAAATGACATCCTAATAATGCCCATATTAGATATTAAATACAAACAACATTACTTAAACAATGTCTGTATTAAATATTAATACGTTTTTTCACATAATTTAATCTAGGCCAAATATTTCTTGATATTGATACAGCATTTTATTACATCAACCTGTCTTTAAAGAACTGCATAAAATTTTTATTTCAAAAATAAAAGTAGTCACAGTCACACTCCAAAGTGTGATGAAAATTATCTCTCTGGAGGAAAAAATAAACATACTAATCCTTAGTATTTCCACAGCAGTTCAAGATAAAGGAATGAATAAATTAATATTCAGATGGTATTATTTCAAAAAACTAAGATAAGCAGCTCTGTGGGTTACAGTTGAGCCAACTTGTCATCTGCCAAACAATAGCTTTTCACCAAGAATTCTTCTTTCATAGATCAACCCATAAAAGCTAGCAAATTAAACACACTTATTAGTAAAGAGGAATTTCAGTTCCGATCATCTACACAGATTTATCCCCACCTGCAATCAAGAACATGGGCTTCAGCTTTCCAGCTTACCTTCCTCTGGGGTTACTGACCTCCTGTGTCGGCACTTCCAAATCTTGGGAACTGAAACTGACTGTCCGTGTCTTGGGTTATAGTGGTAGCGTGCACCCATGGTGCCAAAGGGTGAGGAGCCTGCAGCAAACATGATGGGTACTCCGGATGCCCACGAAGAAAGAAGGTCTAGAGGATGGACTTCCCCTGAGCCATCGCAGGAGCAACTGGTACACAGTCACCGGGCAGAGAGTCTGCCAAGCATTAATGAGTCAACCTTTCTCGTGCACAGTGGGCCAGACAGGTTTCACCACTTTACAGTCATGTTAACTATACAACTTCTCTTGATAATCTTCAATATTCTTGAAAATCTTTCTTTTGTTTTCTTCTTTCTCAGGGGACAGGAGAAGCGACCACTTTCCTTTACAAAAGATGTTTTCATTTAAACACAGGAACTTCTCTTTTTTTTTTTTTTTTACTTCATTCTTTGATCCATCACTCAAAACTAACTTCTTCTATCCTAAAAACTTAATAATTTTACCATTCCAACCTTCAAAATGTGTTTGGAATTTTATTTTCAGATTTTAAAAACCAATCTCCTTCATTGCCCCCATAAGATGACCTCTATCATGACATTTTAGCCTTGAATGTAAACTTGAACTATGAAAAATAGCTGTGTAATTATCTTAATGAGACTCTGTGTTTATGTTGTATCTTTTATCTAAAGAGTTCAAAGGACTTTGCAAACACGGTTTTATTAAGCTTCACAACACCTCACTTAGGAATGTGATGGTAAGGATTATTATTTTCAATTTTAACAGATGGGGAAACTGAGAAATTAGGAATTAAATGACTCAGTTTGAGGTCACAGTGCTAGCTGAAGGCACAGGACTCTGACCTCTCTTTCCAAGGGCACACCCAACTGACCAACAAATAGCTGGAAACGAGAATTATGTTTTGCTTCTCACTCTAAGGCTTTAAAGAACATAAAAATAAAACAAATAAAAATCATTTTATTTCTCAAATTATGGCACATGTGCTTAAGACAGCAAGTGTGCTAACTTGTGTCACTTTACCTTCCTTTCTGCCCTTTCCAAAGCCACCGCCATCTTCCCCATCAATGGATTGGGCCACAGACTGGGCTCACCCTGTCTATGTAGACTGGTTAGCCAGTGTACCTTTTCCCATGCACCAGGAGGAACGGGGTCAGATCTTCTGAACTATATTTTTCAAAGTTAGCCATCCTTTGCATGGTCACTGGGAGACAGTCAAACAATATGAAACTGTATTGTGGAAGTGGAAGAATCGCATGTTGTCACCCCCGAGGTCACCACTGTTAATATGCGGGAACGTAGGAACACACACATAGAACGATACCAGACATACTGTTCTGCAGCTTGTCTTGGTTGTCTTTTCATCTCCAGCACTTCTTAGATGTTGCACAGTTCATATATATCTACATCATTCTTTTAAATGACTACGTATCAACTTTCTGTATGTGTATATATATATATACAACAATATATAAAAACGTATTTTACTCAATTTCTTTTTACATTTGGGTATTGCCTTTCTTTTTTTTCTCCTATGCAGTGTAATGAACATCCTTGAATGTTGAACTTTATGTGTTTTTTAAGTATTTCTTTTGGATTTACTTCTCATTTTCTACATCGTCCAGGACTCTTGTTTCTGAAAATATACCTGTTGCTTTCAGTTGTCTCATACACTGAGCTGCTTTATAGTAACTTTAAACCTGAAGCCTTGGATTGGAAATCGCTTTACCTCTGTCTTCTAATCCCTGCAAGGTGAAGCTGTTAACCTGTATCCGCAGCATACTATCCAGTCTTCATCCATATGACCCAAAGATGTGAGCTGGAGAACATTCCACATTGAACAGATGGAAGGATGGCTAGATGATGTTGTAAGAAGAACAATACAAGTACCCATCTATGATTTACAGCCTACTTTTTCCAAATGCTTAGTTCAACAAAAAATTTTAATCCTTGCCTTTACCAATAGATAGAGTGGTTAATCCCACGTTTTGGTACAAAAAGTGGCTTGGGAATCAAGTCTTAGATTATACGCCTAGATCTAAGTTTGAGTAAGGAGTCTCTGGGTGGCACAAATGGTTAAGTACTGGACTACTAACCGAAAGGTTGGCAGTTAAAATCCACCCAGTAAGGTCCGGTGTTCTGCTTCCAAAAGGTCCCAGCCTTGAAAACCCTATGGAGCAGTTCTACTCTGCATACTTGGGGTCCCCGTGAGTCAGAACTGACTCAACAGCAACTAACAACAACAAAGTCTGAGTATCACAATGACTGGTTACTGTGCCTCTGCTACTTCCTTCTCATCTGTAAGTTCCAAGGTCAAAGACGAGAGTACAGATGACATGGGAGACTCAGCGTCATGTTCAAGTCAACATCAATACTGTTCACGATACTCTGCACTGTTTATAAATTGAGAGCCCAAGGAGAGTAATTTATTCCCTCATGGTGAGTAAGATTTGCTGCAGTATCACATTCATTTCCACATGGTTATCCTGTGTCTGTTAGCTCACTGTTCCAATGAAGTACATAGTTGACAAATATTACTTTCCTGTTTTAAAAACTGAAAGAGTAAGAGGAAGCAATAGACTTAGAACCACAGTAAGAAAAATCTAAAACTTAACTAGGTCTCCATCATTGCTTTCCTATCAATTAATTCATGTATTCGCCTAATATATATGTACTGCAAGCAAATAATGTGAATAAGACACAGTAACGCTTTCAAGGAGCTGACAAGCCAGTCAGGGCAACAGGCAAATAAATGAGAAGAGGACACACTCTGGAAGCACGGGAAGGAACTCCCAGGAATTGTTATAGTAACTTTTACACAGAAACAACAACAACAACACTACTTTGCCAACAGAACAAAACATAATGTTCTTAGACGTATGAAGCCTAAAAGATTTTGGAAAATCTTGGCCTCCAAAAAAGTAAGTAAACTGAGAATTTTTATTCATTATTGTCATATTCCAATTTTATTCACTACTAACCCTTCTTAAAATATTGTTCCATTCTCTAAGTTCAAGTAAGCAAGTAATTGTGCTTTTAAAGAGGGATTTTCTTTTTAAATCCAGTCACTTATTTTCTCCTGAAAAATACATGCCACAGCAGGCAGGTAAGTAGTGCAGAGAAGGTTCTTATGAAATTAATCTGGGTTTTAGGCTCTGCACATTAGGCTCACCCTTTAAATGTTTATCCCACAGTAAATTCCATACACGCCTTCTAGGTGTCCTGACTGTGTAAATACAACAGGATAAACAAAATATGATCCAGGCCACTACCCTGGCAATCACCTTCTAAATAGTCCCATTCAATAATCCAGCAATATCCCAGTCTCAGTGACCACTGACTGCCCATACAATGCGCAAGAGAGAAAATCTGTGTCTGTGTCAAATCCATGAACGCTGAATTATCCCATTCTGGCCTATCCAACTCTAAATCTGATCCTCAGAAGAGCTAAGAATTAGGGTCTTTGTTCAGATTGCTGCTACTGTCTTGCTCTATAATCTAAAGGAGAGAAAATTGGTTATATTTCTTTGTGTAAGAATGGTGGGAGATGGGCATGGTGCTGATTAACCTTCTTTAATAAAGAAAATGAACGTTCATTTCGCATGTACTATGTGCCAGGCACTGAGCTGGATGCTTTACATAGATTGCCTCACAACACTCAGTTAAATTACTATTAATGTCACTGACAAATGAAAAATCAGCTGAGAGAGGTTAATTTTTTGTTCACACAACTAAATGGGTTTGCAGCATCTCCATGTCCTTGTAACTAAAGCTCAAATCTTAGAACCATCTCAACCCCCTCTTTCTCTCAACACCAGACTGTTAAACCTTGTGGATTTGTTTGTGCGATTATTTTTTCATATACATCCCTTCTTTTCTAGTCCCAGTGGGAGTTTTACATTGTCAGCTGCAACCATCCCCGACTGACCTAGGTAATCCTAACGTGTAGCCAGAATTGCAAATCCCTGGAGTAGGAAAGCACTTGGCCCTCAGCTTCATCACCCACAAGTATCGCTTTGATCTTACAGTACTGTTGTATTTAACCTAATGATTTGTGTTCTTCTGTAAGAGGAATCTGAGATGGTTACTTTCATTTGCAGAAACCAAACTGCCAAGTTTGGAAGGAGAGAAAGTGAAATGGAGGAATTGGACACCAGACTTAACAACACTCTCTCATCTCCACTCATTATGTTCTTTGCACTAGATTTTAAAAAAAAAGAGGGCTTCATTTTTATTTTTCAGAATTTTTCTTTTTTTAAATTTGGAAGGGGAAACAAATTGGGAAGCCTTGCTTCTCACAAAGGCACACTTTAAAGGTGTCATATGCCACTCTCACCTCCTAAGGCTTTGACTCCTTTGAAATTAGAAGTTTCAATTCAATAAAGTTATATCCCCAAAATACAACCAAACCTTTTCACAAGCCCACTTCTACCCCATGATGGGAGTTTGAGACAATGATTTAAAGGGACCGGGTTTCTCTTTATCACCCCTTTCTGTAAAATAGCACGAGGGCTTACAATGAGATTATATCCGGGGAAGCCACATGATGTGGTGGAATGCGGAGTGTGAACCCCTGATCCAATATTCACGACTGTGGGCACTTAGCTTAAGCAGGTTAACTTCTTTCAGCCTAATTTTTATCACCCATAAAATGGAGACAATAAATAACCTCTCTCAAAGACCGCTGTAAGGTTTAGAGGTAATACACAGAAAGCATCTGACCTCTGGTTGTTACATTTGCCGTTGAGTTGGCTCCAACTCAGGGAGACCTTATGTCAGTCAGAACAGAACATTGCCCGGTCCTGTGCATCGTCATCATCATCGAGATGTCTGAGTCCACTGTTGTGGCTGTTGCGTCAATCCATCTCATTGGGGACGTCCTTCCTTCTCAGTGACCCCCTGCTTTACTAACCACGATGTCCTTTTTTAGCAATTGGTCTTTCCTGATGATGCGTCCAAAGTTAAGTGAGCTGAAGTCTCGTCATCCTCATTTCTGAGGAGCATTCTGGTTGCATTTCGTCTAAGACTGATTTGTTTGTTCTTCCGGCAGTCTACATTGTACTCACTAACCTTTGCCAATACCACAATTTGAATGCATCAATTCTTCTTGAGGTGTAAATAAATGTTAGCTATTATCATTTGGGAAAATCATCTGGTTTTAAAATCTAGTCTTACAGATTAGTTCCAATAGAAATTTAGACTGTTCCTGGATCATCAGTTGAAGTCGACTCAACAGCAAGGTGTTTGGTTTCTGGTTCTGGATCGAAAGAACCAAGGCACTAGGACAATACATGTGAACAATTATTTAAAGGGAATATCTAATGGAATTCATAAATTATAATGGGGTTTATAAATGTTTGATGTTTGAACAAACACTTCTCCAAGTCTGGATATCTAAATTACAGATGAAATTTTCAGAAAAGCTCCCACAGTTTTAGCAACTGCGGCCTTGTTATCTCCATTTGAATTTTTCAAGGAAGCGTTTCACTATTATTTAATCCCTTAGTATGACTGATTGGCTATTTACAGCCCATTGAAAAATGCTAAATATCTTCTGAAAGCCATCTCTTTTTAATAATGCATGATTAAAAGCTCTTCTTTTCCATAAGTCACTAACTGAGACAGTGGCTTCTAAAGATCTAAATACAAGATGATAATAATACCAACTTCACAGTGCAGTTATGAAAATCAGATAACACAACGTACATGAAAGGGCTTTGTGAGTGAGAAAGCACCATGGACGTGTTAGGCAGTTACAGCCAAGGCTGCCTCCGCGCTGCCACAGCTCTTCACTAAAAGGAGTTCATCCCTGGTCACGAGGAGCGTACACCCTAATTAGAGCAGTTGTGTGTGATTAAGCACCATGTGAAGAGATATAGAGTTCTCCTAGACTCCCAAAGAGGAAGAGATGGGTGGAGTGACAATTCATCCACTGTGAATGAGGCAGGATGCCAGGCTAAGACTCAAGGATGGGCAAGAGTTGAATGGAGAGGAAACGGAAGGGCAGTCGGTCAGGCAGACCAGCATGGACTATTCAGAAATAATGAGGAGCCCTGAGGCACAGGGTTTGTGCAGGGAAGCTGAGTGGGAGATCAAGCTAGAAAGAAAGACAGGTACAGACTGCGGTGAGTCAATTAAAAAAAAAAGAAACTCTAATGTACAATGTCCAGATTCCTTTCAGGACAGGCCAGTTCTACATCTGTTCTTATTATTCACCGAGTATTTATATTGCTCATATTCAGTGTTATTGTATATCGACCCTCAAAACTCAATGAAAAAGGTTTACAGATTTGGCTGAGGATTCTTACACTTGTGCTCAGTGTGCAGTAGGCTAGAAGAAAAAGGGAAGAAGTAAGGATATGTGGAAAAGAGAGAGCTGCAAATCCTGGCCGCATGCCCACAATGGAGGCCCTTCAGTGGAGCAGAAGGCAGTAGCTGAGGATGGTGACTGTAGGCACGTGGGAGCAGAAAGGGAAAGGGAGGAAGACAAATTACTGTAACAGCCCATTTGCAAGGCCACGAAACCTCAGCTCTTCTGGATCCGCTTTTCTGGTGAGCTCCCTGGCTCTGAAACTCTAGTAAGGAAAGCTGATACCCATAAATAACTGTGGCTGTGTAACTGCGAAGTTGGATGCACGTGTCATGTAGATTAAAGGCAAGGTGGCTCCTGACAAAGAATGAGCTGTGACTGGCTTACTTTGCAGACAGGTTAACAAGATGCCGTCATGGTTACACGGGGGCATTACAGAAAACTACACAACGCACCTTGCAAAAAGACATGCTGAGCTTCTGCTGTTTGCCAGACATTGTATTAGGAGCTGGGTAAGGGAGAAGCAAACGAGGCAGGGTCCCGGTGACAAGGAGCAAGAAGGAGGAGATTTCACTTCCCACATTTCCTAAAATACAGAGGTCAAACTGGACCTGTTTCCCTTTGGGACAATGGTGTCAAAGTGAACCAAATGGTTGGCTGGATTATCATAAGCCAATCATAGACATCCCTTCCCATTAATTTTCAGAACAAAAATCACTCAAATAAATATTATGGTTAATGCACCTCTGGGTTCAACCTGGAACCCTAAGGCCCTATAAGCAGCTCAATCTATCCACACGATGACCACCTAATTAACCACAGTCTCAAGAGATGGACCAGGACAATTAATAAATTGGATTAATAAGTGAACTCAGATCTAACTACAAATGAAACAATAAAAATAGATCACCATCACTTACTAAATGAAATCCAAGTGTAACTGTCTTAAATCAACTGAAAACTAACTTTTTAAAAATAGGTGAAATTTTAAAAATAGGAAAAAAAAAAAAAAAAGACACAGAATTTGCAACTGTCCTAAAGCCTACTCCACCAGGATAAAACTTGAAATAAATATATTCTCTGGCTAACTGCCTCCATGAACAACTGCCTCCTTTGCCATGAGACCAGAGGAACTGGATGGTGCCCAGCTACCATTATAGAACATTTTGATCAAAGATTCCATAGAAGAAACCTGATCAAAAGAGGGGAAATGCAGAACACAAGTTCAAATTCTCACGGACTATAGACTTTCTCGAGCCATGGAGGTGGATGAACCCCTGATACTACTGCCCTGAGATAATCTTTAAACCTTAAGCCAAAAATATTCCCTGAAGTCTTCCTAAAACCAAACAATAGTCTAACTTAACTAATAAAAAATGTCTGCCTTGAGCATTATGCTCTTTTAAGAATTATCAATATGGGATTAAAGTGACAATAGCAACTCGAAAGATTAGATAGGAACGTCAGGGAGCAGTGAGTTTATGTTAACGAGGGAGGAACAACTCAGAAAAGGAGGGTGAGAATGGATGTACAACTCGAAGAATGTAATCAATGTCACTGAATTGTACATGTAGAAATGATTGAATTGGTTTATGTTTTCTCAACAACAAAATTTTTAAAAAATGAAATTCCTTTTTTTCAAATCAAACCCAGCTCCATTCCAACCTAAGCCCCCTTCTCATTCATTTTATCTAGCTCCCTCTTGGGGCTGTGAAACTCCTCCTTCTGGTATAGGCTGTGCTGAGCCTGGGAGATAATTTCAGTTTTATTGTAATGGTGCTTATGAGGACACCGATGCCACGTGCACTCACAGTGCCTGTGGAGAAGTAGACACAACAGAGCCCAGATCCTACTCCTAGGTCTCCCTGGAGAACTCTGCTGACAGAAGAGACGGTAGCAAGGATGAGACAGCGGCTTGTGCCTCCAAGGAATCTCATGCCTCTGCTCATTCTATGGGAGTACATGAAGAGAATATGGGGAGAGAAGAAGTGGAAGCAACAGGGCGGGAATGGGAGAGAGAGAAGCAGATTGTGGCCGATTGCCCAGACATGGAGGCAGTCCAGGAGGCAGGACGAGAGGGCAATAAAGGAGAGATGTGGGCTGCACGCAGGTTGGAGCAGAAACCGAGAAGACGACCCGAGAAGAATGAAGAGGGGAGAAAACGAGAGCGGGGCCAGGAGTGAAGCGAAACAGAAGTAGGATGGAGAAGCAGAGGAAACGAACAGCGTGCTCTGGGAAAAGAGAGCAAGAAGCAGTCGTGTGAAGGCCACAATTTCCAACAGCCTCAGAGACGGGTGATGAGGAGCTGATCAGTGGAAAATGTGGTCATGGCAGCCGTGGCTGTTGGCTCAGGCCAGCCATGAGGGTTCTCATTCTGGGCCACAGATTCTTACCAAATCCTAATGACTCAACAGCCTCTATCTGCACCCCCATCGCCTGCCATTTGTTCATCAGGGGAAATACCCTTTCTGCCTCCAAAGGGAGGATTTATATCCTTATGACATGTCAAGGTACATTTATAAAAAGCCTCACAGAAGTTATCATAGTCATTACACCGAGGATGAGACATCGATACCTTCTATGCGTGGACATACTTTAAAGTCCCAGTAATACAACTCTCAGTGAAAACAGCAATTAGACAACACCACAACGCGATCAGCTGCCAGAACACGGGGGCAAGACTCAACATCATTCAGTGACATCGAAAACTGCAAGTTTCAAATAAATGCTTTAAATATAGATAATTTGGAGAGTCACACTTTTTTTTTTTCAAAATTAGGAAAACCACTAAACTTAAGAGAGCTGTCATATAGCTGAGGCTGGAGTAGCACTGTTTAAACAACTGTGATGAGATTATCGACAACACTGGTTAGAACTCGGTATCTTTGGGGCTCTGTCCGTACCCATACGTCCTCATCAGTAAACTGAAATATTTCTTATTTCCAACCTACCTCTTAACTCACAGGCTAAACTGACACTTTCTGATCTCTACTTTATGGCATGC
The DNA here is from genome assembly GCF_000243295.1 of Trichechus manatus latirostris. NCBI lineage: Eukaryota > Metazoa > Chordata > Mammalia > Sirenia > Trichechidae > Trichechus > Trichechus manatus. The sequence goes on along the minus strand of NW_004444012.1, from coordinate 1,597,110 downwards.
ACTACCCCAGACACCCCCATATGTGTGACCTCATTGAGTTTCCCAACTGTCTACTGCTGGAGGTATTATTATCCCAATTTGACAGACGAGGAGACTGAATCTGGGGGTGGTTAAGATCACACAATTGGTAACTAGCAGAGCCAAGATCCAGATCCAAGGCTCTGACTCCAAGTCTGGCACTTCTTATATGATACCAACACTGCCTCCATTGTTCATACCCCTGGCCAGAAAGGAGGTGACTAGCATCCAGAAGGTAGGATGCTGGAATGTAAACATCGGCCTCTTAGTCATTTATGAGCACGTGAGATACTTCACAACAAGAATGTCTGGAGTGCCTAAGATGTGCCACACACTGTGCTAAGTGCTAAGGTTATTACAGTAAATAAGAGACGGTCCCTACTCTCAGGAGCTCACAGTCTTGCAGGAGCCACTGGAAAGCTAAGAGGCAATTAGAATACGGCATGATGAGTGCTGCAAAAGGACAAGGGCAGAATGTGACAGGGCATGTGGGAAGAACGTGAAACCGATCCTGACAAGTACGTGAGAGAGGGCGATGTCTAAGCTGAGATCTAAACAGGTTTCTCCCATATACCTGGAAGAGCCTCCAATTCCCATTAACCAAATATCTTTCCATTCTTGATTTAAATTCCCTCGCATTCTGAAAGTCTTCCTTCTGTGCCAGTCAGCCAAGACTGCTCTGCTAACATTTTGTGTCTATTTCCATTATTTATTATATATTAATTTATAATATTAAGGGGGAACTCATTGTGTTCAGACCCCAGAATATTGCCCTACCTGTGTGTGTGAATACACACACCTTGAAAACTAAACATATATACACCTTTCTAAATGCGTAAGTCTAAGAACTGGGTTTATGAAACTATTCAGAGGTAGAAGCAAATACTTGGGTGAAAAGTGAGCTACACTGTAGTTTATGATAGCAAAGACTGACAGTATGCATCGGAATCGACTTGATGGCAACAGGTAAGAATGCAACAAGGAAGTAGTTTAAAAAATTATGGTGAATTTCACTCTTCAGACAAAGATTAGATTGGACTATGAGACATCAAATGATACTCGTGAAGAGTGTGCTTCTTAGCTCAAGTAGATACAGGAGACTAAATGGGCAGCTCCTGTCCACAGGTGAGATGAGAAGGCAGAGAGGGTCAGGAGCTGGTTGAATGGACACGGGAAATCCAGGGAGGAAAAGAGGAGCACGCTGTCACAGTATAGGGAGAGCAACTAGGGTCATGTAACAATGTGTGTATAAATTTTTGTATGAGAGACTAACTTGAATTGTAAACTTTCACTTAAAGCACAACAATAAAAAAAAATTAAGGTGAATTTACACAATGAAATATATGCAAATATTTAAATTAATTTTAAGAAATTTTAAAAACATAGGAAAGTGCTGTGATATAATATAAACAATTATAATTTTGTAATGCAGATCCACACTTTTAAAAGTTCAAAATATTACGTGGTTATTTAAGATATTTAAGATTTGTAGGGATTGTGGCAGTTTTTACTTATTAGTTTTTAAAATAAGTTGTTTTTCCAACATTTTCTATAATCATATACATTTATGTTTATACATATACACACACACAGACATTTATATAAGGAGCCCTGGTGGCACAAATGGTCAAACAATTAGCTGCTAACCAAAAGGTTGGTGGTTCAAACCTACCCAGCAGCTCAGCAGGAAAAAGACCTGGTGATCTGCTCCCATAAAGATCACAGCCTAGAAAACACTATGGGGTAGTTCTACTCTGTCCCATGGAGTCACTACGAATCAGAATTGACTTGACAACACCTAACAACAATAAAATACCTATATATATATTTATATTTCTTTTTAATGAGGGAAAATATAATTTTTTTTCCCAAAAGGCTTGGGAAATTATCTTTCAATCACTCTGTAGATACTCCAGTTTTTAGAGCCAAAATATCCATATTAACTCTATCATAAATTTATAAGATGTTATAGTTTAACAAACGACACACACACACACACACACACACACGCACGCACGCACACACGCACACACACACACACTTGTACTAAGAAAACCTAGATACGTGTTCTGGTGCCATCTCTTACCAGCTATGCGTCCTTAGTGGAATTTACTTAAATTCTTGGTCTCAGTTTCTTCACCTGTCAAGCAAACAATAATACTTGTGATGCCCATCATAGGGTCGGTGGGAGGACCAAATAAGACACTGTCTGTATGAAAAGCTGTATTAAAATGAAGATGAGGGTGTTTGTTTCCATCGACTTACATGGTGCTCTTTCTGAACAAGTCAATGTCACTTGAAGACAGAAACAAGTTTGAAAAACCTCTAATCATATGTGATTTTCAGTGTATTTTTTCACTGTGTGTTGGTGTGATTCAGATCGCTCTCTGACAGGCTCCAATGGGACAGGGATCATGTCAACTGTATATTCTCGGTGATTTCTCACAGACTGTGAATGTAAACATGCAATCCCAAGTGCCTACCTCGGAAAATGCCTCTCACAAACACAACGACTCCAGTGTGAGTTTTATACAGAGAGATATTAATATCTTTATAGACCATCTCCTGAAAGTGACCTGCCTGAACAGCCATGAGGACAAGCCATCAGGAAGCCGATGAGGATGGCAGGTCTCAGCAGCGGAGAAGTACAACCAATGTAATCAACACACACCAGATAAACACCCTCTGGCGACAGTCCAGCCTCAAGTGATGGAAACACCTCTAACATGTTATTAAATCTTATTTAAGTAAACAGATGTGAAGCAAAGCACTTTCAGATCCTGGGAAAAAGATGCAGATGACACACAGCATGTTATCATTAGATTCCCATGCCTGCCTTGGCCCTCTCTCCAATAAGGGAAGAACAGAGATAGGGACACCGAGTCCCTGAGAAGTCCCTGAAGTGACCTACACCGTCCTCCCCACTCAGGGCACTCTTCCAGATCAGTTAGGCAGAGCATGTGAAATACTATTTCCTCTGGTTCAGAGGAAGTCAAGAATTTCCTTTTTCTTCCTTTTTTTTTTAATCCCCACAACCCCCAAACTCCTTTCCTCCTCCCCTCACTTCCTCTTCCTCCTCCTCGCTCCTATCCGTAAATCCTTATTTCAATTCCATTAGTCTAAAGTATGAGCAGCTGAATGTTTTCAATGAAACAGTACTTCTTCAAAAATATTCTATAGCTGGACTGAAGAGACTGTAGAAACCCCAAGAGTATGGACCCCGGACACCGTTTTAGCTCAGTAGTAATGAAGTCACTCCCGAGGTTCACCCTTCAGCCAAAGATTAGACAGGCCCATAAAACAAAACGAGACTAAAGGGGCACAGCAGCCCAGGGACAAGGACTAGAAGGCAGGAGGGGACAGAAAAGCTGGTAATAGGGAACCCAAGGTAGAGAAGGGAGAGTGTTGACATGTCATGGGGCTGTTAACCAATGTCATAAAGCATGTGTACTAACTGTTTAATGAGAAGCTAGTTTGTGCTGTAAACCTTCATCTAAAGTACAATAAAATATATTTATATAGTCTAGAGCTTCAGCCTCACCAGCTGGGACTACAGCAGTACTTCTCCGTCCTGCTCTCTTCCATACTCCAGGCAGGAGAAGTGGATGTTTCCTGTTTTGCTCAGGACTCTATCTTGATTCCCTGTGGTCAATCGCCGTAACTAAAGATAAAGAATCCGCTGGTTTCTTCTAGTCCTCAGCACACAGGCTTCAGGTGAGAAGTACCTGTGTACAAGCAGGTGCTCAAAGGAGACAGCGGATTTCTTCCTAAAGCAGCCACTTTATGTTATTTGGAAAAAGAGCCCCAGACTGGGACTGGCATGATATTACGCTGCAGAGCTCTGAACGCCACAGATAAATGACCGGTCATTTGCCGTATTAATATTCATGCATATTTTATACTCCGGATACTCACCACACTTAAGAGCAGAGGGAAAAAAATGCAACAGGAACATCCAAACCAACAGCTTCCCAGCCAATCATTCTTCTTGGTGAAGCCTACAAGGAACTTCTGCAGCCCTGGTGATCGGTTTCCTAGGAATATCCTTAATTGTCTTTTCTAATTCCAAAGACAACCACCACCTGAACTCTCCCACCTCGGTCTCCAGCTCCTCCCACCTGGTGTCACTGCTGAGACTTGCATCTCTTTAACCACACCCTCCATGTGACTCCAGTTTTCCCATCCTGGAGGAGGCGGCCAGAGGGCCCGCTCCTCTGTGAGCACACACCCCCTCTACTGGACAAAACACTTGGGAACACATACATCTGAAAAAGGACCACAGAATTCTAGAACAGAAAGGAACACCTAATTAATTCCTTGCCCTCCCTTTGTGGATGAGAAAACTGAGGCCGACAGAAGTGCAGTGAATCCACAGAATCACAGACAGAGCTGGAGGCAGAAGTACTGCGTTTCTCTACCCCCATGCCAACTGTCATCATCACGAGGAATTACAGGTCCTTCGATGTTAACTTACACAGGAGAAAGAACCATGCGTCTGAGTCCATGGGAGTCTTCGGGCCACGAGTTAAAGCACTCCCCCAGAATGCTGCCATCAACACCCACGCAGGGTGTTATGGTTGGAAGGCCTGATCTCTGGTCCCAGTTCCAACCCAAATAACCTCGGAGACTCTGGGAAAGACACTCAACGTCTCTGGGCTTCCACTGCCTCCTCTGGGAAGTAAAAGAGAAGAGATGATAGCTAAGGGGACCTCTCACAAGATGAACCCATGACGTCTATGATGCTCTGTAAATGACTGGACTAAGCAGTGCCAACAGGATCATAGCACTGTACAGGCATGAGCTTTGACTTGTATGCTGGAAGCCTGTGTCCTAATCCTGGCTCAGTTACCAAACAGCTAGTGACCTTTGGGAAGTCATTTCATCTCTCTGGAGTGCTGTTTGAGGAACAGGCTAGAGGCTAGATAATATTCTAGGCAGGAAGATGATCCCTCTTCAACCCTGAAGATTCTATAAGTAATGCCAACTAGTATTGACACTTCCTTCTAAGGGCCCTAAGAACCCACAAGGGCATATTCACATAGTTTGGGACAAAGCAGAAAATTAACTTTTCTACCTGTTTTACAATAAGTGTAACTAAGAGTAAATAAATCAAGCCATTTGTTCAGAATTCCGAAGGACACAGTTGGCACACTCACTTCCAACCTGCCCTTCGGTGACACCATTAGTGTCGAGAACTACCATCTAACCACACAGCTTCCGTAAACCATGCTAAAAAACAGGTAGGGGGCCACCGCTTTATGTGAAATAAGTAGATGTAATAAATTACCATATCAGAGAATTAATCCCCATGGGTTTTAAATGAAAAGGAGCCCTGGTGCTGCAGTGATTAAGCTCTCGGCTACTAACCGCAAGGTCAGTGGTTTGAACCCACCAGCCGCTCCTCAGGAAAAACAAGTGGCAGTCTGCTTCTGTGAGGATTACAGCCTTGGAAACCCTATGGGGCAGTTCTGCTCTGTCCTATAGGGTCGCGACAAGTTGGAATCCACTCGATGCCAACGGGTGGGTTTAGATTAGGCTGTAAGAACTGACACAGAGCTTAAAAGGAAGAGACAAAAAGGGCAGAGTCCAAGGACGGTTCAGGAGACAACAGGGGAGGGAGCTTCCCCATCTCACCCACAAACGACCCGGTACACAACAGATTAAATAAAAAGTGGGTGGCTGCCATGCAAATACAGTGTCAAAACAAGTTTCCTAGTGCACCGTCACCCCACCATCCACCAGGCTGCTGCTACGCAGGAGTCCTGGAGCTGCTATGGACGTAACAGGAGACAGCAATGCACTGAGACGGCTGAATAACCCACTGCTGGAGGGTGGACAGTGAGGCCAAGCGGAAAGTGACTGAATGGAGAAAACTATGACCCTACAAGAGTTCCTTTACATCTCTGAGATTCGGCGATCTTTCCTTCAAAAAAAACAGAAGAAAATACATTTAAGTCACCATCACCCATTGCTGTCGAGTCGACTCCAAGTCATAGTGACCCTGTAGGACAGAGTAGAACAGCCCCATAGGGTTTCCAAGGCTGTAATCTTTACAAACGCAGACTGCCACATCTTTCTCCTGCGTCGCAGCTGGTGGGTTTGAACTGCCGACCTTTTGGTAGGCAGCTGAGCACTTAACCACTGCGCCATCAGGGCTCCTGAGCTAAAATAAAAGCAGCCTATAAATCTTAAATATGTTGTAATACTGAGTTTTTCCCCTTCAAATTATCTTCCAATGAGCCTCCTTTTTTTTTTTTTTTGGTCCCCCAAGGAATTCGAAAAGTGGGTTAAGATTCAAACGAAGCGCTGTTGGACCTGCATACACGAAGAGCAGTAAGTGCTTTAAACGTTAAACGTTGAATCTACAACTGTTGGAGGACCCCGTCCTGGAGCTTTCTTCGAAAGGCCCGTGTGAGGTTTTGAGAGCCTTCAGAATCCCACCCCCCCGTGGGTCCTCTTTTGTAGAAACGTGTCCCTGAACACAAGGACATTGTTGATTTGAATGTTGGTACAAACCGAACAGCAGGAAGATGTCAGAACAAGATGCGCTACGGCGCAGCACAACCCAGTTAGAGAGAGACCGTCCGCTCTGTCCGTCTGCCTTCCTAGGGCTTCTTCTCCTTGGCGTCAGGCGGAAGGATCTCTTTCACACCTCACAGCAGCAGGCACTGTCCTTCTGAAACATGAGAAAAGTGCCTCCCTGGGGAACAAGGACGCCCCTTGGCAGGGGTGAGCGAAGCAGGAGAGACGGAAAGCTGAGCTGGCAAGGCCTGTGGTCACTGGATGCTACTGGCATCAGGCAGGCTGCTTCCCCAGGCTCGTGCAATGTTCTTAACTATATCACTTTACACTGGGCAGAATTATAATTGTGGATTACGTACTCGCACTACATGTCCTATTAATGAGCTATACAACCACGGGACAGACTTAGGCCCCCACATCCCCTGTCCTGCTTTGCTTTGCCCCACCCCATTCTCATTGCTAACATATTTATTGTATAACTTACTGATTACAACCAGGGGCCGTCGAGTGGATTCCGACTTGTGGCGACCCCACGTGTGCCAGAGTAGAACTGTGCTCTGTAGGGTTTCCAACGGCTGATTTCTTGGGGGGGGGGGGCACTAGATTTCCAGGCCTTTCTTCTGAGGCACCTCTCAGTTAGCAGCCAAGCGTGTTAAGCATTTGCATCACCCAGGGGCTCCAGCTGACTGATCACTTTTGTTTCCATTTTGATTTTCACCCCTTAAGAATGAATGTAAGCAAGCTCCATGAAGACAGGGTTAACTTTGTTGTGTTTGTTGGGCCCCCTGCTGTACTCACTGCATCTAGACTAGTGACTGACACTGATAGGGTTCAGTAAGTATTTGTTCAATGAGTGACTTCAGTGACTCACAGATACAACCACAATCATAATGACAGCTGTGTTCACCGTTAAGGTGCAGAGAAGACAGTTCCAGGTCACAGGCAACATCACAGATAACTGGCAGTGCGGTGGAAAGGCAAGGAATATTTAACACCAGCATCCCAGTCACAGTCTGCTCTGTACTTAGCAAGTTACTCTTTTTGTCTCTCCCATTCTCCGTCAAACGGTGACAACATTATCTGCTTCAGGGACAGGACTGTTAGCAATTGCATATAAAATACGCTACATGATCTCGGCCTCGAAGAGGTTTGAATCTACTGGAGGAACACGATAAGTATAGATTTTTAGGCACATATGCTGTATTCCCACAGAGACAAGGACAGAAACCGAAGCACAAACACGAGTGACAGAAGCGTTTGGGAACAGCTCAAACAGGAATGGAAAATAAGTATTGGATCTCCTATATCTACATAAGTCCTGTTTGTACCCATCCTATATCATCGTAATTGGTGGTTCTTATCCACAGCTGTCTCTCAGTCAACGCCACCACGACTGTCCCCTCTCAGTCCCCGTGGCAGGGGGACCCTTCACGACTGCAGCCAGTTCCGCGGCTCTTCCACATTTGCCTCATCGACATGAGAGGCAGGGACTTGTCACAGGTAGGAGTTGGAGGGAGAGATGAGGGCCTGCATTTCTAGCTGGTCAGATCTGGGTTTGACTCCAGGGTCCGCCACTTACACGTGTCCCTGGGTGGCGCAAACAGTTTGTGCCCAACTACTAACCTAAAGGCCGGTGGTTCAAAGCCACCCAGCGGCACCACAGAAGAAAGGCCTGACGATCTGCTTCCCTAAGATCACAACCATGAAAACCCTGTGGAGCAGTTCTACTCTTTAACACATGGGGTTGCCGTGAGCTAGAACCAACTCCGTGACGATGGGTTTGGCTTGGTTTTGTGCCAATGACCAGTGGAGTAACCTGGGCAATTGACTTCACCTCTCTTTCTGTTTCCTCATCTATTCTATTGTGTAGACTGTGGTTTGCATTAAATACAGGTAGTCCCCGACTTATGACGTATCTGAGTTATGACAAATTGCACTCACAAGCGTCTGCTTTTTTTTTGGAACATCTTACCGTTAGCAATAGGTACTACGTACCATGTTGTAGCTTGTAATTTGTTGATGTTATCATTCTCAGATATTCACGTACAGATGTTTATATGTTTCCAACCCCCAAAGATGGGATTTATGAAGATACTAATAATAGAAGGCAATAATAATGAAAATGTTTTTAAAAAGGAGGCATTTGACTTACGTCAGAAACGAGTTACAACAGTCATCGAAACAGAAGCCGGTCGTAAGTTGGGGATTATGTGTAGATTTATGAAGTGTCCATCTCAGTACCTGGTACCTAGTGAGTGCTTCGGAAATGACTGCTGTTACTGTTAAGGCTATTTATCAGCCACTGTCTGTGGGCATAAACTGTGTGTCACGGCACTGGCAGGACTAAACTCAATATAGGAAAATGAAAGGAACGAAGGGATATGAGAAGGGGGAACCCCAGGAAAAGGCCTCTGTTGGCAGGACACTCTCATGGATTGTCTACGCTTGTGTGGATTAGATTTCTATCAGGTAGCCTAAAGCCGAGCAGGCTGAAGATACATCACCACCTCTCAGCTGCTGGACCCCGCAGCTGTCGTTCCTCATTCCCCCTTGCTTCCTCCTATTTCATCTTCTTCCCTCTTGCCAATGTGACGTGTAGCCTATGCAGGTGTCCCTATCTCCCCATCCCGCCCTAAGCACAGCTGAGTATGTCCCCCAAAGACTGTCCCCGGTGAGATACCGCCTTCCTCCTGCCTAATTCCTCAACATGGACACGCAGAGGCTTGAATTCGCCAAGCAAGTCTGCATTTTCGTAGCTTACTAGGGAGGCTGACACCTCCTAACAGGGAGGATACCATCACGGTTTGTCTCTGTTTCACGGGGCACACAGCTTTGATAATTCTAATCAACAGGTTCCTAAGTATGAATGCTATGAATTAGGGCTCCCAAACCCACTCAGGTATCAGAGTTTATGCCTTCATGCTTCTCCCCTCCCTGGATGAGGAGACGGTGGCCATAGCAGTAGAGACGAGAGAAAGGGTTCAGGACAAACGCCAGGAGCAGCACTATCCCATACTCTGCTCTGGACCTTCATCTCCGACCTAACCTGAAAGGCGCCTCATATTTCAATTCCTAGATATCTTCTTCATGAAATTTCATCCTACATCTAGTCTGTCAGAGGCTGATGTGTTTGGGCTTCAGTCACCCCAGATGGGAAACAGAGGTAAAGCAAGTGAGGGGGGTGGAAAGAAGACAGCGCACACGCATGCGCGCGCGCGCGCGCGCGCACACACACACACACACACACAGAGCACACACACACCCCCCATACTTCAGACCTTACATATGCTGCTGTGGGGCCTGACCACTCATCTGAATGTTCCAAGAACCAAAGAACATCAGGCTTGCAAGCACCTCTGCAACAGATCACTTATTGAACTGCCATCATTTTACAGATAAGACTGATGAGGTTCCTGGGAAACTGACTTATCAAGATCACCCAGCTGATCAGTGCAGAGCCAGGAATAAAACCCACATCTTAGAGAGATGAGGGCAAACTTGAAGACACTATGAAATTTAAAATCAAGTTTTTCTTTGTTTTCTCTGAGAAGGATTTCTCCTTTCTATGTAAGTGTTTTAAGGTTTCAAATAAGGAGCTCTGGTGGCACAGTGGTTAAGTGCTCGGCTGCTAACCAAAAAGTTGGTGGTTTGAACCCACCAGCTGCTCCGAGAGAGAAAGATGTGGCAGTCTGCTTATGTAAAGTTTACAGCCTTGGAAACCTTATGGGGCGGTTCTACTCTGTCCTAGAGGGTCGCTATGAGTTGGAATCAACTCAACGGCAATGGGTTTGGGTTTTTTGTTTTTGTTTTTGGTAAGGTTCCAAATTTTTTTTCTAATGAATATTTTCAAACATATACAAAATTAAAGAGAACCATATAATGAAGCCCCACATACACATTCATCTCAATGCAACAATTACCAAGATTGTGCCCCGTTTGCTTCATCAAACCCTCTTCTTTATTATTATATTTACTGTGGTAGCATATATATAACATTTGCCATTTCAACTATTTTAAAGTGTACAATTCAGGGACATTAATTATATTCACCTTCTTATGCAACCATCATCACCATCTGTTTCCAAAGTTTTTCTTCACCTCTAACAGAAGTTTAGTGCCCTTTAAGCAATAATTCCCCATTTTCCCCTCTCCCCTACCCCCGGTAACCACTAATAAACTGTGGCTTCTATGCATTTTTCTATTCTAGATATTTCATATAAGTAGGATCATTCGATATTTGTCCTTTGTGACTGACTCACTTCATTCAGGATGTTTCCAAGGTGTATACATGTCATAGCATGTACCAGAATTTCAATTATCTTTATGGCTAAAGAATATTCCATAGTACGCATGTACACGCAGTCCCCAGATTACAAACAAGTTCCATTCCTAGGTCTGTGTTTAAGTCAAATTTGTACGTAAGCCAGAACAGTTAGTCAAATGTTTGTCTTAGTATATAGTGTACCTTCCTATGCATAAAAAACATTAAAGGAACGCTTCCAGATACACTAAAACATCTTTAACATAATAATACAGTAATAATAATGTTTTGATACACATCGCAAAGTAGCACCCATTTGTTATTACAAACCATTGTATGTACCTCGAATTTTTAATATAATAGGCTTTACAGGGGTTGTTTCATAACTACGGGTTGTAAGTAAGTCGGATGTTCGTAACCCAGGGACTGCCTGTACCATATTTTTTTGATCTGTTTATCTGTTGATGAACACTTGGGTTGTATTTACCTCTTGGTTATTGAGAAGAATGCTGTAATGAACACTGGTGTTTATGTAGCTAAGTCCCTGCTTTCAAATCTTTTGGGTATACAACCTAGAAGTGGAATTGCTGAGACACATAGTAATTCTGTGTTTAATTTTTTGAGGACCCACCACACTGTTTTCCATTTACATTTAAGGTAATAACTGACAAGAAAGAACTTACTTCTGCCATTTTGCTTTGTTTTTTGAGTGTCTTATACCTTTTTGTCCCTCATTTCCTCCAATACTGCATCACTTCTGTTCAGCTACTTTCTTATAATGAACCATTTTGATACCCTTCTTCTTTCCTTTTGTGTATATTGTTTAGATATTTTCCTTGTGGTTACCATGAGGATTACATTTAACATCTTAAATTTATAATAATCTAGTTTATACTGATACCAACTGAACTTCAGTAACAACAAAAACTCTATTCCTACGCCTCTCCTCTCCTCCTTTACATAGTTAGTATCATAGATTACATCTTTATACAGTATGTGCCCAACAGCATAAATTTACAATTATAGTTCATGCATTTGTCTTTTGAAATCACGTAAGACATAACTACTAAAGTTACAAACCAAAAATATCATAAAACCTGTCTTACATTTGCCCATGAGATTATCTTTATCGGGGATCTTTGTGTCCTACATATGGCTTCGAGTTATTATCTAGTGTCCTTTAGTTCTATTTAAAGAACTCCTTTTAGGATTTCTTGTAAGGCAGGACTAGTCATCACAAACTCCCTCAGCTTTTCTTAATCTGAGAATTCTAAATTTTCCCCCATTCTTGAAATACAGTTTTTCTGGATACAGAATTCTTGTGGGACAGTTATTTTCTTTCAGCACTTGAAATATGTCATTCCACTGCCTTCTGACCTTCACTGTTTCTAAGGAGAAATTAGCACTCATGCGTGTATGTGACAATTCACTTATAGGATTCTTTCTTTACATTTGTTTTATGAGAGTCTGATTATAATATATCTCAGTGTGGGTCACTGGAGGTTTATTCTACTTGGAGTTTACTGAGCTTTTTGGATGTGTACATTCATGACCTTTATCAAATTTGTAAAGTTTTCTGCCATTAATTCATCAAATATTCTTTCTGTCCCTTTCTCTCTCTCTTCTCCTTTTGGGATTCCCATGATGCAAATGTTGGTTCACCTGATGGTGTCCCATAAATCTACTAGGCTTTGCTCAGCTTTCTTGATCCTTTTTTCTTTTTGCTTTTCAGACTCAATCATTTAAACTATCTTATTCTCTAGTTTCCTGATCCTTTCTTGTGCCAGTTCAAATCTGCTGTTGAGTATATCCACTGAATTTTTCATTTCATTTATTATATTTTTCAGTTCCAGTAATTCTGCTGGCTCCTTTTTATAGTTTCCTTTATTAATATTCTTGGTATGTTTGTGTATCATTTTCATGATTTCCTTTAGTTCTTTGTGTTTTCCTTTAGTTTTTTGAGTATGTTCAATACTGTTGTTTTAAAATCTTCTATCCTGTCCATTCTGCAGGTTTCCATAGACATGACATCTCTCCCTCTGTCTTGTTCTTTTGAATTGCCCATAATTTCCAGTTTCTTTGTATACCTATGTTATTTTTTATTAAACCTGAGACATTAGACTATCATAACATATTAGCTCTGGGCATATGTGTGGATTTTTAACTCCCCCATATACACGGTGCTTTCAAAAATGCTAATTTCTACAAGTAAGAAACCCTAAAGTCATCACAGCCTTCAGTCTTTGCATGATGCTCTCTCTCTCACCCTGTATGAGCTCTGATTCAGGCCAGACTGAGTCATCAGTCCTTCAAGAAGCTCCTAGACAGATCCGAATAACACAATGAACAGTCTGCCAGCAAAGTCTGCCCTGTTCACTCCAGAGGCAGAGATCAGCCCACTCTGAGAACACAAATTGTGATCTGCCTCTGTTGCAACAGCAGCCACAGATGCCAAGCCAGAATGTGAAGGGGCAGGGAAAGCAGAAAACATCTTTTCCTCCCACTTAAAATTTGCCTTTCTCTTGTTTAAGCTTGCAGTTATTTGCTGCAATCTCTGTATATCTTTCAGAGTTCTCACAGAGTTTACATTACAGGTTTCTAGTGGATTCTCTTGGTGCTTATGTGGAAACATCAGGACCTTAGACCTGCTCACGCCACCATCTTCTTGGAAGTCCTTTTCCTTTATTTTTAACTGAAGTATTTTAAAACAATTCCCAGTCCTCATATTATTTAACCTCTACATAACTCCAGTATGTATCTCTTTAAACAATCATGAAAACATATTGTTTTTTTGTTATTATTATTATTATTTTTATTATGATTTAGGTGGAAGTTTGCAAAGCAAATTAGTTTCTCATTAAGCAGTTAATACACAAATTGTTTTCTGACATTGGTTGTCAACCCCATGATGTGCCAACACTCTCCCCTTCTCCATCCCAGGTTCTCCGTTTCTATTCATCCAGTTTTCCTGTTCCTTCCTGCCGTTTCATCTTTGCTTTGGGGTGGTATGCCCATTAGTCTCGTGTACATAATCGAACTATAAGGCACGTCCCTCAAGCATGCTATTGTTGGCCCTACAGACCTGTCTAATCTCTGGTGGAAGGCTGAACCTCAGGAGTGACTTCAATACTGGGTTAAAAGGGTGCCCGGGGCCATACTCTCGGGGTTTCTCCAGTCTCTGTCAGACCAACAAGGCTGGTTTTTGTTTTTGTTTTTTTTTTTCCTGTTGTGAATTTGAATTTTGTTGTACATTTTTCTCCCACTCTGTCCAGGACCCTCTACTGTGATCTCTGCCAGAGCAGTCGGTGGTGGTAACCGGGCAGCATCTAGTTGCTCTGGGCTCAGTCTGGTGGAGGTTGTGGTAGTTGTGGTCCGTTAGTCTTTTGGACTAATCTTTCCCTTGTGTCTTTGGTCTTCTTCATTCTCCTTTGCTCCAGCCAGAATGGGACCAGTAGATGTATCTTCGATGGCTGCTCACAGGCTTTTAAGACCTCAGTTGCTACTCACCACAGTCGGATGTAGGACATTTTCTTTAAAGACTATGTTATGCCAGTTGAGCTAGATGTCCCCCAACAAACATACATATGCTTATATCAGTGATTTTACTGGGCTCCCACGATGGAGTTTCTTATTCAGTAGACTTGGAGTGAGGTTGAGAATTTTCATTTCTAAAGTGTTCCTAGGTGATGCTGACACTGCTGGTAAGCGACCACACTTTGAGAACTGCCATCTTACATAATCAAAATGGCATTATCACACCTAACACATGTAACACTAATTCCTTGGCATCACCTACTATCTAGCCCACATTCAATTTCCCTGACTGTCTCAAAATATCTTCTTACAGAAGGCTTGTTTCAATCATATTGCAAACCAAGTCCACAAATTATATTTGGTAGTTGGGTCTCTTAAATTTCTTTTATATATTTCCAGTCTCTCTCCCTCATCTCATTCTGTCTATTTGTTAATGCTTTTGACTTACTGAAGAAACCAAGACAGTTCCACATGATGGATTGATCTGCTGGCTTCCTTGTGGTGTTGTTTAACTTATTTCTCTATTTTCCAGATCCCGTAAGCTGAAAGTTAGCCTCAGATTCCTGATTAGATATAGATTTAGCTTTTTTTGGCAAGAATACTCCATAGGTGGTGGATCTGTGGGTGGTAAAATGAAGTTTTAAATTTTAACTAAGGGAAATATTTGGAACACACATTTAAAAACACTACCTGCCCTGGTGGCGCAGTGGTTAAAAGCTTGGCTGCTAACCAAAAGGTCGGCAGTTCGAATCCACCAGCTGCGCTTTGGAAACCCTATGAGGCAGTTCTACTCCATCCTATAGATTCTATAGGGTCTGTATGAGTTGGAATTGACTTAACGGCAATGGATTTGGGTTTTTATTGTTGTTTTTGTTGTATCTTACCTCATTCATATTGACTCATTTCCTATCCAGTCCACATCTGACTTTTTCTCTCTTCTCAACAAGACTTAGCTGACTTTTCTTTTTCTATTCATCAGGGTTGGCCTATGTGATTGGCCAGGAGGAAATTAATCCCATGCATTAATTGGAGCTAAAATTAATGGCAAACACTAATTTGATGGATTTATATCAGTGAAATTACCTTCTCAGTCATAAAAGAATATTTACCTAATTGGGCAATTTTTTTTAATTTAAAAGATAAAAATGCAGAAGCCAAAAACAAAACAAGAACTGTACTGTAAAACTGTTGTCCTTCAAATGATCTCATTTCTCCTCCTGCACACACTGAGGGCATGAAATGGTGGGAAAAGCACAGACTCCTAAGGGTTACATGAAATCCCATATAATTAGCCTAGCACAGTTGGGGACACTGTAATACGTGTCAATTCCCCACGACTTATTCACTCCATTCTGTGAACCTTATTGTTGGTTTATCTAGAATTCTACACCAGGGCAGGGAGTAAAGAAGAGCTGGGTACTTGGCAGTCGATTAATTAACAATGAATAGACTCTTCCAATCTCTCCTCCTGGTGAAATGGATGAGAGGACACACTGGCCAATGTAGGCAGAGACACATCTGCGTACACTGGAGGAAATTTCTGCAGTCACTTTTAAAAAATAACTTCTAGTAATAATCAACTCTGAGCTACAGTGGGGCACTGATCAAAAACCTAATTTTAGATATGAATTTTCATGGGCAGGAATAAAAAGTCATACTTGTTGAACCAGTATTTAAGTAAACAGTATGGGTGAAGAAAAAAAATTATGAGAGCGTTTTAATATTCTAGTACTCTAAAAAATTGGCACTGATGTAATGCTTAACAAACTTGGTTAGAATAATCTCTGTTAAATGTTGAAGTTGTCAAGGATTTCCATTTATTTGGATCCACAATCAACGCCCATGGAAGCAGCAGTCAAGAAATCAAATGACATATTGCATTCTGCAAATCTGCTGCAAAAGATCTCTTTAAAGTGTTAAAAAGCAAAAACGTCACTTTGAGGACTAAGGGGCACCTGACCCAAGCCATGGTGTTTTCGATCACCTCATATGCATATGAAAGCTGGACAATAAATAAAGAAGACTGTAGAAGAATTGATGCCTTTGAACTACAGTGTTGGTGAAGAATACTGAATACACCATGGACCACCAGAAGAACACACAAATCTGTCTTGGAAGAAGTACAACCAGAATGGTCCTTAGAAGTGACAACAGTGAGACTTCATCTCAGGTACTTTGGACATGTTATCAGGAGGGACCAGTCCTTGGAGAAGGACATCATATTTGGTAAAGTAGAGGGTCCGCGAAAAACAGGAAGACCCTCAATGAGATGGACTGACACAGTGGCTGCAACAATGGGCTCAAACATAGCAACGATTGTGAGGATGGTGTAGGACCAAGCAGTGTTTTGTTCTGTTGTACACAGGGTCGCTGTGAGTCAGAACCGACTTGAAGGTGCCTAACAACAACAAAGTAGCATTCTGCAAGAATTGTTGCTTATTTCTTTCACTTATTCTGGGCATCAAAATCTTGTTTACAGTAATTAGGTAAGACTCCCAAATCAGTTATAGTAATACCCAAAGCAAGGGCGATTCTTTAACTTACGACTTTATAATGGCAATAAAGAACTATGTACAATCCAGTACAAATTAACCTAAGGATAACTATATGCAACAAACTATAAATTATATATGCTGGATTTCGACAGCATGTTCTAGGTCCTCTTATTGAAAAACCAATTAAAAACCCATTGTGAGCATGTCTGCAAGATCAGTCTCAGTTGAGGTCAAATCAGGTATGGAATCTACTTCATTCATTGCTCATTCACTGGGATCATCCCTTCCTGTGGTCCCATGCCAGTCTTCATTGGTTTTTAATTGTTCCTTTGTATGAGAAATATTACACGTATGGGCAGAAGATTGTCTGCTCTTGCTTATGGAACTGATTAAAGTCCCTTTTAGGTACCAAATCTTTATCATCAGAATGTGGAAGGAGATTTGTTCCCTTCCATATGCTCTACAAAATGCTTGTCATATGATTTATTTATGTTGATTGGGTGCTGAGAATATAAACATGAAAAAGATATAACCCTATAGTAAAGGAATCCACAATCTACTGATTGATACCAGCTTCTATGGAATTGGTCGAGTGGGTTTTTATGAACACTTTTACTGAAATCCAGCAGTCCTTTTTCTATGAAGTTTCTATGGAAAAGAGTGATGGGGAGGGGAAGGAGAAGAATTTGTCCTGGAAATCAGAAGCATACACACTTGTCGTCACCAGCTATCAAATTCATGACCAACCGTTTTGAATATACAATCAAAAGGCAATGTCTTTGAAAATACATAACCTAGCACAGTGAGAGCAAAGTACTTAAGGGCTACAGTGAAATCAACTGGAAAAGTACCATATCAGCACTGAAAAGAGAAATTTTACTAGCAGCTATAGTTTCATCTGTAGTGACGTGATTAAGAGTCACCGGGAGGTGCAAATGGCTAAGCACTTGAAGGGTGGCAGTTTGAAGCCACCCAGAGGTGCCTCAGAAGAAAGGCCTGGCGATCTATATCCGAAAGGACATAGCCATTGAAAACTGTATGTCGTTCTACTCTGAAACACTTGGGGTCTCCATGAGTCAGAATCGACTCCAGGACAAATGTCTTTTGTTTGTTTGTTTTTTGGTAACGAAGTGATTGCCTGACATTGAACTTGCCACTTTACACTGGCTATCTTATTTACTCTTCATAATAACCCTATGAAGTATAGTCTGTTATGACCATTGCAGAGATGAGAAAACGGATCCCCAGAAAGGTTACATAACTTTCATTAGATTATAGCAGCAGAATTCAGCCTCAAGCACGTTCTTCCGTGATAATCTCTTTCAAATCCATCCAGGCAAGTACAGAGAAATCACATGGATTGAACAACTAAAATTTATTTAGTTTTAATAAATCAACAGTCTGGCCAAGTAAATGAAGGACAGTAAACATATATATGAAGATTAGTGAATAAGATCCGTAGGAACCTTTCAGAAAGACAAGATAGCATTTTAGTGTTTTTGAAAAAATAAAATAAAGCATCTATTATATAATGAAGAAAATCTTCGTTTGCTAAGCAACACTTCAGGCATCAGTTAAGTTTACAAGACAAGCAAAGTCTGGGTGAATGCTCTGTTATTAGAACCATCAAGTCTGAATATTTAGAGCTAAAAGATCCTCAAAGATTTACTGTCCTCAGAGAATGATTCTAAGTTTCTTATTTTACCATGAACAACTAGAAATTCAGGGATACGACTAATGATATTTCAATTATTATATAAAACTATTTTACTTTAATAGAATCTTTATCATAATTTATTTAATTGGTGAGCAACTAAATTCTTAATTTATTTTTCAAAACTTTACCTCTTACTAGGGCACACCTGCCCAAAAACAAAGACGAGAAGGCAGGAAGGGACAGGAAAACTGGACAAATGGAAACAGGGAACCCGGGGTGGAGAAGGGGAGAGCGTGGACACGTTGAGGGGTTGGCAACCAATGTCACAAAACAATTTGTGTATTAATTGTTTAATGAGAAACTAATTTGCTCTGTAAACTTTCACCTAAAACACAATTTAAAAAAACTTTACCTCTAGCTTCATACTGACCTTGAGTCTAAATAATAATATTACTCTCGATTATAGCTGCATATCACCTTGAGTTTAGGTACTAATGAAAGCTAATCATTAATGGCACAAAGGCCACCAGGTAATTGCCTCTCGGGGAAGTTTCAAGGGCTCCAGAGTAAATACTGAAGTAGTTAATGTAACCCAAACTCAAAGTCACCAACAATCCATGTTGTGTTGTGTGTTGTCCAGTTGAACTGACTCATAAAGACTCTAGATGACAAGTACAACTGCCACACAGGGGTCCCTAGGCTGTAATCTTTATGGGAGCAGATTTCCAGGTCTTTCCTCCCACAGAGTTGCTGGTGGGATCAAACCATCAACCTTTCAGTTAGCAGCCAAGCATTTAACCATTGCGCCACCAGAGCTCCTTTTAAAAATCCATGTAAGTTTCTTCACATTGGTGGTGGGAGCAGTATATGAAGAAAAAGAAAAAACACAAAATTGGAGTTAGAAGATCTGGACTATTCTATCATTGGGTATCATATCAACAGTTATGACACTTTGGATGGAACTCATTTTCATTATCTGCAACATGAAGGCTGTGATGGTTACGATTGTCTGTCACCTTGGCTGGGCCTTGATTCTCAGTGTTTTTATGTGATCACTCCCATGACAGATCTGTTGTGAGCAGCCAATCAGTTGAAAGGAAGTTTCCTTGGGGGTGTGGCCTGCATCCAAATGTAAGCAGACGTTCTGGCTTTTTGCTCTGCTCTGGACCCTATGGTGGCCTCCTATTCACCTGACCTCCAGTTCTTGGGACTTGAGCTGTCAGCTTATCTGCCAATCTTGGGATTCGTCAATCTTCACAGCCTGTGAGCGGAGCCCTGCTCTCGGACCTGCCGATCTTTGGTTTGCCAGCCCCTGCAGCTATGTGAATCAGGAAAAGCCTTATTGTCTTGTCTACCAATCTTGGGATTCGTCGATATTCACAGCCTGTGAGCAAGAACCCTGCATTCCGAACTGCCGATCTTGGGTGCGCCAGCCCCTGGGGCTACGTGAATCAGGAGAAGCCCCCATCCTGATTCACGGACTTGGGACATTTCAGCCTCTACAATCACGTGAGCTGTTTCTTTGATATAAATCTCTCTCTATATATATATTTATACGCTTTACTGATTTTGCTTCTCTAGAGAGCCCAGCCTAAGACAAAGGCCCTGGACCAAAAGATTCCTCCCAGCTTTAAAATTTTATAATCACTGTTAAGAGGCAGCAAATACCCACCAAATCATATACTTCCATGTGGAATTTGTAGAACTGCCACTGGTTTTTAAAAAGGAAGTTAAAAATTTTTCAAATGCCTTGATGGTCTATGTTTCCAAAGACTTATATTTCCTGGTGGGAGATATTTTATTTTTTTAAAATATGTCAACATATTTTACCTCTCTAGGCAAAGTATACTTATTTCGTTTTTTTGGGATTAAAACAAATCCTGATGCTACTACTGGGCAACAATATGCCTGGAAGAAAGGCAATGAATAAGAAAGAAAAATAAAACTGATTTTGTCCATATGCAACTTTTCACATATGGCAAAAAGAACCAGTTCACCTGCGTATCCCATTTTAATTATAATGAGGGGTGGAGACCACATTTAGCCATATGCGCCACTGTAGGTGATAAGCAATTAAAACTCTTCAAAAATAAAGTTTATCTTGAGCTAATTTTACTGGGTACATCAAAAAGAAAACAAAGCAACCACTACAGACCTGACTTTTCAGCTCTCATTTTGAAGGGGTTCTCGTTTTATGGAAAAGCCACTGGGGCAAAGGAACCAGTTCATTCACCATCCAGTACATACTAACTAGTCAAGTGCCAGACACTATGGTAAATGCTGGAGGCACACAGATAAACATTCCATGATTTCAGTTCTTCAGGGGCTCACAATCTAGTGTGAGACCCATGTCTTAGGCTGGGTTCTCTAGAGAAGCAAAACCAGTAAAGTATATAAATACATATAGAGAGACAGATTTATATCAAGGAAACAGCTCACGCAGTTGTAGAGGCTAGAACGTCCCAAGTCTGTGGATCAGGGTAGAGGCCTCTCCCAATTCACGCAGCCACAGAAGCTGGCAAGCCCAAGATCAGCAGGTCGGAGAGCAGCGCTCCTGCTCACAGGCTGTGAAGGTCGATGAATTCCAAGATCAGGAGGCAAGACCACAAGGTCTCTCCTGATTCACGTAGCTGCAGGGGCTGGCAAAACCAAGATCGGCAGGTCTGTCAGGTCCGAGAGCAGGGCTCCGCTCACAGGCTGTGAAGATCGATGAATCCCAAGTTCGGCAGATAAGCTGATAGCTCAAGTCCCAAGAACTGGAGGTGAGACAACAGGAGGCAGCCACAGGATCCAGAGCGAGCAAACAGACAGAACGTCTGCTTATATTCAGATGTAGGCCACACCCCCAAGGAAACTCCCTTTCATCTGATTGGTTACTCACAGTATATTCAATCATGAGAGTGATCCCATATAAACACTGAGTATCACAGCCCAGCCAAGCTGACACACAATCTTAACCATCACAACCCCCTGCAAACAATCACAACAACGTCAAGTGTTTTAAAATGGAAGGTGCACAAAGAAGTAGCTGGAATATAAGAGAAAATGCTTAACTCTTATGTAGCTGCAACAGAGGCCTCAACCCATCTCATGGCGAGCTCTGAAGCCTTTGTACCCTCCGGCATAGATCAGTAACTGGAAAACGCTTCCCCTGAGGAGGTGTACCCTTGGGTGAGGCATCTCCCTCTGGCAGAAGGCAGTTCCTGGGGAGGGACTCAGGCTGAGCCATCAGGAGGCAACATGCCCAGCAGCTGAGGGAATGGGTGCTGAGGTCCTGAAGGGGGGATCTGGGTGGCACACACAGCTTCCACTATACCACCTTTGTCATTGATCAACTTCCCCGTTTTTATGTTTACTATTCTATTGGGCTTTTTCCTATGAAATAATTTCCAGACATCTCTCTGTCTCAGTCCCCTTATTCTGCAAATTGTCAATAGCCCCGTTCAAATATGTGCATGGAAACCCATTGCCATTGAGTCAATTCCGACTCATAGCGACTGTCATGGATTGAATTATGTCTCCCAAAAAATGTGTGCATCTATTTGGCTGGGCCATGATTCCCAGTATTGTGTGGATGTCCTCCATTTTGTGATTGTAATTTTATGTTAAAGAGGATTAGGGTGGGACTGCAACACCCTTACTGAGGTCACATCCCTGATCCAATGCAAAGGGACTATCCCTGGGGTGTGGCGTGCACCATCTTTTATCTTACAAGAGATAAAAGGAAAGAGAAGCAAGCAGAGAATTGAGGACCACATACCACCAAGAAAGCAGTGCCAGGAGCAGAGAGGGCTTTCAGACCCCGGGTCCCTGTACGGAGAAGCTCCTAGTCTGGGGGAAGACTGATGAGAAGGTCAACAGAGAGAGAAAGCCTTCCCCTGGAGCTGACACCCTGAATCTGGACTTCTAGCCTACTAGACTGTAAGAAAATAAATTTCTCTTTGTTAAAGCCATCCACTCGTGGTATTTCTGTTACAGCAGCACTACTAGATGACTAAGACAGCGACCCTATAGGACAGAGTAGAACTGCCCCATAGAGTTTCCAAGGAGCAGCTGCTGGATTCGAACTGTCGACATTTTGATTAGCAGCCATAGCTCTTAACCACTGTGGGGATATACGCCATTTAAACATGGCTGCACTATTGACAACTGCAGCCCCCACAGGCCTCTATGCTGCACAGCATGTTGAGACTTGTCCCCAACATGTTGAGACTTGTCTCCAACATGTTGAGACTTGCACGATTTGTTTTCCCAAACCTATTGTCCCTTTACTGATTGGCTTGTTTACCTGAATTCCTTCTCCCTTGCCCGCACCCAAAGCCCATTGTTTTGTTAATTGCTTTATTGCTTGCTGTATTGACTATAAAATAAACTCATGGGACTGAAGCGGGTTCGACTCCTCAGAGTGACCCTCCTGGCCCCACTTCTCTGTAAGAGTTGTGGCATGGTTACTGTCTCCGCCGCTCGCTGAGACAAACCACTATGCCAACAGGGCTCCTTGTACATATAAAACCCACTGCTGTCGAGTTGATGCCTATTCATAGCAACTCCATAGAATAGAGTAGAATTGCCCCATAGGGTTTCCAAGGAGCAGCTGGTGGATTCGAACTGCCGACATTTTGATTAGCAGCCGTAGCTCTTAACCACTATGCCGCTAGGGTTTCCCTCATACATCTAGTTAGACCCAAAACTCCCGATCTGTCAGACTATATATAGCACTTTCTCTCTGATACGAATATCTATTACTAACGTAGTCTGGCTTGTTTTTTTAAAAACAGCCACCTTACCCAACTGACTCAAAATCAATATACTGGCAACTAGAACTGAAGCCAAGGTCTCCTACAGCCTTCGCTTGTAAATGGCTATTTTTAATCTAAATGCAGGATGCTTCCATTGTCCTTTAGACTTTAATCTTGTTCCATTTAGCACAGGAAGAATTTCACAAGCTTTGATTCTGTTATCTAACACCTCTCTCCGTTTCGGTTTTTCTCTAAATCTGATGAAGAACGCCAACAAGATGTTGAAAGAAGAAGATCTCAACAGGCCACCGGGCAGTGATGAGTCTCGTGACATGCCAGTCATGACATGCCAATGATGCCTCCTGACATTCTGACACAGATCCGTTATCATCCATCGGAGTCTGACATTCTGACACAGATCCGTTA
>NW_004444012.1:1563222-1572954 GCF_000243295.1 Trichechus manatus latirostris | reverse complement strand
CCATCGGAGTCTGACATTCTGACACAGATCCGTTATCATCCATCGGAGTCTGACTGTCAACTGGCTGCGAATGCAGACTATTTTAGTCTAGCAATTGTCTTCCCAGTCATTGAGGGCAGGAACCTTCCAGTGATCCTTCATTCTGTTTTCTCCCTCAACTGCAGATCTAATAACGTTCACTTAGTTTCGAGTCCAGAGGGTTTCGGAATCTATTCTTGACTACCTCCAACACCAAGACCACTGCAGACCCTTTTAATTCTTACCCATTTTCGATTTATCATGTTCTCACTATTGCCAGAAATATTTACCTTGGAATACAAAATGATAAAATTATTATCTGGTTCCTGTGTCCGGGTGGTGCAAACGGTTAATACGCTCGGCTGCTAACCAAAAGGATGGATCGAGACCACCCAGAGGCAGCTCAGAAGAAAGGCCTGGAGATCTACTTGTGAACAACCAGCCGCTAGAACCCTACGGAACACTGGTCTACTCTGACAACACGCGGGTGACCATGGGCTGGAACTGACCCCAAAGCACCTGGTTCTCTTTTGTTTTTACCTGGTTCCCCGCTGGACGCTCCTGTTGTGCTGTTCGCTGTCACTGAGCAGGCCTCGCACTCATGGGGGCCCCATGCACAGTGGGTAGAAACGCTGCCTAGTCCTGCGCCATCCCCATGACTGGCTGCAGATCACACCACTGCGATGCATGAGGTTTTCACTGGCTTATTTTCAGAAGCAGAAGCCAGACCTTTCTTCCTCGTCCATCTTAGTCTGGAAGCTCTGCTGAAACATGTTCAGCATCACAGCAACAACACGCCAGCCTTCACTGACAGATGGGTGGTGGCTGCATGAGAGAGGCACTGGCTGGGGAATCGAACCCAGATCTCCCACACTGAACCACTCACAGGATGCCAATAACTAGAGCCCACTGAGGATGAGAAAATAAAGGCAGCTGCAGAGGATGTCCATTTATCTTTGCTCCTCTTTCACACAGAAGCCGTGGGACTCACCAAAGATAACTGAAAGCTGATTGCTCTTATTGAGGCTGCCATTTGTAATCCTAAAAATAATTCTTTACATTTGTAAAATACTCTACGCTGTCTCATTTAATTCTCACAATATCTCTGAAAGTGACATTCATCTGCTGTTAGGTATGAGACCATGAGAGCTGGAGAGGTTGTGTTTGGCTCAAAATCACAGAGCTAGTGACCAACAGAGGCCAGTATTTGAAACTCGGGTTTCCTGACTTCAAGGCAGGGGCCTCTTCCCCAAACCAGCTCAGCTGAACAGTTGTGTGAATTAGGACCTGTTTAGTACGAAAAGGAAAAAGCCATCGGAAGGCAGGTGAGTTCTGAGGGGACAGCCCCCAAATCTCGGAAAGGAAAATATCATCCAAAGGATGCAAGGAAGTGATTTTTCACCAATAACGCAGAAGCCAAGACTTCAGAGCTCCTGCAGCGAAGAGGCTGAAGTAAACGCTTTCCAGACGCAGGCTCCTCGTATGGTGAGTCACGCGCTACCGCGAGATTTTCCAAAACATTTGCTCCTAGAGAAATTAGACAGATGGAAACAAAACAGTAGCTTGGTTCTTCAGAAGAAAGCTGCAGATGTATGATGGTGATATCTTAATTTTATGGTAGATGAAATCCTGTAACTCAACTTATATTTGCTGATAACAGAAAATTGGTTATAAAAGCTAAATATCGAAAAGCTAAGTATCGAAAGACTAATGGATGCTTAGATACGATCTGGAGCAGCAGCATCTGGGACCACATGACAGTAGCTGCGCTTGGCAGGCATCAACAGTTATTTGAGGCTAGAGTGCTTAATATTATGATTAACAGTAAACAAAAGTTGTGATCACAGCAACAACTGTCAGATGAGAAAATATGCCAGAACAGCTTCTATTTTCGCATATTGAACTAATGCACAAGAACTGCTTGGCAGTAAGCTACTAAAAAAATTGAGAAACTATGTATTTGTAAGTGTATAAGTCTCTATACCTAAAAAGGTCTACAGTAATTATTCAAAATCATTACAAAATGGCTAAGTGGGAATTCAATTATTTCTCAATAATTGAATATAATTCTATATAATTTTCCCTTTAATAAAATATTTGAGTTTGAAGGACTTTGTATTCATTTAATATAGCTATACCTTAGTATAATATTTTGTGTTTTTATCTTGGTCTCCCCTAAAGTGGTTAACCACAGACTGCCTGGCTGGCTCCACATTCAGAATTTCTGACTCAGTAGGTCTGGGGGACAGCTCTCAAGAAACTGCATTTCTAACAAGTTTCCAAGTGAGTATAATGCTGTTTGTCCTGGGACCACAGGTTCATAACCACTGTTCTAACCATGCTCACTCAGTCACAGGTTACAATTTCCTATAATCACATCCCATTTGGCCACTTAGTGAATCTCTTGCGCACGATAAGCAAAGGTTAATTCTGTAACTATTTATTGAGTCAGAATTTATGTAAGCTATATCAAATACAGTACAACACATTAGAAATACGAAGATGAAGAAAGCACAGTCTCTGCTTCCATGGGATTCGTATTCCAGACAGACATGGAAACAAGGAACTATGATGTAATACGATGAACACGATGCGTAAAATTCCACGTGAACACAGAGGAGGACTCACTCTACAGGGAGAAGAGTCAGAGCGCTTTATAGTGGAGATAAAATGTTGGACGGTTTTTAAAAAACTTTTTATTTTGAAATAATTTTAGACTTAGACAAAAGTTGAAAAATAGTACAGACAGTTCTCACATACCCTTCACACAACCTCTCCTCATGCTGACACCTTGCGTAACCACAGTTAGGATGGATTTTGAAGGATGCATAAAAATGTATCAGGATATCCCCTGTGAGAAATAATGCATGAATAAAGCCAATGAGACCCTGAATAGTGAAAATACTATCCAAACTTTTTGGAGTAGTATGTGCCAGATGCTATTGCAAGCACTTTAAATATAGCACTTCACTCTTACAACAACTGGATAAGTAGTTAACTGTAGTGTCTACTCTGTTATCACCCCATTTACAGATGAGGAAATAGAGGCAGCTGCATATTTTCTGGTAGGTAACCGAGCTGGGAGTTGGCATCAGAAAGCTCCGCTCTAGCATGCACACGTGTCACCAGTGCACCTATGACTGGTAGGATCCAGAAGTGGAGAGCCATCTATTGTGGTACAGGTTAGGTTACGTTACAGAAAGTTGTGGGGACAGAATTCTGAGGGTGGGAGCGGAAGACAAGTTGAGAAAAGGCAAGGGCGGTCCTAGATAACGGAAGGATGTCGTGGGGGGCAAAATTCCAAGATGGTACCCAGGATTCCTATCCCCTGGTGGACACATGCTCTGTGTAATCTCCTCTCCATGAGTGAGGGTAGAACCGGTGACTGTGAAGGCATATCCCTCCTGTGATTAGGTTATGTAATACTGCAAATGTAAAGGAATGTTACAGATGTAATTAAGGTCACTGGTGCTCTCACGCTGCCCCACTAGTTCACGGCCTCAAATTCTCACACCATCATCTAGGGTTGCCCGTTCCCTTCCTACCCTTGACTTCTGCTTCCACTCTCAGAACCCTGTCCCATAATCCATTCCCTAAGGACCCTGCCATCCTAGGTAATGACAGACGTTTTATGGCCAAATTAATATAATGACTTGGAGTTTTGCACATAGCTTCTGGAAATCAATCATATGGCTTCAACTTATATTTGTATGTACACAAACTTTCTAGTAATGGAAACATTTCAATGGTGGGCATCAGGTACCCAGCAGGTGGGCCTTGCAGGAGCCCCTGAATCACATCCTAGAAGAGTTACAAGTACCTGTAACTAGCCCCTTTTAGTTTACAAATGTGTTGGATCATAAAGCGTACTTCATTGCAAACGTGCTGGCCTTTGACTGTGTGTGATGCAGCATGGTTAATCTGTGACCAGCAAAATACATGAAACATAAAGCCGCCTCTGGTTTCCATTTCAATTTTGATCACTTGGCTACCTCTAAGTGCCTGACTCTGGCAATAAAGTTAAGTCTCATTTTAAGATTAAAAAGGTCGGTTTTGGTAAAGTTGATCAAGTTACAAAGTTATTTCAATTAAAAGGGCAGTTTCTTTGTTCACAAGAACACTTGGCTTAGAGGACTCAAATTTCATTTAACTTCATCTAGTTCTCTGAGTACATTCATATTCCTAAACCCATGCAGAGATGAACAGTTTTAATGTTGGTTTAAAAATAAAGCTTTATTTACCAAAATGGAGTTAGTAACAGCAGCTAACATTGATAAACTAAAACAAAAAACAAAAAAAAACTCTTGTCGTTTGAGTCATTTCCAACTCATAGCGACCCTACAGGGCAGAGTAGAACTGCCCCAGAGAGTTTCCAAGATAGTAATCACATAATATGGCATGAACCCAGTTTCATTCTTCTTAACATAGGACAAGTGGGAAAACTCTACCACTGTTACTAGTCTGCAGACCAAGTTTTCTCATCGTTCATCCATCCATTTATTCATTCATTCAGTAAAACACTGAGTACATGCCTTACGCCCATTACTGAATGGACTCCAGGTACATAATGATAAACGTCACACCATTCTTGTCTTGGAAAAGGCCTTTTCCAAAAGTAAAAATCAATAAATACACTTCTGTTTCAATTCTGATGTGTTCTATCACCAGCAGAAACAGGCTCCAAATGACAAGTGAACACCAAGCACACGGCAGGGACAAACTCACTTCACTCCTCTGTTTGGCACACAGCTGAAGGAATTCCCAACCATCCTACTCTGTCTGGGCAATCTGTAACTCACAGTCACTGCCTTGTCACTGTAACCTGGGACATTGTTTTTAATTAAAGTCAAAAACCAAAAAAGTTAATTAAACTAAGACAGTGATTACCCTGTGACCTACTATTCAAAGAACTGCAAGTCGTCCATCCAAAGTACGAGATAGGGTCCTGCATTCAAAAGCATGATGGGAACTAAAGATTTATACACAAAACAATAAGAGAACAGTATAAAAAAATATATACTGAACTGATAAAATACAGACAATTAAAGTCTAAAACGTATCTTCTTGACAACAAATGATACGGAAATCAGGAGGGACAAGATTACTATTAGCTATAGAAATTGAAAGAGCTTTGTAGAGGGACCATGTGACTTGAAGTGGTTCAGAAGTAATTAGTAGGACTTTGGTTTTTCGTTTTCTTTTACTATGTTATCCTTAAATCTATGATTTCGTATTGGAATGACACAAGTAATCAGACATGCAATCTCAATTTCTTTGCTACTTAATTAATTCAAAAATGAAACCACCCTGATTAAATTCAAAAGCTATTGAGTGTTAAAAACATTTGTTCATCAAAAGACTTCACCAAAAAAGTGCAAAGACAACCTACTGACTGGGAAAATATCTTTGGAAACCATACATCTGACAAGAATCTAATAACCAAAACATATACAGAACTTTGACAACAACAAAAAGACAAATAACCCAATCATAAAATGGGCAAAGGACTTTAATAGACATTTCACCAAAGAGGACACTCAAATGGGCACCAAATACATGAAAAGATGCTCAGCATCATTAGCCAAATCAAAACCACAATGAGATACCATTTCACTCCCACTAGATGGCTAATACTAAAAAACAAAACAAAACAAAATAAATGTTGCCAAGGATGTGGGGAATTGGGAAGCCTTACCCATTGCCGATAGGAATGCAAAATGGTACGCCTGTTGTGGAAAACAGTGTGATGGTTCCTCAAAAAACTAAAAACAGAACTACCATATGACCTAGCAATCCCACTCCTAGGTATATACCCAAAAGACTTGAAAGCAGCGACTCAAACAGAGATTTGTACATCTATGTTCATTGCAGCACTATTCACAATAGCTAAAAGGTGGAAACAACCTAAATGCTCATCAACAGATGGAAGGATAAATGAAATGTGGCACATATATACCATGGATACTACTCAGCCAGCAGGAGAAATGAAGCCTTGATATATGCTAAAATATGGATGGAGCTGGAAGACATTATGCTGAGTGAAATAAGTCAATCACAAAAGGACAAATATCGTATGACCTCACTTATATAAAAGGACGAGAAAAGGCAAACGTATAAAGACCAAAGTTTATTAGTAGTTACCAGGGGTGAGAGGGAAGGGAAAAGGGGGGTTAACGGTGGTGGAAATATCGCATTGATCAAGGTAGGGTTGCACAACCGATTATTGTAATTGTCATCAATAAGCTGTACATCTGTAAAAAGTCAAGTTGGCAAAAGTTATGTGATATATTTACGATGACAGAAAGAAAGAAAAAGAGTAGCTGCTGAGGCGGCTTATGTACAACCAAAACCTCATGGATTTGGTTTCTTGGTTTGGAGGTTTAGGGTCATGTTTCATGGGACATCCCAGTTAATTGGCCTAAGAACATGCTTAGTGCCTCTGTTCTACCTCTTAATTCAATTTTTAATGCCTGGGGTCTTAAAAGCTTGCAAGTGGCCATCGAAGGCACAACAATTGGTCCCAGTTCACCTGGGACAACAGACGAAGAAGGACAGTCAGGAATAGAAGGAGGATATGGAATGTGTGGCTAATTGCCTCCATGAACAACTGCCTCCTTTGTCATAAGACCAGAAGAACGGGATGGTGCCCAGCTTCATTACTGAATATTTAGATCAAAGATTCCACAGAAAAATCCTGATCAAAAGGAGGAAAAGGCAGAACATAATTTCAAATTCTCGTGGACTCCAGACTTCCTAGAGCCAGGAAGGTTGGATGAACCCCTGAAACTACTGTCCTGAGATAATCTCTAAACCTTAACCCAAAAATACTCCCTGAAGTCCTCTTAAAACCAAACAGAAGTTTTAGCTTAACTAATAAAAAAAGTCTGTCTTGAACATCATGCTCTTTTAAGAACTATCTACATGTGACCAAATTAACAACAGCAACTCGAAAGATTAAATAGGAACCTTAGGGGGCAGTAAATTTATGCTAATGGGGAAGAACAACTCAGAAAAGGAGGGTGAGAATGGTTAAACAACTCAAAGAATGCAATCAATGTCATTAATGGTACATGTAAAAACTGTTGAACAGGTGTATGTTTCGCTGTGTATATTCTCAACAACAACACAATAAATGACATTATATATACAT
Source organism: Trichechus manatus latirostris (assembly GCF_000243295.1). Lineage (NCBI taxonomy): Eukaryota > Metazoa > Chordata > Mammalia > Sirenia > Trichechidae > Trichechus > Trichechus manatus. The sequence goes on along the minus strand of NW_004444012.1, from coordinate 1,565,786 downwards.
ATATATTTTTAAAAAGCTATTGAGTGAACCAGTTTTAAGTTAGACTCCGTGGGGAGTGCATCGAAGTTATAGTATATGATCTCTGTTCTCAAGTGTTCTTACAAATTAGGTGGAAAATACAAAATTAACCTACACAAAACAGTAAGAGACCAATAAAGATACTATATTAACAAGTGCCTTAAAAAACAGAAGGAAATGCAGCAGCTTTCATGGAAAGCAAATCAAGAAATGTGCACAGAATAACCAGTTGTGCAACTATTACTTCAGCATCATTTCATCACTGGAAAAGAATGCCAAAAAAAGAGTAGATGATTAAAAGCCTTTCTGGCCCCATGAGCCAACCAATACTAACCCACAATTACAATAAAACTAATATTTCATAATGTTGTATGACATAGTTTTAGCTACATTATTTTGGTTCCCAATAACCGGGTACAAAATCAGTATTTCTCAGGCTCTAACAATTGTAGGGGTCCCCTTCCTCATACATCAATTTCTCCAGAATCATTCTAGCAATTCCACATGCTCTTAATGAAATCCTCCCCACCATCACCACTGTCCTCTCCTGCTCTGGTGGCTGAAGGTGCCTCCTGATGCTGCTGGAGCTACCATCAGGGCTGCCAGGCCAATGGAGCCAGACGCCCTTGCCCAAGACGCTACTGCCTACCCCCCAACGATTCCTCAGAGTAAGACTGGTCTAGTCCTGCGAGGTTTGTTCCTCCAAGCTCCCCATCCACACTGTGCTTCCACAGCCTTGAGTAGGGAAGGGACTCTTCATCTACACGTCTGCCACACTCTCGTAAGCAACCTTTGCCCCCCACGTCTTAAAGAATTGTTAATAAAACTACTTTTTCAATTTTCATTCTGCTATGTAACTGCAGTCCTCTCTCCCTAGGGTCCAGGCATGGGTCTATGTGGGCTGGGTGAGTGGAAAATATGGAGGACGTACACTCTGCTATTTTTAGCGCTGTTCCTCCTCTCTGAAGCTGGTCCTCTCTAAAATGCCTGACATCCTGTTTTCCGTAGGATGAGCTCTTCCCAGTGACAATCCTCTGCACTCTCCAGCAAAAGACTCTTGACAGGCCCAAGTCTCCAACTACCTTGACACATCCAGACATGCCTGAATCTTCAGAAGAATACAGCTCAGGCTCTAGCTGCAGGTATGATTTATTCCCCCCCACAATTTCCCTGTGTTTTCTCTTGGATAACCTGGAAACCAACAGCTTTAATCAGTCACAAGAGTATTTCTGGGTTCTCTCTCCAAACTATAAACTCAAACTCAAAATCTTAACTTAGGGGCAAACAAAAACTTTTAGGGAAAAAAATAAACCTGGATGATGTAACTTACTGCCTTATTATGATGAAAACTGTATTACGTAATTTACAAAATTGGAATCTCAATGTTTGAAGCCCTGACTCGCTGATCATGATGTCCAGACTTTCCTCATGATCTGGGGATCTTTCTCCCCAACTATGCCCCCCAGCGGTCCCTAGATGAGCCCTCTGGGAGCTGGTAGGCAAGATCCTCACCAGGGTTCTGTGCCTGGGGGTCCACTGCTATTGTCACTCTCTGCTTCTGTTGCTCTTGTCACTCTGCTATCCTTGGGCTGCTACCAGCCTCTCCCAGACAGCTGAAGTGGGGGCTTTTCTCTGCCTCTGGACAGCAAGAAAGTTTGTGCTCCTCTTCAACAGCTCTTCTACACTGTTAAAACTGTTAGGCTTCTAATGACAAAGTTCTTCCTTCCCCTCATGCCAAAGTCACTTCTCCCTAGAGCATACGGCACTCCTAGGAGGATGTACAGATGTTTGTACACAGGCATGTTGGCCAAGACTTGTTCTTTTCTCAATACTTCTCCTTCAGTTATTCAGTGTTCCTCCCTACCACCCAACATCCTTCAAGGACCCCACAAATTCCTCTACATCCCATATATGTCTGAATCCCAATTCTGATCTACTTTCAAGTTCTTTTCTATAAAGCGCTGAGCCCCCTAGAAAGCATCTGGTTCAATGTACCAGAATAATCTGTGACTGTGAAAAAAAACTTCTAGAACGTTCTATGAGCACAAAGAAACTCTATAGCACATTATGACAGGAAGCTGAGGTGTCAGGGTCAACAGAGGAACTCTAGGGAGATCATATGGCCTAACACCAAGGCCTAGGAGCCACACCTATGCATTAAATATGGTTCTATTCTCACTTAGGAATAACCTAAAAGAAGTCACTATTTTATAAGTGATCAGAAAGTGGATAAAGTGAGATAAGCAATAACAGAGTCATTTACCTGATAACAGCTGGAAGAGGCTGAGCCCAGAGGAGTGTCTACTGTCTCCAAAAAGCCTCTCCTCATAAAAGAGTCCATGACAGTACACAATACTGGGGAAGCCAGCACAACCTGTATAAGGAAAGGTCATGGAAGCTCCATAAACACACCCAAACTCCCTGAGGAACCAAACTGTAGGGCGGAGGGCTGTGAGGACCATGGTCTCAGGGAACATCTAGCTCAATTGGCATAACACAGTTTATAAAGAAAATGTGCTACATTCTACCTTGGTGAGTAACATCTG
>NW_004444012.1:1561722-1563012 GCF_000243295.1 Trichechus manatus latirostris | reverse complement strand
CAGCTACCACCATGGACTGTTGTGACCAGGATCATAACAGAGGGTCCCAGACAGAGCTGGAGAAAAATGTAGAACAAAATTCTAACTCACAAAAAAAGATCAGACTTAATGGTCTGACAGAGACTGGAGAAACCCCGAGAGCATGGCACCCAGATACCCTTTTAGCTTAGTAATGAAGTTACTCCTGAGGTTCACCCTTCAGCCAAAGATCAGACAGCCTCATAAAACAAAACGAGACTAATGTGGCACAGCAGTCCAGGGACAAGGACTAGAAGGCAGGAGGGGACAGAAAAGCTGGTAACAGGAAACCCAAGGTTGAGAAAGGAGAGTGTTGATGTGTCATGGGGTGGTTAACCATTGTCCTAAAACAATATGTGTACTAACTGTTCAATGAGAAACTATTTGTTCTGTAAACCTTCATCTGAAGTACAATAAAATAGAGTCCATGAGGAATAAAACAAAACGTACACCTTCAATATTGAGAACTTAATCAATATGATAAAATGCATGTAATCCAACTACAACCTCAAAAGTTTAATAGTCTTTTTTTAATGCCCCAACCAATGATGCTCTGAGGCACACTGGTTGAGTTATATGAACAAATATGCCATAAATTTTTCTTCAAAATTTAATAGCTATTTCTATAAACTAGGTTTCTCTTTCAGTATCTTTCCATGGCTATCACAATTAACTGCAGTGTTAATTCTTCCATTTCTGTACTTCTTTAGGAATACTTTAGATGGTGGTGTACGGCCTAGGACCACAGACTTCCATCCTTTCTTTAAATTTTATGCTCAGAATCCGAGAACAGAAAAGAGACCACTAAAAAACAGTAAGAGAATAGTAAATAGAAGACACTACCCTCAAAGCACAATTTAACATTAATCGGGAAAAAAATGTTTCCTATATAGAGCTGGTTTGGGATTTTAAGACGTCAGATGTTGGCCATGGTCCTTGCCTTTTGAAAAACAAAATATGAATGCAAGAAATACTCATCATTTATTGTATATGGAAACTGACTTCAAAACACAAATTTTTCATTGGTAGAAAACATTTCATATGCTAATTAGCTATTCTTTGAGATAACCGGGAAGATATCTTTAAATTCTTTTTATGCTTTCACAAAAAGCAACAAAGCACAATATAATATCAATCGTCATCAAATATAAGAGCTTTGTTCTTGGAAACCAGATTTTTTTTTTGTTTTCTAAAGATCTTTGAATTCTTACATTTCATCCATGTTTGAACTTCTAACAATGAAAGAAACATTCAATCTAACTAAATTTAGAG
>NW_004444012.1:1558954-1559923 GCF_000243295.1 Trichechus manatus latirostris | reverse complement strand
AAATGGCTGCCTATATCCCTTAATGCTGTGAAGCTTCTTTAAAATTGCACTAGAAGTGCATCAAACCCCTACATTAATATGGGAAGGATTTATAGCTACTCTTCATAATGTATGCCCAGGGAGAAATCAAAGTTTTCATAGGACTATTAGCTACAATAAAATATATTACAAGTATGCCTTCTCAACCCTTAATCAGTTGACCTTAACTACATCTTTTGATAGGCACAGGAATTGATCAAATGATTCACAATATCAAGAACTACGCCTGGGGCAAATGCTTTCACTTCCCCTTCAGTGATTTCAGTCAGAGGAAAATGATCACGAGATTGTTCAGGAGCACTGTAAAGCACCAGGCATTTTCCTGAGTATGGTGATCCAAGCTCCATGGGACTCTTCTGGCATTAGAAGTGTCTATCCAGAGCAAATGAATAAATGGTAAATGAAAGCCAGCAAAAGGGAAAGCAATCCCAGCGCCAAGCCCACGAACACTACTAGGCAGATTAGCCCAATTGCTGGAGTCCCTCCAAGGTCTGAGAAAATACCACATTCCCCAAAGACCTGGGAACATTCTACAGCAGGTTGATCATCACAGTGAAATATTATAACACCAATTCCAAAGTTAGGGGGGAAAAATCACCTCGTGAGAGGACAACCCTGGCAATTATTCATTGCTAGCGTATTGTCTGTTTGAGCATATCATCACCAGACAAGACATTCCTGTGCACAGGCCTTAAAATGAAGAGCTGGGCAAATTACAAAGCCAGTTGGGGGTGCGTCAAAAGCCTCTGTCATTCCTCTATGCTATTTCTTTCTTGTGTGGATGGTAACGTTGGCTTTAACTGCATGGTCCCGTGAAAGGAAAAGTCGATTTCACTGTTTCCTGGGAATTACTACTTGCCTGTAACACTAAAGAGTCTTCCAACTGGAAATAGATCTGATTACTTTTGCCAGACTTAATCTCTTACTTGA
>NW_004444012.1:1542095-1557606 GCF_000243295.1 Trichechus manatus latirostris | reverse complement strand
AAGGCACAGTTTCAGGATGAGGGGCTCACACAATCCTAGAATTTGGTGTGATTTCTAAAAAGAACCCTCCGGAGTCAAGCCTTGGGCTATTCTATGCCCATGCTTCCAGAAGTCTCTTGCCCAATTAACTCTGGAGACATTCCTTTCCAAGCATTTCCAAGGCCCCAATGTCCACAGAGAATAAAGAAGGTTCCTCACCAGGGTTCTGTGATATATGATCTAAACCCCACAGCTCTATGACTTTACCGGTGAAGCAAACTGGAAAGGCGTCACGTCTTACCAAACCAAGATACATTGCAAAAAGATGACAAAGAGCATTTATGACATCTGTAAGGAACCATCCCCTGAATCAGTGATTTAGATAGAGAAGCTCCTAAAATGTCAAGAGCTCCAAATGTACAGAGAACTTCTGAAATTCCTCTTTCCTAGATATTTTTATCTCAAAACATAGGCATGATGTTTCTCTAACATTTAACAGACCAGGTATCAGGTTACAAGTTATCCTCTCGACCAAGCGCTGACCATATGCTGTTAAAAGACTGTTGAAAAAGAAGGTACGACCCACACAACGGTGTACAAAACCCCGAGCACGCAGCCATGCTGGCTGGGAAAAGGTAACGGATACAGCAGTGACACTCCTTACAGGCTGTCTTTTTTGGTCTTCAGGTCACTTATTGAACCCCCAAGCTTATTTTCACATAAAATTTTCAATCACATTAAGAACACAATCCAGATTAGTTTTGCAACATCTTTTGAGGAAGAAACTATGCTATACAGTCACCGTAGTAGCTCATAAACGAAACGTAACTTTCAAATAAACAGTTACACCATGCTTGTTTCAGGAATGAAAAAATCGGAGTGAAACGTGAACCAAGTAGACTAAATTCAACTCTGTTCTCGTAAAAAGAAAGGAAAAAAAAAAGCTTTTGCCACAAAATATTGGAGCTTGTAGGGGTAATTATCAAAAGTAAAAAAAAAAAAAAACCCCAAAACAAAATACCCTCCAACCACAGACAGATGAGAAAAGATACAGTGTGCTGTGCTTCTGCTCTTCTGCTCAGAGCATCCCTGCAAACCCAGGAATGACTCCAGCAGCACAAACAGAAGAATCTGGGTCCAGGGGCCAATGACCCAGTGTTAGCCATAAAGGTAATGACAAGCTGCTCCTTTCTCTGCCTATTCCTGTATCTTGGAGAGTCCTGTGTTAAGGAACCAAGGAGGCAGCTTTAGTGTGTGCCAAAAGGGAAAAAAAAGAGACATTTAAAAAGCCTTGCTTCTGGAAGCAGCTACACCCTCTGCCCCCTAAGTTGGCCCCATCTTCAGCATCTCCTCACTCCCCTGTACCATCCTCAGTTTTCTTGCTACAGGCCTAGGGGTTGTGGTTCACTGTTTATTAGCCAGCCTCTGAAAAGCATAAGCAGACTGACGGTCTTTGAATTACCCAGGAACAGATTTAAAACATCTTAAGCAGGAACTGACCTGGAGGTGACTGGTGCTGGAGCCGATCTGTGGTCTTCCCTGGCCCCAAGCTCTTTTCCAAAGGTTCCCCAGGCACCAGCCGAGGCTGGCCTGCTCTGAGGGAGGCTGAGATGTCTCCTTTGGTCTCCGTGACCTTGGCAGAGGATGGTGGCTCTAATGTGTCAGCTGAGGGGGATGCAGAGACAGCACCCCGCTTTCTAGGAGGACAGTCACTAAGAGCGGCTTCCGTCTCACCAGGCAGTGAAGGGAGCCGGAGGATCCTGTGATGTTGCTGAGGGCTGGGGAGCCTTGGAGACAGAGGAAAGGAAACAGGTGGCATCAGTCTGTGTGTGCCGGACTGAGGGCATGAATTATTAAATACCACGCCAAGAGCTGCCCGTGCTGCGGGGGACGGTCTCTTCTCATCACCTCTGGGTTGTGAGGAGTCGGGGCCTGCGCTCTGGGGCAGATTCAGAAACAAGGTTTTGTGGCCACTCAGAGGCAACCCAGTTTTCCTCTTGCATCTGGTTTCTGGGAGGGTGTGGGTGGCTTTGGCACCGAAGGGGAAGCCCAGCCTTTTCCCTTCAGAGGCTTCGTTTAACTTCTCGCTCTCGATCACCTTCAGGAGGACCTTGTTCACAGCCCCCTCGGCACTGGTTGACGCCCGACAAGTGGAGGCTCTTAGTCTGGCTGACGACTGGTCCTCTGGCTGCTCTCTGCCCCACAGCCTGGAACACTGAGCCCCGGCCTCGGCTCCCGGGAGGGAGGGCAAGTCTGCTTTGGGTATAAACTCGGCTCGGGCTTCGGGACAAACGGCAATCCTTTCCTCGCCCTCGTCACATGTCTGAACCACTCTCTGCACCTGAGCAGACACGTTCTGGACCTTGGCCACCACCTTGGAAACAGGTTGCTTCCTGCAAGTCTGCTCGTCTGACTTCTCCCTCCGGCCCTTCTCTGTCTCCGGCTGCTTCTCAGGGTCCTGGTGGTCTTCAGACAAACCTATCTGCTGATGTCCCAGACTGTGAGGCCCCCTCTGTGGCCCCTGAACACCATTATCTCCTGCCTCCGTGGAGCTGTGGTCAGGAGACTGCGCTCCTCCCCCAAGCCCGGTGTCCTCAGAAGCCACTCCAAAGCCGGGCTCTGCGTCCAGTGTCCCGGGAATCTTGGGGGGACAGCTCTTGCTTCTCTGCAGGGATGTGGTAAGTGCCCCATTTGGGAACGAGCTCCCTCCTTTCTCCAGGAGACTGGGCCTGGCCTGAGGAGGAGGAAAGGAGTTGCTGGAATAGATGCGGTCCTTCCCCGTCTGAGCCGCTGACTCCTGACCCCCCTGCCCTCTGCTTCTCACCCTCTTCTGCAGAGGTGTCTGAAAGCTCTTCCTCCTCCCGCCGAACCTCCGGGGCTTTTTGTGCCCATGGGTGCTCCTCTTATTCAGAGAGCCCACGGGGGGCTCCCCCTGCCAGTCGCCAGCACCCTGGAAACAGTCGTCCTCAGGTGCCAGGCTCACCGACAGCTCGGGCAGCTTCCCCTCCTGGTTGCCCATGGTAATCCCCAGGATGTGGTCCGAGCTCAGCAGGTCGGCCAGCAGTCGCTCCCTCTCCGCTGTGAGTTTGTACAGCTCAGTCAGAATGTCCTTCGTGGGCGTCTGCTTGAAGAATATGTCGCCTGGATGTTGGTTCGGCTGCCGGCTGAGGCTGATGATGTCTGACCCCGCCCTGACTTGGTAGCAGCTATGGTATCCTTTATTGGATTTGTCTAGGGTTACAGCGCCCTTGTACGAGAAGCCTCTGACTTCCCCCCGGGGAAGACAGAAGCTGATGTAGCAGAGTTCCGTGACGGGCTTACGCAATTGGAGGGTACAGTGAGTGCCTTCCATTATGCCTAATAATTCATGCCGCCGAGATGTGGGTCTGTGGTCAGGCCTCCCGGGCTCCGGTGGTGGGGCATGTGATGGTGGGGACGCAAGGAGAGCAGCTGACGGTCATTTCCAGCCATGAGATTCCCTGTTAGAGGAACAGGGGAAGAAAGCATCTTGTCTAACAGAGTGCACACACATCACACGCCGCAATAAATCAAAGCAAAACCACCACTGAGCCTTCCTCTCTGGCTGACCTCAACCATCTCGAGACACAGGTCAAGAGGCTGATTTCAACCTCTCCCCACTCCCTCTCCAGCCCTGACCAAGAGAGCTTTCTACAGCTGAGAGAAGAGAGAGCGCTTTAACTTGAACCCCAGTACAAAAGTCCTCCTTGCCCACGTGGGGACCCAGTGCACCGTCCTAGTGCAGATTTCAGCTTCTCGAGGGCTCTGCTTATGTTCTTCTACAAAACAGAGCCATCAGACCTCCCACAACTCCTGAAGAAAAGGGGCATCTGGGATCCCTAGAAAACATGGCCCTTTTAACAACTCGTGTTTACAATACTATTTTGCAAAGATGAGTCAAGCCTTTTACTCTCCAAAAAGTACCTTCTAACATCTGATAGTACTTCCTGGGTGGTGCAGGTGGCTAATGCACTCAGCTGCTAACCAAAAGGTTGGTGGTTCGAGTCCACCCAGAGGTGCCTTGGAAGTCAGCCCCTGAAAACCCAGTGGAGCACAGTTCTACTTCGACACCAACGGAGTTGTCACGAGCTGGAACTGACTCGATGGCAATTAGTTTAACATCTGGTATTAATTATCTGTTTAACTTAAAGCACAATGGGAGGGAAAGGTATTAGGCTAGAAAACTGGAGTCTCTTTTGAACACAACTCATATATTCACTTTGAGCTACAAGTGATCACTGGAAAGGCCCCAAATAACTAACTCATTAGGAGTCCTAATCAAGATTTTCGTTTGTTTGTTTTCTACTTCCTGTCTCTGAGGACAAATGGAATGGCACACGAAAAGCAAAAATCTGCAAGTCACTACTAGCCTTGTGTGCGTTTTCAATGACTTCAACACAGAAGTGGCTGAAATGACATGGAAGCAGTGAAGGTGGACGCTCCCTCGTGTGACGTGAGGGATATCAGGAAAAGTCTCCACGGCCTCAAATATTAGCATCCCTTCACACAAATATGGGGCTTAGAATTCTATATTTTAAAATATTTGATTTTTCTTAGCTCAAGTGGATACATGAGAATAAATGGGCAGCTTCTGTCCGGAGGTGAGATGAGAAGGCAGAGAGGGTCAGGAGCTGGTTGAATGGACACGGGAAATCAGGGGTGGAAAGGAGGAGTGTGCTGTCACAGTATAGAGAGAGCAACTAGGGTCACATAACAATGTATGTATAAATTTTTGTATGGGAGACTGACTTGAACTGTAAACTTTCCCTTAAACTAAAACAATAAACAAAAATAGAAAATATTTGATTTTTTAAATTAAGGTATTACCCAGTCTTCAAGACTAGCTTACTTAAAAGAAATCCCGTTAGGAAGGGTAACACAATAATCATTTATCAATCATCGATATGTTTGGTGAATTATTTTCCTCAGGTCTTTCATAACTGGTTCTAAATAGGAAAAAGCTACAATAAAAGAAAATTTTTAAGCGGAGGAAGACAAAATGAAGGGAAAGTTTTGCAGTAAACACTCCTTGAAAAACACAGAAGAAACTAAGAGTGATAAAATAAAGGTAAAAAATGGAGACATGTGGTCAACCCAGAAGTGTCTGGAAGAATCAGAGTGCCCTTAGAAGGGAAGAAGCACACAAGATGGGAGGCCAGTACAGTGTCCACCTCTTTTTCAAAATTTTCTAAGCAGCTGTTATTCACGGAGCCCTGGCAGCACAGTAGTTAAGTACTGGGCTGCTAACCAAAAGGTTGGCAGTTTGAATCCACCAGCCACTCCTTGGACACCATATGGGGCAGCTCTACTCTGTCCTATAGAGTCGCTATGAGTTGGAATCAACTCAACAGCAATGGGTTTAATGGGTTATTCTCATTCGCCTGATCTTATTTCTAAAACCTTTCTAAAATGTTCATTGCTGGCCTTTCCTAAAGATGGACACGTATATAGATACTTAGTAGTTAGCTGGCACAAACTCTCTGGATATATCCAAGAACTCGCTTGGGATAGGTTTTTTTTTTTTTAATTTTTTATTATATATTTATAACAACTAGTTATAAAAGCAATTACCAAGTTGGCCAGCATCCACTGTACACCATTCTGAGCACTAAGCATCAGGAGTCAATCTATGAATGCTTGGGAAAACTGAAGGGCGCTGCAGAAGTCCTATTCTGAGAAACATAAAGGTAAGAGATACCTTCTCTGTCTTCAAGCATCATTCTCCTCCTCGTTCTCCTTGCCTCCTCAGACTCCCTGGATTAGGAGAAGTGTGTGGTGTGTGGTTCACACCGTGATTTCAAATCGGAATATGACTGCTTATTCTAAAAGCTTCATTCCCTAAGACAGGAAACTCTTACACGTTGAGCACATATCTATGTATACCTTCATGCTGTTATCTTATGTAATCAGCAGATATCCCTCTTAGATGAGAAAACTGGAATTCAGGGACATCAAGAATTTATCCAAGGCCATATGGCTTGGAAGAAGCGAGTTCCAAACCTAGGTCTGTGTCACTCCAGTGCTTCCCAGATTTACTCACCCACTGCCTTCTACTGACGAAGCTGCTTTTCATCAGGTTTTCAAGGAAATCTGAGCAAAAGAGTTTCCTGTATTTTGCTAACTCGGCGTGACTCATACAATTTCTCAACCTTGTCTCTCACTGTGTTGCCTTTACCAGTCACTGGATAGTTGCAGCATATCTGATCCGATAAAGTGCTGCTCCCCAAGGCTGCCCCTTCAACAATATAATCCAGGGCGAGGGCACTAGAAATTCATGTCTCTGGAAGTGAAAACTGCCTGTGTCTGTCAAGTGGAACCCAAATAAGATTTTAATTCAGAAATTAAGGGGAGGGGACTTTCATGTGAAAGCTATATTCATTGCGAGAGATGGTTATGCCAAGCCTGTGGTGCTGTACTACAGGGTTAAGCACTTTTTCTCCTGGTCTTTATAGTTCTTGGTTACTTAAATGGAGAAAATGTTATGGTTAGTACTCTGCATATTAGTTATGGCTGAGAAACTAAAGTCAAGGTTTAGGAAATTACAACTTTCTATTTTATAGCAATAAAGCCACTATGCAAGGCATAAAGCTACTATTAAGAACAAAAGACTTCACATTGCTGACTTTTCAGCCCAGAAACTGAGAACCAGAGGTGTATAAGAGATTCTATATCAGACATAGGCTAAGGAGTTTGAACACCCCAGGAGCCATGGGCAGCCATTAAAGAATACTAAGCAAGAATGCTGCTTAATTAGATTTGTATTATAGAAAGATTACTCCAGAATCAAACTCAAGAATAGATCAGTAGAGGAGGAGGCTGGAGATACAAACCACCCAGAAGGCCCCTTAAATAGTACAGAAAGAAGTGTTTATGGGCTGGACTAAGGCATTGATAATGTGGATGAAGAAGAGGCAATCAATTTAGGAAGAGAGAATTGATTGGATATGTGTGAGAGAGAAGAGTTCATTCCCAGGTTTCTAGATTTACGTGACTGGACAGATTATAGTGCTATTCACAAAGGTAAGAAATGCAAGATGAATTCAGTTTTGGATACCTTGAACTTGAGGTATCAGTGGAGCATCCAAGTAGACACATTGAGTAGACTGTTAGATGCAAGGAAGGAACTAGAGCTCAGGGAGGAGATCTAGACTACAGTTATACATTCAGAAGTCATCATATAATATGATGGCATTCCACTTCCAGATAAGATTACATAATCATACCCTACCCTGTCTCTCCCACTGAATATAGCTATAGAATGCATGGAGCAGCTATTAGAGTACTCTGAAAAGTAAACAGCATCAAGAGATTGATTAAAAAATAAAAAAAGACCAGAATTTGAAGTGTCAGTGTCACCCAACCGCAAAGGAGTTGAGTTTACCAATTTTTTTCTTCCAGTATCCCCCCAGTCTGGACTCAAACCAGCTGAAAATATGGAAATGACTATCAGCACAAAGAATGCTCTAGGAGAAACCCTCTAGTTCATGATCAGGAGTGAAAAAAAGGTCTCCTATCAGAAACACCAGTGGCAATGGGAGCCTGTAGACACCTAAAACTCTGAAGCAGGGAATTCCTCTTTGATCAGAGGAGGTGTACTCCCAGTAGGGTAGGGGAGAATCTTCACAAATCTTCACTGCTTTCTTTTCTCTCTCTGTTGTCGCACTGCTCGGCCTTGGATATAGGCACACTTGCAAAAAGTATGCAGCAGAACAAAACAAAGAAAGTTCCAGCTGTCTGGTGAGAAGACTGAAAAGCAGAGCTCCAGGAAGCCCAAAAGTATAGAGGAAATTTCAGAGAGGGAGGCGCTTAGAAAGTGACACCATACAGATGTTTAGGAACTCCTGGGTTCACTCCCTACCTGTGCATATGTAGATCTGGTCCTAAACAGAATACAAAGGATTCTATTTAGTTTGGAAACTAAACTAAGAGAGATCATTGCCCAGGCCCAAAATATAAAGTTTAGTTTGAAAATTAAACTAAGAGAGGCTATGTCCCAGGTTGCAGACTGGTCATTGGGAATCACATGCATGGGACAGAACCAAAGAGCCTTTCAAAGGCTTTGAAAACCAAAAGAAGGCTCATTGGAACTTGTGGTCTGAACCAAACTATCTGTCTCCTAAAAATAAATCAACATTGTTCACAGAATTTAAACAATACCCAGAGTCTTATAATACAGGTAGTCGACTACAACATATACAAGTTACAATGAACCTTACACAACTGTCTGGTGTTTTTGTTTTTTTGTACATTTTTTTTGTTAGTAATACGCTGTAGCATGTAATTTGCTGACGTTATCATTCTCAGAAGTTCACTTGAAGATGTTCGATTTTATGATTTAGTGTTCAAAACACTGCCATATTTATAAAGAAACTGATAATAAAAGGCAGTAATACTAAAAACTAAAAATAAAATGAGGTATTCAGCTTACATCAGAACCAACTTATGATGGAGTTTTCAGAATGGAACCTCATTATAAGTCAGGGACTACCTGTATTCAAAATATCCAGGACACAATTCAAAGGTACCTGGCATACAAAGAAACAGGAAAATCTCAACTAACATGAGAAAATCAATGAACAGAACAGGTGTCAATTTTGAAATGACATAGATATTGGAATTATCTGACCAAGACTTGAAGCAGCTATAATAAAAATCCTCCAAGAAGAAAGGGTAAGCACTCTTGCAGTGAGTGGAAAGATAGAAAGCATCAGCAAAGAAATAAGAAATACAATGAGGCCCTGATACATGCTACAAGGAGGAACCCTGAAAACATTATGCTGCGTGAAATCAGTCAGTCAGAAAAGGAAAAATACTGTATGATCCCAGTTACATTAAATATCTAGAATAGGCAAATGTATAACCCACTGCCGCTGAGTTGATTCCAACACACTACAAAAGGGTTTCCATGGCTGTAAATCTTTAAGGAAACAGACTGCCACATCTTTCTCCCATGAAGCAGCTGGTGGGTTGGAACCACTGACCTTTCAGTTAGCAGCTGAGTGCTTAATCACCACACCACCAGGGCTCCTGGCAAAGTATAGAAACCAAAATTACCAGGGGTGGGCAGGAAGAGGAAAGAGGAAGTAACTGCTAAGGAGGCACTGGGCATCTGTTCAGAGTGATGGAAAAATCTGGTAAGCGATAGTGTTGATGGTTCCACACCATGATAAACATAACGTCACTGAAGTGTACGTGTAAAAAATACTGAAATAGAACATGTGTTTTTTAATATATAAACTTACCCAATTAAAAAAAAAGAACCAAAATGGAAATTTTAGAACTTAAAAAATAGTAATAAAAAATAGGTTTGATAGACACCAACAGAAGACTGGTGATTCAGAGGAAAGAGACAATGAACCTGAATATAGCTTAATAGAAATTACTGAATCCGAACAACAGAGAGAAAAAGGACTGCGGGGCGGAAAAAAAGAAAAGAGATTCTCAAGGACCTATGAGACAAAAACAAAAAGATTAATATTTAGGATACCAGAGACCCACAAAGAGAGGAAAAAGAATCCAGAACAGAAAAAAAAAATAATGGTTAAACACTCCTAAAATTCTGCAAAAGACATAAACCTATGGATTGAAGAATCTCAGTGAACCCTAAAGAGGATATACACAAATAAATCATGCCCAGGCACGTAATAATCAAACTGCTGAAAACTAAAGACCAACAAAAAATCTTGAAAGTAGCAAGAGTAAAATGATGCACTACTGATGGGGTGAGGGAGAGAGGATGACTTGAATGACTGCAGATTTCTCATCAAAAGCCACAGGTGCCAAAAGGAAGTGGAACAACATTTTTAGTACTGAAAGAAAAGATGTGTCAACCCAGAATTCTATAAACCAAAAGAAGGAAAACCTGTGCTATGGAGTTGATTCCAACTCATGATGACCCCATGTATTACAGAGTAAAACCGCTTCATAGGATCTTCTTGGCTATTATCTTTATGGAAGTAGATTGCCAAACCTTTCTTCCATGGAGCCACTGGGTGGGTTCAAATTGGCAACCTTTAGGTTAATAGTTGAGAGCAAACCATTTGCGACACCCAGGGACCTTCATTAAGCCATAGGGCCTCCATAATACAAGCAAATTTTTCTTCCTTACTTCTCCGACAGTAACAGGAGTAACGTACCCAGTTTTATATCCTTAAATTCTTAGCTTCTATAGCACCTCATTTTAGAGCCCTGTTACACCTTTCTTCTACAATTTAATTTGCTACATTTTCTTTTGCAGAGGAATAGTGTAAAAATAGTGACAATTGTAACCACGGTGTTGTACCTACAGATGATGAAGACCACTTCAACTAGGACAACCAGGGATTAAACCACAGGTGGAGAAGATGAAAGGAGTGATTTTTTGGGTTGCAGATCTCAACAGTGGTCATGCGGTTTGTGGCAGGATACATGGCAAAAATTAATCACTGGGAACTGTAAAAAAAAAAAAAAAAGTCCCATCCTTGGAATTCTGAAATAGATACATTACAAGAGTTGTGTTCCAGTTCCAAGATAAAATACTCTTATGCCAGGTTCTGAGGATTCACATCCAGGGGCAAAGGGACTTCTTCACATCATGATTACCTAAGTTCTGTAAGCAAGCAGGGACAGTGCCTACAGTACCTCTGTGTCAAGTCCTCAGCATTTAACAAAGAATTTTAAACAAAAGTCATTTGAAATTGAAGAGTAGAGATTAGGAGGTTGTCTTAGGCTGGGTTCTCTAGAGAAGCAAAACCAGTAAAGTGTATAAATATATATATAGAGAGAGATTTATATCAAGGAAATAGTTCACACAGTTGTAGAGGCTGTAACGTCCCAAGTCCATGAGTCAGGATAGAGGCTTCTCCTGATTCACACAGCCACAGGGGCTGGCAAACCCAAGATTGGCAGATTGGGGAGCAGGCAGGGCTCTTGCTCATAGGCTGTGAAGATCGACGAATCCCCA
Source organism: Trichechus manatus latirostris (assembly GCF_000243295.1). Taxonomy (NCBI): domain Eukaryota; kingdom Metazoa; phylum Chordata; class Mammalia; order Sirenia; family Trichechidae; genus Trichechus; species Trichechus manatus. The sequence goes on along the minus strand of NW_004444012.1, from coordinate 1,546,667 downwards.
GATTGGCAGGCAAGACTGTAAACAAAGCTGCTAGCTCAAGTCCCAACAACCGGAGGTCAGACAAACAGGAGCCAGCTGCAGGATCCAGAGCGAGCAAAAGCCCTTGTGCCCTGCCAGAACGTCTGCCCACAATCGATGCAGACCACACGCCCAAGGAAACTCCCTTTCCTGGAAATTGGCTACTCACAGCAGATCCCATCACGAAGGTGATCACATACCAAACCTCAACAGGGAAGTGACCACAACATCACATGATTGCCAAAACAGTGAAAATCATGGTCCAGCCAAGTTGAACACACAATCTTAACCATCACAGAAGCAGAATGAACTATGTTAACCGTAAGGTGGAATCACTTGAAAAAAAAAACAGTTTCTCCTCTGAATGCACAAGAGCACAGGTACTGATACATCTGTGACACAAAAACATACCTAACTTCCCGGAATTTGGCAATCACAGGGTGTCTTAGAGCAAACTTAGGAAAAATGACCGTTCTATGTTTTCTGGTCCTGGGATGTGTTTTAGAATTAGCTTTGCTATAATTTTGGACATCCAGAATCCAAACAAACTAAGATAGATTACTGCAAAGAAACACAAACATTTTTCAAACACTCCAACTTCCCTTCCATAGTCTGAAATTATTTTTATGAAAATACTGGTGCATATCTTCCCTCTACTACCATCAGTGAAAATTTATAGAGTTTCTTCTGAAAGCACAGAGTTAAGTAACTGTCTATGGTTCTTTCTAAATATCTCACTCTCAACCACAGAAAAGACTGTCAGGATTCAACTATCAGCGAGCATCCCTGGTTCTCCGCTACTGTCTGTACCTGGATACCTGCACCACGTGCACTTTATTCCTACAGGTGTCATGTCCTTTGTGGAATGAGAAATTTAATCTTAAGTTTCCAATTCACTAACAGCACATTATTTGATGACATCTCCTCGGGGACCAACAAACTGTAAAAGTCCTCCTCTCTGAAGTAGAAGAATGTCTGCCTTGAGCAAATGAACTTTAACCTCAACTCTGTAGCAGCGCACCATGTCTAAAGAGGGCTTCAGAGCAGGGTGAATGCCCCTCTGAGACAATCCATTAGAAAGTCAGAGAGCAGAGCTGCAGCATCTCATATATTTTCCATCTGAGACACCAGAGGAGAAAGAACTGTAAATCTTAGGAGAAAAAAGCAAAATAAACAAGAAAAGCAATATGGAGTGGGGTTAAATACACCAGCACTACAATTCCACGCCGGGTTCCCAGGACTATTTCAAGCAGCACTGCCTCACTCTGCTTGGACTACAATGCAGTAGCTCTGCAGGAGCCACACGCTAAATTATACATCTTAATCTGGTCTAGGAAGTGACCTTCCCTAGCTGTGCTCAGTGCAAAAGCACTCTGACTCCTGGGGGAGTCTTCACGTCTTCCATTTCCTCTGGCAAACTCCAGGCTGACATTCTCTCCAGCATCACACTGCTGTTGTGATTTGTTCTTCTGACTCTTTTTCCAGTAAACAGATAGATAAGTTCATGATACGAAAATGGCAGTATCTGTTGTACCTCTCCAGAATGGTAAATTATTGCCTTTTAGTAGATGTTATCCAGTGTTCGTAACATATTTCACCAATGCCTAAAATTAGATCCCAGAATTAGCTGCAGACATTCTGTCTGCTGAGTGTAGATTTCCTAATTGATTCTGGCCGTGAAAGGCCAATGCAAAGCTTTCTTTGCTCGGCCAGTGGCACAGTCATGGTTTGTGATTCTGTCTGAGCCCACTGCTGCTAAGACAGACTACTGAAGTGGAACGTGTCCATCTGTCTGTTCAGATTCATGCTCCGCCCTTTTCCACACCACCCTAAGCAACAGGAGACTGACCTTTATGGGTTCAATCAACAAGCTTCCTTGCTCTCTGGCTTCCACCAGGATTAGCCACTGGGAAACACCAGCAGCAAATCAGAGAGCAGGATGGAGGAGGGGTCAGAACATTTATCCCCCGGATCTCTCCTTCCTGGGCTATGGTCTGGCAGTGGGCATGTTCTCTAGTGAAGGCCACAGCTCCTCTTAGGTAGACTTTCTTCAGCTACAGCTACTTTCTCTAGGGACCAGTTACTGCTCCCTCCCCTTGCTCTTCAGGCCTAGGTAGCTTACAATTTTCCCTCTCATGTGTGAATTTGGACAAGTTAGTGCCTGCCTATCTCCTTTCCACAAGCCTTTGGAGGATTGCAGTTAATGTTCTTCAAAGAGAAGAAATAAAAAGAAAGGTAAGTCTGCAATAGCTTTTTAGCTCTTCTCTCCCTGGAGATGTTGTTACATGTCTTCAAAAAACCTACAAACTATAGGAGTAATAATAAAATTACTACAATATAAAGCAGAAAGAGATCCATCCTATAAGACAAAGAACAAATCACAGGAGTTCAAAACAAGGAGAGTCCACTTCATGTTTGTAGGATCAGAAAATTTTTCAAGAAGAAACAAGCATTTGAAATAGCTCTTCATTAAAGGGGTGGATTTTGACAGGTTGAGATTAAAGAAAGGGAATTCCAAGAAAAGAGAATATCATACAAGATTGGGAAATTAGCTAACATTTACAAAGGGAAAAATGATTCTCTCTGTCTTGTTTTTAAGTACGTATCAGGAGAGAGAAGTCAATATTAAGACAGAGTAACATCACATTGTAGAAAGTCTTGAATCTAGGTTGGTGGGACATTAACACTAATTTCATAGACAAATGGAAATCCATTGATGGGTTTTGATCAAGGAAGAAGTATAATCGGCACTAAACTTCAGGAAGATCAACTTGGCAGTAGTGTCAGAATAGATTGGAGAAGAAAGAGATCAAGTATGAATTCAAGAATGAGGAGCTGGGGACATCAAATTCTGCAAAGAGGTTGAGAGAGAAACAAATCAGAAGAGATTATGGACAGAGTTTTCGATATATTTTTAGTAGCGTAATAGAACACGAAACTATATTGCAAAGAGCAATAAAGAAAAAGTATGGCTAAGAAAGGTAAATAACAGTAATAGCCAGCACAGGTATCAGGCCTTTGTCTTTGCTTTGTTTTCTTAAGACACGGGAAACCCACGTTTTCAGGTTGAAAAGAAGAAGGTAGTAAAGAGGGAGATATTGATGATACAAGTGAAAGATGGGATAAAGCATGGGACAAGAGATGAAGGAAGGCCCCTGAAGAAGGGGAAGACATGGGATCAAGGCAACATGGGGAGAGATCAGCTTTGGCAAGAAAGAGGGCTGTTTCGTGCTCAAAGACAAGGGCTAAGGGAAAGATGACTACAAGATAGAGAGCAGTGAAATAAGAGGGTTTACACATTCTCTCAAAGATTTTTGTTTCCTTCATCAAGACTCAATAATTTTATGATTTTCTTTGCATTCTTATAATGTCATAAGAAAGAAGGCACTAAACCAATCTATACCGCAAAAGCAAAATTCCTACTTTGGGAACTCTGGTTTGACTGTGAAACCACCAACACTCCATGCAAGACCTTATAACATAGTGGTAAATCTCTATAAAAATACAAGAGGCCAAATTTTGGTCAATAGAAATATTTAAGTCAATAAATTTCTGGCCAGAGTCACAGCTTGTTATTAAAGGGGAAGAGAAAGGACTTCCTTTTTTGTTTGTTTGCTGACCTCTAAACCAACCCAGTCAGATATACAGATATGCCACAAGGTGAGAGCAGTGAAGACTCTCTTACAGACTTCAGGAAATCTTTTCTTGACCTTTCCCTTCCCCCTTCAGAGCTTTATTACATAAAGATAAATGTATATCAGCTTTCCTTGTGATCTCCATGAGAATAATTGATGTTGAGATCGTCAGCACATCGCTGAGTTTATGTCACTACTTGGCTTACATCATCTATGAGAGATAAATGAATAAGCTCATATAGGAATAAATCCCTCCCCATGATTTAAAAAAGGAATCTGTACATACATACCAGATTCTTACTCACTGAATAAGTGGGTTAGAATAATGGTTGACTCCACAGCATCTCAAAAGGTGGTCTTGGTACACTCTATTTCGTAGTTGGTAAGACAAAGATAACTTTGTTTTACAAATTAGAAGCATCTTTTTAGATATATGAACTCATGTTGTAGAGTTTGTTTTTATAAGAACTTTAAATCAAATATTTAAACTTCCAGATTAAGGAAGCTGTTCTTGAATAATGACTTTACCTTTGGACAGAAGAACAGGTTTAAGCAGGCTTTTCTGTTCAATGGACTGTTGTGGCCCATTTTATGGAAGAGTAAGGACCTAGGAAGGGTGTTAATAAGGGAACTCTCAGGTTTACAGATCTGCTACGGAACACAGCCTTCACAGAGGAGGAGAGGAACACAGGGATCCTGGAAATAAAGTTGCTCTGCCCACTCTCCCATTTCCCCTATAGCCCCTCTGTTGGAAGAAAACCCATTTTATTTGCCTCATATTATGTTTTAATTTCATAAAATGCTCCAAATCAGAAACTAGCACAACTTGTACAAGGAAAGGTCATGGAAGCCCCATAGACACATCCAAACTCCCAGAGGGACTGAATTGCTGGGCGGAGGGCTCTGGGGACCTTGGTCT
>NW_004444012.1:1536123-1541484 GCF_000243295.1 Trichechus manatus latirostris | reverse complement strand
TGTAGTAACTGTTAAATGAGAAACTATTTTGTTCTGTAAGCCTTCATCTTGAGTGAGAATAACAGCACAATTGGAAGAGTGTAGTCAGTGTCACTGAACTATGAAAGTAGAAATTTTTGAAATGGTGTGTCTTTGGCTATGTGTATTTTCACCAAAAAAAAAAGAGGTTGAGAAGTTAGAGGGTTGATATGTTGTGGGGTTGTTAACCAATGTTATAAAACAACATGTGCACTTCTGTTTCATGAGAAACTATTTGTTCTGTAAGCCTTCACCTCCTGAAGTACAATAAAAAAAAAATGCTCCAAATCTTTTCATATATCACAATAATACAAAATTTGTATAAAACTATCATAAGAGAAGTTGTGTGGCTTGAACTTCCAGGGCTTCAAACTGGTCATTTTTGGTTCAAGCCCCTGCTGAGAATTTGTTTTCCACCACAGATATACTGAATCAGAATCTACATTTTAACAAGATCCCCAGGCAGTCCCCATAATGCATAAGAATCACCTGGGGACCTTGATAAAATATGGATTCGGATTCAGTATCTCTGGGGTGGAAATGCAAATTCTTTCTCAACAGGGGGTCAAACCAAAAATAACCAGTTCATAGGCCTTCAAACTCCTATTTGAGCCACACGACCGCTCTTGTGAGGAAGACATAACCAATGTTGTAACGGTCAACATACACACAAGGAGACGAAAGGAGACCAGGAAGTTTAAAGTGACTCTCCCCTGGTCACACAACTAGTGAGCAACAGAAGTGGTTACTCAAATCCAGGTTTCTGGACTTGTCATCTGATGCTTTTTCCATTACCTGAGCTGGCAACCTTTTTTTTTAAGAAGACTGAAGACAACAAAATGTCATTAAAACAACCTCAACTTTATTGTTGGATAGGACTTTAAGTGCAATACAGTACTACAGACAGTGAAGCAAGTGGACTCAAAGCCACTCCTTGGAAAAGTTTCTCATTCAAATATGATTTTATTAAATCTTGAAGTATATACCTTTTGAGAAGAATTACATGCCTGATCAAATATTCAGAATTCTACAAAGAACTGTAATTTATAGGGAGCTATTTCATACATGTATCTGCTTCAGTTTTGCTTTGTCGCTATTGTTGAGGGAGACATACTGGTATTAGAATTTCACAAACCCTTACTTTTATTATAGGGATCAAAAAAGCCCTTATTCTTTCAACCTGGTGTCTTTTTATGAGCTCTTCCATAAGAGATGTATTTTGATATGTATTTTGCAAAATGTCAGTAACCATATATCAATAGATTATAGATAATATATATATAATATTATACACATACACACACACACATATATATACACACACACGCACACTGAAACAGAAGATCTCCCAAGAAAGGGACAGGTAACCTACTGAGTAAAGCACTGAACCGTGAGTTGGAACCGCTGCATTCCAATCCAGTGTCCATGTCTGCTTCAGCAAGGACACCTGGAATCATCGCTGCGGTCTGTCAAGCACATTTTCCTTGGTAGATTAATCAAGGGGCAGGAAGACAACAACTTGGGGACAAATAGTAAAAATCCAGTAACAGTTAAAGGCAGAGGTGATGTAATAAAACAGGTAGATTCATACTTGGTTGAGGAGAAGAGGAAGGCGAGGAGGACAAGGATAATATCAGCCAATATTTCATGAGTTCTTACCAAGCACCAGGCAGTAGTCTAAGAGATTCATGTGCCTCATTCAGTTAAGTCTCACAGCCCGACAAGGTGGGTACTAATAAATCTCCCATTTTATCCAGGAGAACCATGTAAGCTTAGGGAGGTTAAGTAACTTACCCAAAGTCACAAAGCTATTAAGTCACAGAACTAGAAACTTGAGCCCAAGTATCTCTGTCTTAAAAATCTCTTCATGTAGAAGTTACAAAATACTACATTTCCTAAAATGCAAAGAGTGATTACAAGTCTGTTATGGAAGACTGTCAGAATACCTCTAACGCTTCTACACGAGGATTATTTTCTTTCTCTCAGGAAAAGGTGAGAAAGGTTAAAACTTTGCATTAAATTTGCCTCAAATAAAGGACAAGAATTATGATTGAATGTCAGTAAATTTTTACATCAGGAGAGTTTTAAGAAAAAGGGTCAGAGCCCCGCTAGTCTTTGAAGCACCTTCTCTGTTATCCAGAGCTTGGCTGTGGGTGTTGACACTTGAACTATATTACCCAAACATTTAAACAAATCCCACCTTCAGCAGAAGGTTAGAAGTTGTAAAGGTAATATCTAAACAATATCAATCTAGTCCCTATCTCTTGACACCTGATTTTAAAAGAATTAAAGTTTCAGCCACAGAGGGTAATTATTCTTAATTTCAATAGATCCTAAAACAGAGACCCTCTACATCACAGCAGCTATAGTCAGATCCAAAGGCTTAGCAGAGGAAACAGGACTGTCATGGATTAAATTGTGTCCCCCAAAAGTGTGTGTCAACTTGGCTAGGCCATGATTCCCAGTACTGTGTGACTGTCTACCATTTTGTGATCTGATGTGATTATCCTGGGTGTTGTAAATCCTGACCTCTATGATGTTAATGATGCAGGATTAGAGGCAGTTATGTTAATGAGGCAGGACTCAATCTACAGGATTAGGCAGTATCCTGAGTCAATCTTTCTTGAGATGTAAAAGAGAGAATTGAACAGAGAGGATAGGGACATCATACCACCAAGAAAGACGCACCAGGAGCCAAATGCGTCCTTCGGACCCAGGGTCCCTGTGCTGAGAGGCTCCTAGACCAGAGGAAGATTGATGACAAGGACTTTTCCCCCCAGAGCCAACAGAGAGACAAAGCCTTCCCCTGGAGCTGGAGCCTTGAGTTCAGACTTCTAGCCTCCTAAACTGTGAGACAAGGAATTTCTCTTTGTTAAAGCCACACACTTGTGGTAGATTCTGTTATAGCAGCACTAGATAATTAAGACAAGTACCATCCTGGAATCAGTCATCTTCCCTTTAATAAACTGAGCTGCTCTGGGAATTCCCCATCTGAGTGCCACCCACAGCCTCACTACTTTCTATAAAAATATCATGTCCACTGTCTTAGTCATCTAGTGCTGCTCTAACAGAAATACCCCAAGTGGATGGCTTCAACAAAGAGAAATTTATTCTCTCACAGTCCAGTAAGCTACAAGTCCAAATTCAGGGCATCAGCTCCAGGAGAAGGCTTTCTCTCTCTGTTGGCTCTGGAGAAGGTCCTTGTGAGGCATCAGTCTTCCTGTGGTCTGGGAGCATCTCAGCGCAGGAACCTCAGGTCCAAAGGACCTGCTCTGCTCCTGGCACTGCTTTCTTGGTGGTATGAGGTTCCCATGTGTCTCTGCTCGCTTCTCTCTTTTATATCTCAAAAGAGATTGTATTAAGACACTATCTAATCTTGTAAACCTCATCAGTATAACCTCATCACAGGGATAGAATTTACAACACATAAGGAGATCACATCAGATTACACAATCATACAATACTGGGAATCATGACCCAGCCAAGTTGACAGATATTTCTGGGGGACACAATTCAATCCACGACATCCATAATTCCTGCAGTTGGAGGTGTCACACAGAAGGCGTCTCAGAGTTTTTTTCCCACACCATTTACATACAATTTTAGAAGTATTCCCAGATGATTCCATAAATTTATTCTCAACAATCTGTTAATTGAGCTCAGTAGAAAGGGAAAAACATAAAAAGGATATTACTATATCAGAAGTCAAAAATTGCAGCTATCCAAATGCAGGCTTAGAAAGAATAAAAAGAAGTATACATTTATAAAGCTGATAGAAAAGCCAAAGCTTTGAGGTATAGATTGTTGCCCTAGATAACTTGTTATAGCAGCCTGATTGCTTCCAGAAATCTACTATGTTTCTGGGATTCAAAATACATTTAAAAAATAAATTCTTTTGAGTTTCTTCTAAAAACATCCTTAGGAAAACATAAAACAACTTTAAAAAAACATTTCTGAATTTCATATGCTAAAACTTCTAGGTGGATTTACGAAATAAGCATATGCAATAAAGAATCAAAATTGAATTTTGAGGCAAATGGCTGTTGCTCTGGTTCCCGATGGCAAGAGTGGCAGATCTCTGTCTGGCGCCAGCACACCATGGAATCCCTGGGAACGGAATGACTCTGAGCACAGTTCTGCTACCACGAGTTTACATCATCTGTGGCCGGTTTCAGGGCCCTGGTGGCACAGTGGTTAAGAGCTCTGCTACCAACAAAAAGGTTGGCAGTTCAAATCCACCATCTGCTCCTTGGAAACCCTATGGAGTGGTTCTATTGTATCCTACAGGGTAACTATGAGTCGGAATCCACCCAAAGGCAATGGTTTTGGTTTTTGGTTTTTTGTGGCAAGATTCAAAGAGAGTTTGAAATAAAAACATATTTAATAATAAGTACAGCAAAACAAGGTGGGCAATGGCAGTGAGAATGCAAAATGAGGAGGAGACTAGGCCTGGGGCGCCATAACTTATTACAGCCATTTAAGTTTCAGTCAGCACCTATTTCTGTCTGTAAATTGCAAAGTAAATCTGTGAACCAGACGAGGCCACCAGAGAGCACACTATTAAGTACTCTTTTGTCATCAGATTAAGTGATAAGCTTGTCTGAAGTAGATACATTACTAGCATGATAAATCAATTTTCCAGTTGGGTAGATTAAGAGATCAGGATTTACCAAAAAAAAATCTTTCTCAAAGCGACTAACTCCATGAGGGGAAACATCCATTTGGATGCACTGGAGGCCTATTTGAGCCAAATAAATTTACAGCTTTCAAAACACTCTTCTAAAAACAATATTTCAGAACATTAAACCCTTCAATAAATACCAACATCTATATAATATAAGTAATCTTGTGGCATGCAATTCTAATTCCACTAATGGTTCTTGGAATTTAATTATTAATGGAGAGAAAATGAACTATGAGGTTTTCTTAAATCTTGATGTTGGGAGACAAGATGCATTTTCATGTCCCTTTTCCTCAGTCTCAATTGCCTTACCAAACCCCAAATGTCGCTATTGGAATTATAATACAGTTAGTTTTCCTCATATCTAAGGCATTTCAGTAAAATATATTCAAGCAATACAATACTGACAAATGTCATTAAAAAGTCGTCTTTTTAGCCCCATAAAAAAAAAACAAGACTAATGGGGCACAACAGTCCAGGGACAAGGACTAAAAGGCAGGAAGGGACTGGAAAGCTGGTAATAGGGAATCCAGGATTGAGAAAGGACAGCGTTGACATGTCGTGGGGTTGTTAACCATTGTCATGAAACAATATATGTACTGTTTAATGAGAAACTATTTGTTCTGTAAACCTTCATCTAAAGTACAATACAAAAATGTGGT
>NW_004444012.1:1522145-1523852 GCF_000243295.1 Trichechus manatus latirostris | reverse complement strand
TGACTTTTTGTTTTTCTCAAGCACTATACACTTACTGTTTATTCTGTCTCCCCCACCCACTGGAGAAGGTAATCCTCATGAAAGCATCCATGAAAATACACTGCTATGTCCTGTGCTTGAGAGATTAATGAGAAAACAGTGAGGGCTTAGTAAAAATCTGTCCAATGAGCAATTCATTTGTTAATGAAAATATTAATAAATAAAATGCAAAGTGTTTAAAATGGTGCCTGATAACAATGAGCCCGTCAGCTACTACAGCAGGAGGAGCAGCAGCAGTACCCTCCCTCAGCTCTTTGGAAGTGTTTACTAACAAAACAGTTCTGCTTTGGGACTAGAAAAAAATAGAATGTTAGAGAAGGGGAGGGCCACACTGGAATCTAGGAGTGGTAATATTTACTTTATTTAGGGGGCAACTGGGAACCACTAAAGTGCCCTGTAGTGAAGCATGGTCAAGACCAAGCTTTCGTGGAACCGAGGGGCAGGGCAACATGGTGCAGATGGGAGGGAAAGTGGCTGGAATCAGGAGGCTGGGAGACAGAGATTAACAGACAGCAAAGGCTGAGTGCACGTTGACAATGAACGGAAGTACAAGCAAGTACTGGCAATGACTGGCAAAGACAGAGATTCACCTGGTCATGTGCCGGGCCCTGAGATGTTAAAAAACATGATACTACCAGGCAGAGGTGGATTAACCAGTGAGCGAGGTACGCACGGCCCTAGAGCGGGCGAGGTACGCGCGGCCTTACAGAGGGCGAGGTACGCGCGGCCTTAGAGCGGGCGAGGTACGCGCGGCCTTACAGAGGGCGAGGTACGCGCGGCCTTACAGAGGGCGAGGTACGCGCGGCCTTAGAGCGGGCGAGGTACGCGCGGCCTTTACAGCCGGCGAGGTACGCGCGGGTTTACAGCGGGCGAGGTACGCGCGGCCCTAGAGCGGGCGAGGTACACAAGCGTACAGTAAGGTATGCACGGCTACAGAAAGCACTGTATGCACAAGTCTACTTGTGTGTACTTACTAATCTGTAGTGCACACTGGCCCCCACCTGTTTTTCCAGCCTCATTCTGCACCACACCCTGGCCACAGGTACCTTTCAGTGGCTCACGTGCAGCCCACTCCCTCCTGCTGTAAGGGCTCTGTGCAGCTGTCCCCTCTGCCACATACTAACTCCTGGACAGTTTTCAGGCCATAGCTCCATCCTCGTCACCTTTTCACAGGAGTTTTCCCTGACTCCCCTGAGCAGGCAAATTTCCACTTATGCTCCCTTTTGGTGGTACAGCCAGTGCTGCGGGTGCCCACCCATAACCTCTTGACAGTCATCTCCACCCACCAACAACTGCTCCCTGCAAACCCATGTGATTTTCTGCCTGGCGGCTTTCTTCCTGCCCACAGGGGTACCCTCGTCTGCACACTGGCTGGTATCAGGTGAGACTGGGTGGTAGGCAGAAGCCGGATCAAGGAGACTCTGGGGGCCATGAGAAAGAGTCCAATGGGAAGCTATTTAGGAGTAGTAAGCTGGGGAGAGACATGATCTGACAGCATTTTTAGAAAGTCACTCGGGCTGCTATACAGAAACGGAGCATGAAAGAGCAGGTGTGGAAGCAGAGAGAGAACAGCTGGGGGTTAGTGCAGCGATCCGGATTATCTTTCTGGAAGGAATCACTGTGGAAGTACAACTGGAAGCATAATCAGTGACTATTTGTAGCATGGCA
>NW_004444012.1:1513803-1521882 GCF_000243295.1 Trichechus manatus latirostris | reverse complement strand
CCACATCTTTCTCCTGTGGAGCGGCTGGCAGGTTCGAACTGCAGACCTTTCGGTTAGCAGCCGAGTGCTTAAGCACTGCGCTCCCAGGGTAGGAGGTTAAAATATTACTGTTTTTATGTATAAAGCATGGGTAAACATATAGTACACAAACATACATGCAGCATGTACATGGCATTAAAATTAGAAGGCATAGAAAAACATATCTAAAAAGGGGCATTCATATTGAACGTAAGTAAAACAGCATCTGAACTTGCTCAGTTTGCCAGTTCTCAATGGAATTTCACTACATACTCCATGTGACTTAATGCTTTTTACAAAGCAATCACCAATAATTTGATGAAAACAGCTTTGAAAAAATTGCTACATTCAATAAGTGGAGAAAAGTTTAAAAGGTGAAGGGACTTGAAAAAAACTTTGGGCCTTCAACATGGTTATGTATAGTTTAGCAATTTCTAGATTTCAATATCTAAATTAAGGAACATGGGCTGCTTGATTTCATTTCTATGAATAAAGATCATACGTATTAATTTTAGAAAAATTTTAAAAATTGTCTTTATTAAATTATCTTCAATGAATAACCAACAGTCAAATGGAGAATAATTCCCTGCAAACACATTTTTTAACCTAGAATTCACCATTGTAATTGCCAATTTAAATTTAAATAAGGTATAATCATTTAAAAAAATTGTTTCATCTGGCAAGGATAGTATCTACATGTAGCATAGTACCTGAAAATGTTTTTATTTAATTCAATGAGTTAAATAAGTAATATTTATAGTACTGATGCAAACCTTTATGGATGCATTTTTATAGTCGGCAAAATTAGTTATGTGGGGAAGTAGAGAAAAGGATATATATATATATACACACACACACATAAATTCATTTATAATTTCTCAACAGTTAATCACATGGCTCTAAATCTAACCAAGTATCTCTCAAATAGCATACTAACACCTTCTCCATATACATTTATTGTCTTACTTTCTGATATGTTGTACATACATTAATGCAGATTCCAAATTAAAAAAATAGAAATTTTGTATTTAACTATAAAAAAAAATAAAATAAAAAGAGAGGCAACAATGAAAACAAGGCTGAGAAACACTTTTCAAGGTTAGGGCCATCAATTGCTGGTAAACTGGCCTGGGATGGCCCCTGGCCTCCTGGACCAATAGCTCTAAAACTGCCCTGTAACCTCCCATTTCCTCCGAGCTGTGTAAACACTGCCTTATTCACCTTCTCAGTGGGAAGATGGTCCAGTAAGATAAGAGGGTCCATTTGCAAGTCAGCCTCTCTAAACACAGGTACTCCTGTTTGGACACCCTGGGGATATAACACATAAGAGTGAAGGAAGTTTCAGGACATACAGAGGGTAAAGCAAATATGGCACATCTCAGCAGGACCTCTAGCTTCCTATGTTTCTTTCTTTTTTACTGTGCTTTAAGTGAAAGTTTACAATTCAAGTTAGTTTCTCATACAAAATTTATACACATACTGCTATGTGACCCTAGTTGCTCTCCCTATACTGTGACAGCACACTCCTCCTTTCCACCCCAGACTTCCCAAGTCCATTCAACCAGCCCCTGACCCTCTCTGCCTTCTCATCTCGCCTCCGGACAGGCGCTTCCCCTTGTAGTCTCGTGAATCTACCTGAGCTAAGAAGCGCACTCTTCGTGAGTATCATCTTCTGTCCCATAGTTCGGTCTAATCTTTGTCTGAAGAGTTGGCCTCGGGAATGGTTTTAGTTTTGGGCTAACAGAGAGTCCAGGGCCATGTCTTCTGGGGTCCCTGCAGTCTCAGACCATTAAGCCTAGTCTTTTTACTAGAATTTGAGTTCTGCACCCTACTTTTCTCCTGCTCCATCAGAGACTCTGTTGTGTTCCCTGTCAGGGCCGTCATTGGTAGAAGCCAGGCACCATCTAGTTCTTCTGGTCTCAGGCAAATGGAGTCTCTGGTTTATGTGGCCCTTTCTGTCTCTTGGGCTAATATTTTCCTTGTGTCTTTGATGTTCTTCATTCTCCTTAGCATTCTATGTTTCATGCTGCTCTTTCTGCCAAAAGTCCATCTACCTCTCACCTGATGCATTTCTATACTTCCAGCAGAGCCCAAGTACAAATGTCTCCTCTCCTGGAAATCCAGAGGAAAATATTATTCCCTCCTTTGAGCATCCAGAGAACTTTGTAAAAATAATATTACTAGCTACCATTTCATGCTAAGCATTTTACCTGAATTATTTCATTTGAACCTCCCACAGTTAAACCCATTTTACAGATAAGAAACTAAGGCTTAGGGAAGTGAAGGAGCTTGCTCAATGTCATATAGCTAATACATGGAAAAGTGGAGGTTCAGCACCAAGCAGACTATGTTCTTAACCTCTAGACTGTATAAACTGCATATATACATTATTATATGACTCCCTTCACTGTATTATAGTCAGTAGTTCACATGCCTCTTTCCTCTATTAATTCCAACATAAATCACCGAGGCCTGTTGTCATGAAGAGATAATGAGTTTTACAATCAAACCCTGTTGTATAACTTTGGGATTTTTCTTACTGAGACTCAGCTATAAAATGGCAACAATAAATGCCTACCTAATAAAGTTGTTATTAAGAGAAAATTAGATATAATGTGTAATGCCCTTACCACAGCTTCTGGCACATGGAGGCCAATTCAATTAAACAATTAGGAACTGAGGACTTATGGAATGCCAGGCCCTTTGATGGGTACTGGGAATAAAGAAGTAACGAAGCAGGTCTAATGGAGCTACTATGGTGGTGCAGTGGTTAAGCGCTCAGCTACCAACCAAAAGGTCAGCGGTTTGAACCCACCAGCCGCTCCATGGAAGAAAGATGTGGCAGTCTGCTTCCGTAAAGATTTACAGCGTTGGAAACCCCACAGGACAGCTCTACTTTGAGCTACAGGGTCACTATAAGTCGGAATCAACTCAATGGCAGACGATTTGGGTGGGTTTAATGGAGCTCATAATCTAGGAATTGAATATTTATTGCTTGTTCTCACTTCTCTTCTCGAGGGCAGGAATCCAATGTGTTATTCAACACTGAGTTTCTAGAGTGCAGTAATACCTAGCACCAAGCAGATACTCAGCAAGTGTTTGATGAATGAATGATAATGGTTTACTCAATTTCAGACACCTTAAGTACTGGAGGTTATAAATGATTACATCAAGTTGCTGGGTTTACATTTATTAGACAATAAATAAAACAATTAAAAGCAAAGCACAAAAATATCAAACCCAGAGGTTGTATGCAATACATCCACATAAGCATAAACCTACTAATAAATAACTCTCAAAATTATATTTACATATCAAAATAAAATGTTTTATCCTGAACAATATAAAAATAATAATACCCCTAACAAAACTCAGAAGGTGAGGAAAAGGGAGACGGAGGAATTTTCAAAAGTGTTCGTCTTTCAAAAAGGGAATCAACTGATATCGTCTAAAGTAGAAAGTAGTTCATAAAAATGGCAATATAATGACTCCAACCTCATAATGGTTTTTGATGATTTTTTTTTCTAATCATAGAGGAAATCTTTAGGAAATATATATCTTAAGCTGAGATAAACCTATTGGAAGTTTAACCATTCTTTTGGTTTCAATTCAGTCTCTTTTTTATTGCAAGAAATTCAAGAAAATATTAATGTATTATTTTTGTTTTAAATAGCATCTCTGTTTTGATAATATTTTAAAAAAGTATTTCTATCTAAACATTTATCCATTCTTCTACGTATGTGTGTCTACACCTGTATCTATATATATATCTGAAATGGTGTTTACCAGGGTTAATAATGGGAATTGTAGTATTTGGGGTGATTTGTAAATTTTTTTTATCTTTGTACTGTTCTGCCTTATTTGAATCTTGATAATCAGCGTATGTAATTTTTAAAAAGCCTGCATTTCCTAAAAACAAAGGGGGAGCGTAAATATACAAGATATAGTTAATTCTTGCTGGTGGGAATATGGATCATTGCTATTTTCTTCTTTGTACCTTTTCCGCATTTTTCACATTTCCAAAAGTGATTTGTAAAAGGATTTTACATCAGATTTCACATTTTTATGATTCTTTCCTTTCAATTTAGAGTCTAAAAAGATAGAAAGTATGTTCATAACTTATGTTGCAAATGGTGTCTTTAAAATTACCCAAGAATCCAATTTGCAAATCAGGAAAGACTGGATTCTTCTAAATGTTCTTTATAAATTTAATCTATTTGATAGAGTAGAGAGTTAATGAATGGTTATATGCACGATTACATTTTTAGGGTTTTTACATGGAGAGAGAGAGAGAGAGATTATGAAAGACATTATGAAAAGCTTCATGATCTCAGACTATTTCTGATGGTGTCCTTAAGGCCAGGATTTTCAAACGAATTGGCTTTCCTTGTCCCCTCCTGATTAAGACATGAAGATTGAATGTCAACATCTGCTTGCTATGGTAAGTGACAGACTAGGGCAATCCAGTTCTTACCTCCTCATTAATAATCTAAAAGGCACAATGGCCACATATCGCCCTTTGTCATGGATTGAATTCTGTCCCCCAAAAACTGTGTGTATCAGTTTGGCTGAGCTATGATTCCTAGTGTTGTATGGTTGTCCTCCATTTTGTGATTGTAATTTTATGTTAAAGAGGATTAGAGTGGGATTGTAACACCCTTACAAAGGTCATATCTGTGATCCAATGTAAAGGGAGTTTCCCTAGGTTGTGGCCTGCACCACCTTTTATCTTACAACAGATGAAAGGAAAGGGAAGCAAGCAGACAATTGGGGACCTCATACCACCAAGAAACAAGCACCGGGAGCAGAGTGCGTCCTTTGGACTCGAGGTCCCTGTGCTGAGAAGCTCCTAGCCTGGGGAAGATTGATGAGAAGGTCAACAGAGAGAGAAAGCCTTCCCCTGAAGCTGATGCCCTGACTTTGGACTTATAGCCTACTTTACTGTGGAGAAATAAACTTCTCTTTGTTAAAGACATCCACTTGTGGTATTTCTGTTACAGCAGCACGGGATGACTAAGACACCCTTAAAGACTAGTTCATGTATGATAGAGTGGTGGGTGAAATATCTGAGCTACCTATTTAACTCTGGGAACAGGCAACATGGAAACTTTTTTTTCATTTATCTAGGAAAGATTTGAGGGAGAAGGTGGGATTCTGAAAGCTCTTTAAAATAACTCAAGGAACCCATTCATTTTCAGTCTAGAAATTCAGGGACAATCTAACTCAGTATTTCCTGGAGCTTATATTAACAAATTAATATTACAGATTATATTAACAAATTAATATTACAGAAAGCTTTTCATTTCAGTGTACCACCTGCCTATGAAACCTTTAATCACTGTTAATTTCAATTTAGATGATAAACATACTGCTTTGTTTCACTTAATTTTTGGAAATGTCTTCTCTCAAAGAAAGTTTGTAGCCTGTAATTTTTTTTTTTAATAAAGGAAGGAGAAACGGTTTCATAAAATATTTGTAAAATGCTTTAACTCCTATTGCATTCTGTCAAAACATGGGTTGGCACTTCTAGTCCAGGAGTTACTAATTTTCACAGGGGAAATGATGGAATCTTAGACATAAAGAAAACTTAGAAGGTATCCATTCTACCCCATCTCCCTCCCGATGATGGACACTCTCCACTCTCCTTCACTGGGTATCTTTATGAACAGCCATTCAGCCTCACTTTGAACTCTTCATTGCAAGCATCCTCTACCCCACAAAGAAACTTCATGGCATTTCAGAGACCGATAAAGGTAAGAGTTTTCTTTTACTCTGAGCTAAGATCTGCATCCATTAATTTTTTTCCATTGGTGCTTGCCCTTACTCCTGCAATGAGTTATTCCAATTCCTCTCCCACCCAACAGTCCTTTGAACACCTGAAAGCGAGTCCCATGTCCTCATACATCTTATCTGGATGAAACCACCCCAGGCTCTTGGGCAAGTGCTCAAATAGAAGGACTTTTATCTTTCAAAAATCCTACATATCATCCAACTGTTCTCTAGCGTGTCATACCCTATTACAAAGCAGGGCTCACAGTTAAAAACAATTCCTCAAAATCCCAAAAGTTGTTCCAGGATCACAAATACAATTCCGGCGACTGTCACTTTAAGTCATTAGACAAACTCATCTGAAGTAGCTCAATTTTATCTTACTATCTCTTCTCCTATGTTGAGTTTGGTTCCTTTTAACTATGTTTTTCTGTCTTTGCAGTTTTGAAGACCATTCTTAAAATACTTTTGGTCACAAGCAACTAAAATTAACCTTGGCTACCTTAAGCACATTAGAGAGATTCTGTGCAGCGTCATGAAATTGAAGGAAGAATTGAAAAGCCAAGAGCAGAAGAAAGAGGATAAAGCAGAGCCTTCCAATGGCCTCTGCAGCAGGGCTCACTGGTCATACCCATCTCCCTGGAACATTTCTCTTACTGTGACTTAGCTCCAGTGACTTTTAGTCACTGCCCTCCTTCAATCTAAAACTCTAGTTTGTGGGAAAGAGTCCCCAACTGACCCTTCTTAGGTCAGACTTCTATCTCTGGTTCAGCTAGCTCTGGCTAAAGGACCTTGCCCTGGTGGCACAGTGGTTAAGAGCCATGGCTACTAACCAAAAGGTTGGCAGTTCAAATCCACAAGCCACTCCTTGGAAACCCTGTGGGGGTAGTTAGCTCTATTCTGTCCTATAAGGTCAACTATGAGTTGGAATCAACTCAAGGGCAATGGATATGTCTATGTATTATGGATTATTCTCAGAGAAAGTAAAACAGATGTAAGACAGACATCCAAAATTACTGTACTTCTGAAGGAAAGTAATTTTCAGACATACGACTCTCCGTTTGTTTACACTTCTCCTTGCATTTTCCCCTTTTGTATGGCCCCCATTAAGGCAGGTATCAGACTTGGTGTTCACTGCATGAAGTATGTGGCAAGGAGAAAAAGAGAAAGAGCCTATGAATATTTCTGAATGTTCTCTTCCAAAATCTTAAGTCCTTAGAAGAGCATAGGGAATTTCTTTAAGGATACAAAAAGGAGTGAGATTTATGGACATAAAGTCTTGAAGAAACAAGAAGGGAAAATGATTTCCCCAGGATTGCTAGGAGAGGAGGAAAAGAGGTTTGTGGATCCTGGAGCGGGGGTCCCAGGTACTACTTTCTGGCAGTGCCCCAGGGAGGCTGCAAGATCCCGGAGCCATAGGTGGTACATCTGGGCAGAAGGAACCATAGTACCATCACCAAAGATTTCTGTGGATCAGGCATGGCCTGGACACAGCCAAGGATGACTGGAACCGAGAGTCAAGTGAGCAAAAACAGTTGTAACCCGTGTGAACAGATGTTTCTGTAACCAGAGGATCCCTTCTTCCAATGCTGGGCACTGTGTCAGCCTCCTGGAGCCCTGGCACAATCCTGAGCACTAGTTTGACCCTACGATGAACTGAGGTTAAGTTTTCCACCTTCCCAGAGGGAAGAAGCTTGAAAACAGAAATGAACATAGCGTGTAAAAAATAAAGTAATGAGATATTTCTTACACACGTCTCTGTAGATGGAAATTCTTATCTGCTACACTTGAATGGAAAAGACAGGAGCAAATGAGATTTGAGTAGTTCTGCTTCCTCTCCCTCTGTTAACATGACCCCCACCTTTCTCAAGCAGCAGGACTGCATATTACAAACTAATTATAATGTTAAAAGCCCCCACTCGCTTTTAAAAAATCTGTCCTGGGCATTTTTTTTTCAAGTCCTCTTCTTATTCACGACCTTTGTTTTCCTGACACTGCTCTCCTGGGTCCGTGTCCTGCCTATGTAAGTGTCTTAGATTACACACCCCTCTCCCGTCCTCTGGGTGTTTCTTCTGTTTAGGTGTGGTTTGAGCAGAGGCTCCCATGCACTTGGGAGTCTCACTTAAAGACCAGTTACCTTTCCCTCTTGCTTTGCCATCTGTCTGGCTATGACATCAGGATTTTGTTTTTCTTAGTAATTCTGTGTCAGGTAAGATCCTGGATTTAGCTGACGGTGCTGCAATTTGACAGCTATCAATTCATTCTAAGCAAAGATGCCAAAAAAAAAAAAAA
>NW_004444012.1:1502088-1512833 GCF_000243295.1 Trichechus manatus latirostris | reverse complement strand
CACATCTTTCCTCCAGAGTGGCTGGTGAGTTTGTACTCCGACCTTTCGGTTAGCAGCTGAGCGCTTAACCCACTGCACCACCAGGGATCCTTAAACCCTTAAACTGTACTACATTTATGGTTGATCCTGTTTTGAAAGTTTAAAAACTTTTTAAGTCAAAAATGTTCTTTTGTGGCTTCCTAGGACACAGACAGAGGTGGAATGCACGCCGTGTGGGGAGAGCCAGCTCTGTAAGCAAGCACGTTAATCTCTCTGTGCCCTGATTTCCTCATCTACGCAAGAGCTACGGCACCATTTACCTACCACAAAGAGGTATCAGCAGATTAGGCAACCAAAGGAAGGTGTTTAAATCTTTCCTATTAAGCCCAGAGATGGACCCACTGGGAAGCTCACTGCCTGCCCTTCACACAGACTGTGAGAACGTTTTCCTCTGAGTGGAACATCAACATTCAAGTTGCAGGGACTCTGAAGAAATCAGCTCTGCTGGTACTCACTTCCGGGGATGGGCTTCCAGTCAGTGAGCATCAAAATAGCAAGGCGTCCTTTGGACAGGGTGACAAAGATTTTATTTACTGTCCCCTGAGGACTGGACATTTTTAATATAATATTTGTCCTGCTGTAAATGCCACAGAGGAGAAAGATCATTAAGTGCTATAATAGCAATTTCATCCCACAATACCTTCCCCATCCTACCTCAATAATCCTTACAATACCAAAGAGCAGAAAATAATACTCAGAGAAACTGAGGAACTACAAAGAGTTCTTGAGACTATAAAGAAGAGCTCCTGGGAGCACAAGACAAAACCACCATCATTTATGTGCTGCTCAGAAGGATCTTCTCTCATTCACAGATGATGTCGTTTACTTAGACAATTTCATTTGAACATCATTTGTGCACATGTCAAGTTTGGGAAACTGTAAGGACTCCCAAAATTACCATGGTGAATGACAACCTACAGAATGGGATAAAATATATCTGATAAGGGATTAATATCCAGAACACATAAAGAACTCCTACCACATCTACTACGGCCTCCACCACGCTGAGTCCAGTACAACTTGATGGTGCCCGTCTACCAACACTGACTGCTCTGACTGGGATCACAACAGAGGGTCCCCGACGGAGCTGGAGAAAAACGTAGAACAAAAGTCTAACTCACAAAAAGAGACCAGACTTACTGGCCTGACAGAGACTGGAGAAACCCTGAGAGTATGGCCCCCGGACACCCTTGCAGCTCAGTAATGAAGTCCCTCCCGAGGTTCACCCTTCAGCCAAAGATTAGACAGGCCCATAAAACAAAACGAGACTAATGGGACACAACAGCCCAGGAACAAGGACTAGAAGGAAGGAGGGGACAGGAAAGCTGGTAATAGGGAACACAAGATCGAGAAAGGAGAGTGCTGACGTGTCATGGGGTTGTTAACCAATGTCATAAAACAGCATGTGTACTAACTATTTAATGAGAAACTATTTGTTCTGTAAACTTCATCTAAAGTACAATAAAAAAGTTAAAAAAAAAAAGAACTCCTATAAATCAACAGTTAAAAAAACATACATACAATAATTGGCAAAGGATGGGAATAGACATTTCTCCAAAAAAGATACACAAATGGCTAATAGGCAAAGAAAAGATGCTCAATATCATTAGCTATCAGGAAAATGTGAACTAAAACCACACTGAAATGCCGTTTCACAGCCACTAGGATGACAGCACACAATAACAACAACAGCAACAGGGTGACTATTATTTAAAAAAAAAACCCAGAAAATGACAAGTGTTGCCAAGGTTGTAGAGAAATTGGACCTCTTGTCCATTGCCAGTGGGGATGTAAAATGGTGCAGCCACTGTGGAAAACAGCTGGGCAGCTCCTCAAAAAGTTAAACATAGATTTAACAAAAACCTGTTGCCCTCGAGTCAATTCCGACTCATAGTGACCCTTTAAGACGGAGCAGAACTGCCCCATTGCGTTTCCAAGGAGCGGCTGTTGCATTTGAACTGCCAGCCTTCTGGGTAGCAGCCTGAGCTCTTAACCACGGGGGCACCAGAGCTCCAGATTTACCACATTACTCCATAATTCCACTCCTAGGTATAAATCCAGAAAAACTGAAATCAAGGACTCAAAGAGATACATATATGCCAATGTTCATAGCAGCATTATTCACAATAGCCCGAAGGTGGAAACAACCCACGTGTCCATCAGCAGATGACGGGATTAACAAAACATGGTACTAAACCTATTGCCATCGAGTCGATTCCAACTCATAGGGACCCTATGGGGCAGAGCAGAACTGCCCCCATAGGGGTTCCAAGGAGCAGCTGGTGGATTCAAACTGCTGACCTTTTGGTTAGCAGCTAAGCGCTTAACCACTGCGCCACCAGGGCTCCGAATATGGTACAAACATACCATAAAATCTTATTTAGCCGTCAAGAGAAATGAACTTCTGATACATGCTCTGACATGGATGAAACGTGAAACCATCACACTAAGTGAAATAAACCAGATACAAAAGGACAGACAGTGCATGACGCGTCCTAAGGGAGCTACGCAGAACAGGTGAGTTCCCGAGACAGAGACGCAAAGTAGGATAGGGGTCCCCAGGGACGGGGTGGGGGATAATGGTAGCTACTGCTTAATGGGTACAGACCTTCTGTTTGGGATGATGAAAGTGTTCTGGAAATACAGATGGTGGTAATGGTTACAACACTGTGGATGTGCTTAATCCCACTGAATTATATACTTAAAAATGATTAAAACTGTAAATTTTATGTTAGGTACATTTTACTACAATAAAAAAAGAAATGTAAAAAAAAAAACCCTTACCAAAAAATGGGTCAACTATGGCTAAAGGAGAACAGGAAAGTGTTGCCGCGTGTGATGGAGGTCTTACCATGTCTCTGCGCTTCTTTCACAAAAACATCCTCCAGAGCTCTCCTCCTGTGACACAGAGGGCCCACGGTAAGGACATTAGTGGCAGCACCCCGACAACGGCAACATACTGGTGTTTCTTGCCCCAATCTGACAGCCTTATCCACCTACTCAACCTTCTGGCTGCATCTGCTACTTCTCAATTCGTGCCCAGGTCCTGATGACCAGCAAGACTGTCAAAATGTGCTGCTGATCTCCAAAATATTTCCCCCAAAAGCCCGTCACTCAGAAGACCAAGGTTAAAAAAATGTAAAAGAAGTTTTATTTGAAAGGTGTCGGTCTTTAACAATAATCCATGACACTCTGGAAGGAGCCCTGGTGGCAGAACCGTTACGCACTCGGCTGCTAACCTAAAGGTTGGTAATTCAAACCTACCCAGCAGCTCTGTGGGAGAAAGACCAGGCGATCTTCTGTAAAGATGATAGTCTAGAATACCCTATAGGGCAGGTCTACTGTCACATGGGGTCACTAAGAGTCGGAATTGGCTCAAGGGCACACAACAACGAGACACTCTACAAGCATAAATAGCTGTAGCCTTAACATGATGGAACACACTACAGGTCAGTTTTGATGTACAGGAGGTCTACTGGTTAAAAAACAACATAGCTAGTAGCCTGCTTCCTACAGAGGTGAATTACAGAGATCTTGGTGATTTCAGGCAAGTGGTAAAATCAAGAGGCCCAAAGAAAGGGAGGACCCCACTCTCCTCTCCTTCACTCTCTTACACACACTATGGCATTATATACTCAAAGCCTACAAAACACAAAAATAGAAATTTCTCTGGAACAGGTTTTTTTCTTTTAGCCAGAGGACTTGAGAAACCCAAGCGGGAGGGAACAGGGCATTTCGCAGACCCCTGTGTTTCTACGTTGTTAAGGAAGGAGGTTCACAGCCTTCCTTCCATCTTCCTTCTTTAGTAATTATTACGTTACAACGCAGAGATCTCCTCTCCCCCCCAAGGCCAGCGTGTCAGTGCAGGCTCCTGTTTGATCCGCGAGGATGCAATTCCCATGGTTGAGCGTCTTTGCAAGCTCAAGCAAATCAGATTAACGGCTGTAACTTTGTCAACACACAGGCCAAGGCCTGCTGAGAATAAAAGCTGATTTTTAAGACAGATACTATGTGTATCTAAAAATAATGGCTCTTTTTAAAACTAGGTCCCAATAGGAGATTAGGAGCAACCCCCCAAACATGATCAAACCGCCAACAGTGGAATCACTGCATGTTCTTAAAAATCTCTGATGTATTTTCACAATTATACAAATAAAGTTTTAAGAAAATGATGAAAGGCATGACCATCTAAAATACACACTGCCTGGGATAACATGCCTGAGTCCAAATCTTTCGCCATAAACCCAGACCCGGAGTCACGGTGTGCGAGGTAGGGAAAAACCACTTCTGAATTCTCTCTCGGGGTGTCTGCTATCATCACATCAAGTCCCAGTCCGTTCCCACCCCCTTCCTTTGCGGAAAGTTTCACCAGTTTTATGCTGGAGAGGAAGGCACGCCAGGATGTGCAAGCTATCCCCAAACAATCACTGGGCCCACAAGACTAAATGACTTATTTCATTTGTGTAGGCAGGTTAAGCCTGTGACCCAGGCCCGATCAGTCACCGTTCTGCCCTCTGATTCCTCACTTTGGAGCTGGAGGAGAAGGGAGCTTCCCTTGGGTTACAGAGCTAGAAGGATGTGAATCTAGAGCTTCTGAAGGCACCAAGAGCATGGCATCTGCGACAGGAAAGGAGGCCAGCACAGAGAAAGAAGGGCAGAACCAAAAGACAGACTCATGAGACCGAGACAAAGAGACAGAAAACAAGCTAACAACCTCCAAAGCTTCTGAATCTCAGGATCCAGCTGGGAACTGGCCAGCTTCCCCATCAAGATATTAGACCCTGGTGTGGCTCAGTTATGTGAGGAAAAAAAAATGCTCGTTTTTGCTCAGGATTCTTTCTGTTGGATTTCCATCCCATACAACAGAAAGGATCCTAACTTCTTATATGATCATTGACAATATACTCTAAATTTCAAAGTATCCCCATTAATCTCGCTTTCTAAATAGAAAATTGAACCACCCACATATTCAGTAATAATTGTTTGCTGTTTTCCACAAGAAAAAGGAGAAATATATTATTCTTAGAGAAGAAAAATATCATAACACGCATTCTTCCATACTGGCAAGTTAGAGTTTCTTCAATTCCCAGGGACACTTGAAGAAAAGCAGTTTTGCTTCCCCTGGGCAGAAGCCAATGCATTTACTAGTGATTCTGGACAAAGTACAATTCACTAAGTCAGTGGACTGAACAGCCAGAGAGGAAGGAGCAGTCAAGGACAGGCTCAGAGGCCCAGAAACCTTCTCCAAAGCTGCATCTTTAATGCATCGTAACTAAGTGCTTGCTAAGCACTTGCAGAGTCTGGTGAGAGAAATGTCTGTCCCAACACAGGTGGCTTCAGTCAGTGCCACCTCCTGAAACAGTCCTGTAAGGAAGCCTAAAGACTGTCATCTTCCATTACCATCATCTCTGAGATACAAATAGGATGGAGAAAGAAAATGGGAAAGAATGCGCTTTTTAGGGACAGAACCCTGGGCTTTATTATCCTTGTTGGCTAGCATTATTAACGGCAGTTACCATTCCTTCGCCACTTACTACTTGCTAAGAACTACTAAGCATTTTACTTATATTACCTCATTTACTCCTCACAGCTTCCCCTCTGAGGCAGGTAATATTAAACCCATTTTACAGATGAGAAACCAAAGTTCAAGAGGGTAAGTGACTTGTCAAAGTCACTTAGCTAATAAGTGCAAGTGGCTTTGGCAGGATTTGAAGCCATGTCTGACAGATTTCTGAATATACCCATTATAATATGCTGCCTCCCAGCTCTTATGCACTGTTCCCCTCCCCTGAGGCCACTGCTTCCTAGTTCCTGTAGGATATCTAAGAGCATTTCATCCCTTGGTCCTCCTACTAGGCTATCAACGTTGAAACACAGGAGAATAATCATTGGACACCTCTGATCAAGAGACTTGAGACAAACATAACACGTTTAAAGCAACAGCTCCCATAATGCCAATTAATCTGGCACGCCATCCTCAACTTTACTGTTTTTCCTCCTGAAAACGACTGAGATCCAAGAGATATTACAGTAAGCCCTAGGAACACCTAAGTTCTAGCTACCGAATCCCAATGGAGTGCCCACTCGGTGCCACCTGCTGTAGACAACACAATCCTCCCTCTAGTAACTCAGATCCCCCATGGTGGCAAAGCACATCATGCCACATAGCCCATATGCAAACACGGAGCATCCTTTAGTACACTGGGTGCCACCATGAAAGAAAGTCAGATGCTGGGCTACTGGACCTGGTCCCCTTAAAGGCCTGGGTCTGGACATTCCCCTCTCTCTGACTGAAGCAGCCACAGTGCACAGGAACAAGAACTCCTGGCCTCTGCATCAGCCCATCGGGAGTGTGGATGCCAATGTCAGTCTGCAGGAGTCAGCAAGCAGCAGTGTGGCTGATGAAAACAAAGGGTTTTCTCTGGCAACCTCAACCGCACATGGGGATAAGGAAGGTCCACCTCCCCTCACACCCTGCTCCCAGCTACCTGTCCTTGAGTTCAGTGAGGGCTTGGCTCTGGCCTCAGGGAGCAAGGGCATTGCTTGCTATTTGCGGAGGTCAACACTTACATGCCTGAACAGAGTCTGCTTATGCAGAACCCCCCCGAGAGCTCGGATGGCAGACGTCAGATGCCGCTGATGGTGGTGGCGGTGGTCGTGGTGATGCTAATGAAGAAAAAGAAGAAAACCGGTGATGGGAGTGTCACCTATAAACGCAAACACAAAACAGCAACAGCGATCCTAGTCACTGCCAGTCATAATCATGAATCAGCTTCCATTGCCACCCCAAGCCCACTGCGGTGCTCCCCCCGAGCCTCTGAGCCAAGCACACCCAGCTTCAGGCGCTGCATCCCCCTTCGCCCGCCTGTGCACCCTTCCTGTGCCAGGCCGGGAATGAGACTGCACTGGCGGGGCAAGGGGGCTGGGACCCGAGTGGGAAGGACAGGAGTTCTGTAGTGAGGAGCGTTGGGGTGACCCAGAGGCCCCACCAACGCACCTCGAAGCAGCCTGGGTGGGGCGCTGGAGGAGCGGACGTAGAAGGGGAGAAAGATAAGGTAGCCGGGCAAACGGATTTGACGCCTCGCCCCGAGAGCCCTGCAGCCCGGGGAGGCGGAGCAGGCGGCCGTGGTGGTGAAGAAGAGGCGGGGCCGACGGCCAGCAGGACACACCATGCTCTCTTTACCTGACCAGGTGCAGCACCGCGCCGGCTGCAGCGAGGACGCGCCGCTCTAGCCGAGAGCCCAGGAAGCGGCCGCTGCGCCGTCCTCCGCCGAAGCCACGCCCCCCCCACGCCCCCAGCCTCGAGCCCCGCCTCCCTAGCACGCGCCGGCCGGACCGGCTGTTTGGGGGAGGTGAGAAGTGAATTGATTGGCACAGCCATCGGCCAATCGACACGTGCAGCGGCGCCCGGACCTGCAGGTAGGAAGGCGGGCCGGAGGGCCGCTGCGCCCAATCAGCAGCCGAGCCGCTGGGCCTGGCTGGGGTGCCAAGCGGTGACCGGGCGCAGGGAGGGCTTGGCTGCGGGGTCTGAGGCGGTGGTCGCTAGGCTAGGTCTGACGTGGACCTGCTCGGCACGGCCGGTCGCCGGTACCGTGTGTGGCTTAGAGACAGCTGGCCGGCTCCCGGCCGCCTCCCGGGCGCACGCTCTGGGCCGCTTCACCGCTCTGGAGGGAGGGAATCGTGGCTCCCACGGTCGCCGAGGTTCCCGCCCTGGGAGACCCCGCAGGGTTGGGCCGCCCGCGGGTCTGGCCGGCGCCCCTTGGCCCTGCACCCCAGCCTAGCCACGTGCTAAAAGTAATGGAAGTCCCACGGAAACCCGAACCGTTACGTTAGTCTCCCACCACCACCCCTACAGCCGCCTCTTTAACCGGAACTTCTGGCCGGTCGACAACAGCAAAACCCGAACCCCGTGGAGTCCGTTCTGGCTCATGGCGACCCCATGTGTTACAGAGTAGAACTGCTCCAGGGGCTTTCTTGACTGTAATCTTCAGGGAAACATGGGCAACATCGCCAGGTCTTTCTTCCTAGGTGCTGCCGGGTGGGTCTAACCTTTAGGTTAGTAGACAAGCTTAAACCGTGTGCACCTACAGGGACCTTATTGCTTTGACTACTTGAAGTTCAAAGCTAAATCGGTTTGGGCTGAACAACAACGACAGTAGAAGGGCCTTGGTGATCCCGAAAAGGAGGACTGAGTTTGGAGGTCAAGAGACTTGGGTGTCACAAGCAAGGTTACCTGCTTGTTGGAAAACCGAAGAAATTCAAGGTTTTGTTGGCCGCCGTTTCTGCGCTGCTGAATTGGGACTTTGACGCTAACGTAAGATCTTGTTGCCATGGTTTCTGTGCTGCTGAATTAGGGTAGACCTTGATGCCAAAGTAAACCATTTTGCCCCAAATAACTTTTATCGTTAACTGAAATGAACTACCGTCAAGCCTTTCGTAGAAGTATTTGGGACCTAATGATATAGTGATATATGTGGGTTGGGGAGCATTTAGATCTGTTCCAAGTAGGTAAGCATGAAAGGGCATTGCCTTTAAGCTGCTCCCTGATGCATGGAAAATTTATCATCCATCTTTCTTGCTTGTTGCTGTTGAGTCGATTCCAACTCATATCGACCCTATAGGACGTAGTAGAACTGCCCCATAGGGTTTCCAAGGAGCGCCTGGTGGATTTGAACTGCTGACTTTTTGGTTAACAACCATAGCTCTTAACTAGTACGCCACCAGCCATCTGGTGCTAGAAAATGGAATTTTGTCCTGAAGTTTCATTTTTCAAATAATAAATGTGAAAAAGGCAAAGTATTTTAAAGTGATTTTTTTTCCTCAAAAAAAAAATTTTTCTAGAAATAAGAGTTTATGGGAACTAAGATTTATTCTAACTGGTTTAGTATTGGCCAAACACTGAGAGACACTTTCTATATGTTATATTTTTCAATCTTCACGTGTACCCGGTGAAAATCCTATTTTATAGGTAGGGAAACTGAGGCTCAGAGAGATCAAGTATTTGTTCCTGAGTCACATTAATGCTAGGTCCCTGCTGCTCCTGGTTAAAATGCATCATCATTATCAGTTAGAAGACGAGCTAGAAGCATGAACACAACTCTTCCTTCAAGCTTTTTTTTTTAACATGACAAACTGTCCTAGAGGGACCCAGTTCCCACACCACTGACTTTGTGACCCTGCAGCATTAGGTGCCCTTCCAAGAGGTAAGCGTCGCCTCTGAAACGTGTCAGGAGCAGCTCCAAGTCAGCTTTGCTCAGAGGAGGAAGCTGTGGTTTGATATGGATGGGAAGGAAGGAAGTTTTTCCAGGGCTTAAATCTAAACAGATTCTAACTGAGGTAGACGTCTTTTAAAGTAAGCCAACAGAAAATCACATCATGGCTATGAGAGCTTAGCCACGGAAGGAAAAAAAAAAGGTGATAACCCAAAGTCTATTCCAGGATTTTTTCATCGTTTTTCTGAAGAGATTCATAAATGCTTTTCTGACCTTTAGTCAAACCCAGACATATGTACTTGCTCTAAGGTTAGGAGGAAGAAATGAATAGGAAGTGGTGTAAAAAGGAGGAGGAGGAGAAGAACATATCTTTTTTCCCAAAGACCCTATTGATAAAAACAAAATATAAGTAAGTTAAAGGTTACAGATCAGCACAAAGGTACATCACCAATTAACAGATTAGTGGTGTAGACGTTTAGGCTTTGTCATGTTCCTCGTGTAACAGTATCTTAGTGCCTAATATATGTGGTGTGCTCTGCTAGACAATGAGGCCATACGGTTCAAAAAAACCCATTTCCTGACCTCGTTGAAGTGCAGGCTAGTTGAGGTCAACCTGGATCAGGCTCGAAGAGATCACTTTATGAACATAAAGGCTAGTCCTGACAACCACTCAGCAGGGTTGTGCCCATTTCACGGATGAGGAAACTGAGACATGAGAAGACAACTCACTTAAGGCAGCATAATTAAGAAAGAAAAGTCTTACTCCCAAGTCTTTCTGGCCCTGAGGCCCATACTTTTGCAGTAGACCATACTGCCCTCCTAAGGAAAGAGAGTGTCTCTGATAATCCCACTGAAATCTCCCCTCTCCTGAAATAACATGATGCAGTACCTATGAATTTTAAAATACTGAACTCAGTTGATTTTTTTTTTTTTTAAATCACAGTACCCTGCTCTCCATTTCTAAATGGTACTAAAAACATATAAAAGATGGTTCCTGACTACTTGGGGCTTACAGTACTCTTTACACGTCCTTTTTTTAAACCCCTAATGATAGGAAGAAGGATTTCGTGTAATTCACCATCCGTTTTCAAACTGTCTTTTTGTTTGTTTGTTTTGCCTCTAGGAGTAGCATCACTAGCTCACTTCTAGCAAAATGAGATAGTAAAGTTCACGCCAAAGTGTGGTTTGAAGACCAGCAGGAGTGACCTCATCCAAATGCTTGTTAGAAATGCAGAATCTCAAGCCCACTTTGGACCTACTTAATGAGAATCTGCATTTTTATAAGATCCCCCAGGAGACTGCTCCAAAATTTTAGGACGCTTTAGCCTGTGTGAAATGCTTTTAATAACCCCAGAATCTTACTTCCCAAAGAGGCTTGCTCCTGACCCCGGATCTGGTAGAAAAAGAGAAAAACAGAGACAGAGAGAGAAGGGGAAAGAAAAAAGGAGGGGAGAGACCTGCGGTGCAAATATTCACTTCTGCTTGTACCATCAC
>NW_004444012.1:1485115-1501372 GCF_000243295.1 Trichechus manatus latirostris | reverse complement strand
GTTTTTTACCCAGAGCTGATGTCAAGAAAGGGGGATCTGTAGAACCCGTGTATGGATGTCAACAGAAGAGCAGCCGGAGTGAAAATGAGAACTAGATGCTCAGAGTGGACGCTGGGAGGTGTAAATGGAACAGAAATAGGAAGATCATCCCCGTGAGCACTCCCAGGGAAACAGACCAGACTCTCCTACAGACAAGGACTATGTTCTCACAGGATATGACAGCGTACCAGATAATCCTAGAAACAGTTCAACATTTTATCCCACTAACTAGTTACGTGGTCCAGCTCAAATTCACCTTAACCTCTCCGGACTTCAGTTTCTTCATCTGTCACTGACGGGGAATGACAAACTATCCCAGAGCCCCTTCCACGAGGCCACTGGTATTAATGGTCCCGTTTGTTCACATTTATACATGCGACATCCACCAGGACAGATTGTACGTTTTTTCCAACCCCAAGACAAATAACCTATGGGAGGACAAATCCACCCATGGGAAACCAATGATCACATCCCCCTGAAATGTACGACGCTGGGAGCAAACCTAATCTCCAAGATGTTTCCACCTCATTTGCCCTCGCCTGTACAATCAGCTTTTCATCTCAGTGCCAGATAAATGCAACTTGCCTGCTGCCACATCCATCCTAATATAGATGCCATTCTATCAATTGATAGCTATTCATCACCCCCAAATGCTCTGAAAATACTTACTGGCATCAAAACGCCAATCTCTGCAACACATGCAAGGACCTACAAGGCTTTGTGCTACACTTACCATGGCTTCCCAGCCTGAGATAAGATAAATTGGGCCGTGGAAAAGTCGAGACTTAAATAACAATGAAAAATACTTACCCAGACCACAAGAATGATTTCAGATTGAGGGGGCTCACTCGTTTCTGGTACATCATCCATATTTATTCCCCAACTCATTCCGAAAAGGATTTGAAATGACAAATTACACTTGTAATGTTGCGCTGTGTAGGTGAACATTGCAGAGGCTGGTAAAATGTTTGCAGACTGACAAGATTGTTTTTAACTTGCCTACAGAAGTATTAAAAATATCTGAAATACCACCCGAAGCACCATATGGAGAAGCTCCTCTCGCATAAATTGCATTTGGGCTGTCATGTCGGATGAAGAAAGCAAGAACTTCCATCTCAAGTTTCAACTATTAGATCACTCGTATTAATGCCCTGGAAAAGCTTAGGCTTGACTCAACAGGAAATGTTGTAGTGATTGCAGTTGTCTTGAATACAGGGGGGTGGCGTGGAGGCAGTGAGTTTCGTGCTAAGAGATGTAATGTCCTCAGACGCTGCAGTGCGGTTTCCACTCGCTGAAATCCCACTGACTCATCATTAGCTGGCAAGACAGGCTTGGCGTGCCGCTTTGTCAAGGGTCATTTGCTGAGTCATGGAAGCCACAGGCTGCACCCTTGTGGGCCGGAGGTAACAGCAGGATTCGAGGCACCTGCTTTATAATGAACCACCCAGAGATGATGGAGAAGGAAGACTATCCCCAGCCGGGGCAGAATCTCAGACAACGTGGCATAATCATGTTCATGGCACAAACTAGCCTAGGATGTCAGTACTCAGGGGACTCAGTGCCAAGGGCAGCAAGCTCTGCTGAGAACAGCTGCAGCCTCGAGAAGAAAGGAATCTCTTTCTTAGGGTGTCTTTTCTGATTATAAAAGCATCACATGATCATTGTAATTTGAAAAATACAAGAAAGCGCAAGGGAGAAGACAAAAACTCATTATAAACGCACGGTTCTTTTATTTAATCAAGCATTTCTTGAGCCCCTTTAAATACCATCCCCTTTACTTGGCACCGAGCCCTGGTGGCGCAGTGGTTAAGAGCTCGGCTGCTAACCAAAAGTCAGCAGTTGGAATCCACCAGCCGTGCCTTAGAAACGCTATGGGGCATTTCTACTCTGTCCTACAGGGTCGCTATGAGTTGGATTCAACTCGACAGCAACGGGTTTGGTGTTTTTGGTTTTACTAGGCACAGAAGAGACAAAGGTGCACACAGACCTCTCTGGGACCTTATAGCGCACAAAGGAGACAGTAATATAAACACACAAAGCAGAGCATTACAAACTAAGGAATGCAGTTGTCTAGAAGCAAATACAAAGGAAGCTGACCCCACTTGGGGGGAGGGGAGAAGAATAGCTCTCTGGGAAAGCTTCCAGAGGAGGTGACTCTTGAGCCGAGATCTGAGGGAACTAATTAGTTAAAAGAGGGGTGAAGGGCCTTCCTGGCAGGAGGAATAACGCGTGCTAAGCTTCTTGGCAGGAGGGAGCATGAAGTGTGTGGAAGAACTGAGAGAAGCCAGTGTGTGGAGACTCAGAGTTGGAAGGAACGAGCGAGACATGAGGCTGAAGAAGTAGGCAGGGGCCAGACCACAAAGGACTTTGACAACCTCTTCATATAGGCCCTTCAAATACTTTAGTTAAGCATATATGCACATGTGCATCTGTATATATGCATGTATAACATATTACCATCAAATATATATATACTTACATATTACCATTAAACTGCCACATTTTCTGTGTTTAAACCTTTTCTTAAGTTCTTATGATAGTGATCTCATACAATATTTGTCCTTTTGCTACTGACTAACTTCGCTCAGCATAATGCCCTCCAGATTCATCCATGTTGTGACATGTTTCATGGATTCGTCATTGTTCTTTATCGTTGCATAGTATTCCATGGTGTGTATGTACCATAGTTTGTTTGTCCATTCGTCTGTTGTTGGGCGTCTAGGTTGTTTCCATCTTTTTGCTATTGTGAACGATGCTGCAATGAACATAGTTGTGCTTATGTCTACTCGTGTGACGGCTCTTATTTCTGTAGGATATAGGAGGGGAATTCACTAACTAGATAGTAGACAAGGATCGGTAAAGGGAAGGGCAACACACAGTACAGGGGAAGTCAGCACAACTGGACCAAAGCAAAAGCTAAGAAGTTTCCTGGATACATCCAAACACTTTGAGGGACAGAGTACCTGGGGCTGGGGCCTGTGGACCGTAGTTTTGGGGAGCATCTAGGTCAATAGGCATAACAAAGTCTATTAAGAAAATGTTCTGCATCCCACTTTGGTGAGTGGCATCTGAGGTCTTAAAAGCTTACGAGTGGCCATCTAAGATGCATCAATTGGTCCCATCCCACTTGGAGCAAAGGAGAATGAAGAACACCAAGACACGGGAAAGTATTAGCCCAACAGACTAAACGTCCACATAAACCAGAGACTCCACCAGCCTAAGACGAGAAGAACTAGATGGTGCCCGGCTACCACCAAGGACCACCCTAACAGGGAACACAACAAAGAGTCCCTGACAGAGTGGGAGAAAAGTGTGGAGCAGAACTCAAATTCACATAAAAAGACCAGACTTAATAGTCTGGCAGAGACTGGAGGAACCCCCAAAACTATGGCCCCTGGATGCTCTGTTAACCCAGAACTGAAACTATTCCCAAAGCCCACTGTTCAGACAATAGACAGGACTGTGAAACAAAAAATAATACCCATGAGGAATGTGCTTCTTAGTCAGTCAGATACACGAGACCAAACGGGTGGCTCCTGTCCGGAGGCAGGATGAGAAGGCAGGAGGGGCAGGAAGTAGTTGAATGGACACAGGGAAACTGGGGGGTAAAGGGGGAGTGTGCTGTCACATTATAGGGGTTGCAACTAGTGTCACGTAACAACGTGTATAAATTTTTGTATGAGAAATTAACGTGCGCTGTAAACTTTCGCTAAAGCACACACACACAAAACAGACTGCCACATTTTTTCTCCAAAAAATGTGCACCGATTTACACTCTTGCAGTATATTACCCACTAATATCCACTGCTATTGAGTCAATTCCAACTCATAGTGACCCTATAGGGCAGAATAGAATTGCCCCTGTAGGGTTTCCAAGAAGCAGCTGGTGGATTCCAACTGCCGACCTTTTGGTTAAGCAGCCCTAGTTCTTAACCACTGTGCCACCAGGGTTCTTTTGCAGGATGCAAGCATGTCAGTTGCACTTCATCCTCGACAACATTCATGATCTTTTTTTAAGTTCAACCTTTGATAAGCAAAAAGTGTATCACTTAAGTTTTCATTTAACGGTGAACAAGTATTTACTGCCCATTGTTGTTTCATTTGCTTTACAGAGAGCCGGACTTTCCCTCAATGAAATAAGCACAATGTTGTTAATGTGAGTTAAAAGACAGCTGGGGTAGCCTCTCTACCGGAGATATCAAGACTCAGCCTGGGTGCCTAATGCTCCCTCATTACTCGTCCTTGAACTAAGGCATTAAAATGTGAGAGCAATCCATCAAATTAGTGTTTGCCATTAACTTTAGCTCCAGTTAATGCATGGGATTAATTTCCTCCTGGCCAATCACATAGGCCAACCCTGATGGATAGAAAAAGAAAAGTCAGCTAAGTCTTGTCGAGAAGAGAGAAAAAGTCAGGTGTGGGCTGGCTGGGAAATGAGTCAATATGAATGAGGTAAGATATAACAACAACAACAATAAAAAACCAAACCCATTGCCGTTAAGTCAATTCCAACTCATACAGACCCTATAGAATCTATAGGATGGAGCAGAACTGCCTCATAGGGTTTCCAAGGAGTGGCCGGTGGATTCGAACTGCCGACCTTTGGCTTAGCAGTTGAGCTCTTAACCAGTGCACCACCAAGGCTCTGAGGTAACGTATAATGAGACCCAAATCAGGAAGTCTATGAGGAAGCTTCATACCAAGGAGAAATCCAAAACCAACCCGTTGCCGTCGAGTCGATTCCAACTCACAGTGACCCTATTGTAGAACTATCCCACAGGCCCACAGGGTTTCCAAGGCTGTAATCTTTATGGAAGCAGACTGCCACATCTGTTGCCTTCAGAGCAGCTGGTGGCTTCAAACCTCTGACCTTTCAGTTAGCAGCCAAGTGCTCATCCACTGCACCACTAGGGATCCTTACCAAGGAGAAAGGGATGACCCGTGAGAGGATGACTGGTTTGAACGCAAGTTTGACGGCTTCACCATTTTGCTTAGGAGAAGCTGTGTTCCTTTGCATGTGGAAAGACTCACTTGGCTCCCATCTATCCTTAGGTCCCTTCTGTAAAATGGCTTCTGATCGCAGAAGATCAAGACTGTGATTGAGAGAGGTGGAGCACTTCAGGGGCTGTGCATAGGTCATATGTGGCATAAGTGACATTCCCTAGGACAAAAATCAGGCAATAAAACTGGCAAAAGCCACATTCTGTAGAGAGGACCACGAGGAGCAGGATTGAGGTGGAGAGGCTTACCTGTTTTCACTACTGGGGCACCAGAATCTTGACAGCAGGTCAAGGGGGACTCGATTAGCCCAGAGAGCTCAGTACAACACCAGAGGAGTCGTTTAACATGAACTCTACGAAACAAGAAGTCAAGGACGATCGAAACCACGCTAGGCATTTAGTTCTATGGACATTTTACTAGATAATCTATATGCCACCAACTACAAATACAATAATGTGTGTTTCTGATATAAATTTCCATTTCCATCTCATTAATTTGAAGAGGGTGATGGGACTAACACGTGTCCTGCCTTCTGATCTAAGCTGCATCCCTCTTCTTTTGTCTGACTCACGTTCCTTAGTTGATCTTTTGTGGGTCTGTCTCCATTCCATGTTGTAACGTCACATCCAAGCCCAGCTTCGTGGGCATAGGACCTCTGAAGCCCCACAGAGCCCCACATGTAGAAGGATTCCACACTTGTTTTAATGCTCTGCTGTAGCCGTCTTGAAATTCTTAAAATTTTTGAACAAGGAGCTCTGTGATTTTATTTTGCACTGGGTCTGGCAAAGGATGTAGTGGGTCCTAGTCATATCCTATTACTAAGGGTATTGTTTCTGCTATTGAAAAGTGCTAGAGGGTTCACAGATAACTGTGTGGTTATTAAGAGAATGTGTTTGGAACAAGGCAGACCCCGACTCACATCTTAGTTCTGCCACTTCCTAAGTGTGATCTTTGAGATACAAGATTTCTTTAAACCTCCATTTCCTCCTCTGTGAAATGGAATTGATAACAGTGCCCACGTCATAGTTTGTTTTTCTCTTCATTTTTAATAACTAAAATGTGGCACACCACTTAGCACTGTGCCTGGTACAATGCCTGAAAGATACCATCAATCTGTGACTATAGACCTTGTTTATTGTGTGTATTTACTTCACCACCGATTACCTTAGTAACAGTTTGATTGTCTCTGTGCTCCTTTAGCTCTTTCTCTCTCTGTTTCCTTAATCTACCTACAACATTATCTGCTCCTCCCATTCAGAGTTCTGCATTCTCTTTGCGGCCATGGGACGATTGTTTTTATTCTGCAGCTTTTCACAGAAAGAATTCCTTGATTTGGATCTGGGCTTAAAAATGGATTCTGAACTCCCAAATTATTATGCACCCTCTGCCACCTAACCGCCAAAAACTTGTACCTTAAATTTAAACATAACTTATAACAAGTGACTCTCCTTTGCTTCGATGTTCTTGAAGAGCCCGTGTAAATCCAACAAACTAATAAGATTCCAATATAATACTCCATCTAAAGTTTATGGCTATAACCCAGACACTCAGAAGGGCTTGTTGATATAGGTACCAACTATTTCTGTAAATTCCATAGAAATGCCATCCCACTTTATTCATCTACCAGCTTGGGAACTGAGGCCAGTGAAAACTCAGAACAAGGCTAATGGATAACCACAAGCGACCCAGATTATCACCTGCGTCTGCAACCCCCAACCTCCCTGTCTCCAACAAGTCAGCTACCTACCAGAGAACTCCTTCTTAGTTAAGCTCTTATTTTTCCTATTCTCAATCAGAGTCGAGCAAAAGCAAGCAGATGAATCTAGACAAGGTTCCTCAACCTCAGTGCTATTGACATTTGGGGCTGGATAATTCTCTGTTGTGGGGGGCTATCCCGTGCAGTGCAGGGTTTTCAGCAGCATCCTTGGCCTCTACCCTCTCGATGCCAGTAGCACCACCCACCCCCAGCTGTGAAAACCGAAAACGTCTCCAGACACTGTCTAATGTCCTACGAGTGAAAACTCATGAGTGCTCTAATATTGATTGTCTCGTTTACTCCTATACCAACTCTTTAGAACTCAGAAAGAAAAATTTAACATAAGGCCATAGGACTAAGACTTGAGCAAAGGTCTTCAGTTTCCAAACTAGGGTTCTACCCACTCTACCATAGCTGCCCCAAAAAGAGTACTAAAAGGCTGTTGGCCCAAGGTTCTTCAGATTTTTCTCTTCAGTTCTAATCCTGCTGTATAGGCACCAGAACCCACGTTAAATCCTTCCAGCTTGCTCTCTTCTTGATTGTACTTACTGTTCAGTAACTCAGCTTCACCTCAGATAACCCAATTCACTCGGCAACAGATATCACTCCTACTTGTTGAATTTTTGGATGGATTTCACAACAGACCTTCTTCAGGACGAGCTGTTTAGCTTAGCTTTTCTCACTTAACACAGAAGCGTCTAATGCCTGGATACTAGAGTCATGTGAGGTGAGAGGATGTTCCTAGCCAGGAGGAAACAATGCTAACTACTGAGCTGGAACTTATGATTCCCTGTGGGTAAGGGACAGCAGGAGCAAGAACCAGGTATACCTAACAGGGATCTGATCTTTCCTTTCAACCACGCTTGTTACAGAGTAAACCAACAGGTGGCTTAGCTTTCTATTACAGTGAAAGGAGAATGCATCTGCTCTTGCAATATTGAAAGGCCAGCTGTTTTACTAAATATGATCATTAGCAGAAATGCAGTTCATCGTGTGGCATCAGTTCTCAAGTGGTTTATCTCCAAGGATCTTTTTTTTAAAAGCAGGTTTATACCTGGAGTGGAGCTAGGGCTGAGGTGACCAGATGTCTCTGCCAGTCGCCTTGATTTATTGTCTTCCTTAGTCCAGCCATCTGGTTCCCATGCTATAGCAGAGACTCACTGGCTCCTTTCCAAAGGGCGCATGACTTGCATACTCGTATCTTATACCATTCTAGAATATGAGAGGGAGACAAGATGAATTGATAGGAAGATGGTCTTCACCTTTAGAATTTCCTTTCCTTCCAAGTTGTATTTTAAAGATTTGCATAATATTACAATTAGTTCATCATGATTATTTAAACTATAAGACAAAGGATAGAGACTTAAAGTACTTTATGTAGAAGATTATATAAAATATATTTCCATTCAGGAAAACAGTAGGGATGGGGAGGAAGCTCCTTGCTTTTTTTTCCCAATATTTTCCCTCAATAAGCCAATTGACTTATCTTTGATGAGATAAAGAGATTATGCTATTTTAAAAAGAGTTCTTGGGATCTGAGTTCTTGGAAGAAATGGAGGAGGAGGCTTATAAGTTTTTAAAAACCCCAAATAAACAACTAACATTCGCACAAAGGTAACAGTAGGCCCCAAACTTCTTATAAATAACATTTTTTATAATGTATATGTGGATGATTAGAACATCTCACCATTGAAATTTTACCACTAGGCAATTTTTATCCTCCTACAATCCAGATGATGCCTCTTCCTTTCCCTTCATCCTCCTAATAATGATTAAGGGAAGACGCTACGTCTCATCTTTGAGCTCTCAGGAACCTAGGATCTGCCTGGTGATAGAACTGGTGAAAGTGCACCCCGGGCCCTAAGGCCTGAGGGATTTAACCACACCAACAGTCAGTGCCCAACTGAGCTAGCAAATCTAGCAGAAATTGAAGTCAGCTGTCCCAAATCCTTAACAAACCAGATCCTAAAGATGGCCTCAAATGGCTTATCCGAAATAGTCAGTTGGGCGAAAAACTACTAGCCAAAATGATAAACCAAAGGGACAGTTGTGCCACAATCTGACTTACCTGGGTGGAGCAAAGCTCTATTCTGTTTTGTTTTTGTGCTTAGTTTTGGTTTTTAAATGATCTTAGCTAGGAAGAAAGGCCCTGAATAACTTTAGATTAGTAATTATGAATTTTGCTAGGGTTCGTTGTTGTTGTTAGTTGCTGTCAGGTAGGTTCTGACTCATAGCAATCCTATAGGACAGAGTAGAAGCGCCCCATAGGGATTCCAAGGAGCTGCTGGTAGATTCGAACAGCCAACCTTTTGGTTAACAGCCAAGCTCTTAGCCACTGTGCCACCAGGTCTCCAGGGCTAGGGTTTAGGCACTGAATATTTGTGGTGGGGTGAGGGTGGGGAAGAGACAATCTTCTGATGCTCACAAAAGCATTTCCCAGCAACCTCCAGAACCAGTGTTCTCATCCAGAGAGCCTGAGAAAATAGCCCCTCAATTAAGATTAATATCAGGGCACATAAAGGATAATGGCTTCACTGAGCATTCAGTTATAAATCAAACTCCCTGTCTATGGTTGGGAATGCCTTCTCAATCTCATAAAGATTTTGAGATTGAAGAGCAAGGGACAAGAAGCATAAACTGATAAGTGTACAAGAGTAGGTTGTAAAGGGTTCTTATTGTCTTTCTGAAGTTGGAGAGAAGGTACAAGGAAACGGGGTTGGGGGTTGGGTTCAAAACTGTTCTGTGTGTTTTTATACAACATTCTATTAGATCATAAAAGATCTTATTTTAGGAGTCTAGGAGGTATTTTAGTCCATTCCCTTGTCTTTGGAATCATCCTGGAATTTTTTTTCCAGTTTCGTATACCCAGTCATCCTCTTTTCAATTCTTAGGTAAATGGCATATGATGTAAAATTAACCTTCCTAGACACATTGCATTTCTTTCTCTGCACTTTACACTTATCCATTATGTTTACAGAAATGTGATTACATTATGATTTACTTTGGCCATTTCATCGTATGTTCTGCTTCCATGTTTTATACATGTATAACATCAACAAGGGTAATTTTCTATAACAAATTTACTCAAAGACTTCTAGTTCTTATTTTCTTTGTATTTCATCTTCAATAAGTCAAACACTTCAGAGTTTTCATTTTGCTAGAGTTTAATATCAAGTCTCTTACAACTAGTAAAATATGTATACCCCTGACTGTGGATCTTTGACACTTCCATTTAGCTCCCCTGAATCCCTAGCATTCAACTGAATAATGAATACCAGCGTGATCATTAATATGGCTAATATTTATTGAAAACCTACAGTCTGCAGACACTATGCTAAGTTATTGGAAGAGGCAGTCTGCCATGGGCCCTGAGCATCCCTGCATGTTCTTGCTGAGTATGCCAGGTGTGGAAGACCTTGACCACTCTTTAGCCAGTCCGTTCCTCAGGGTTGTGTTTGCCTCAGGTAACCTTTAAGGATGAGGTCATGTTTCCCTCTGGACAAAGAGTAGGCTTCACTTACTAAAAAAAGTGGTGAATTTCAAAATTGGTGTTCCTCCCGCATCTATCACAGGCCTTGTGTTGCCTGCGTAGAACTTAGGGACAGAGAGAACCAGTGCAATGAGCATGAAGCTCTGGCTACTGCTTTTGCTGTGAGTAACATAGTCCTTTATTTCTGACCCAGGTGTCTCGTGTCTTCTGCCGCATCTTGTGCAAGCTAACTTGTTAGTTTCAAAGTAGGGTAAAATCACACACCCTGCACAGTTCCTGATCAAGTTTTGTACACTAATTATCATATCAAATCCTTAAAAAATCTCTGTAAAATCCTTTCCTCCACTTTTCTAAAGTTATCAACACTCTACTGATCACACTTTCCTTCATTACTAAGTCTGGATCCCATTGTCTGTTCTCTTGACAGCACGCTCAACTCCGTATGCTTCCCCTGCAACCACCAGGTAAACCCCATAAAGCCAAACCAGTTTCAGTTAAACTTGTGTCCACCTGTGCTGTGCAGAGCAATCCTGTGTCTGCAGTCACTGAGATTGGTAACATCCAGCCTCAGCTGAGCTTCCAATGCCATGTAGCCTTCCTTTACTTGTCCTTGGACAGCTCCTCCTCCCATTCTTCTCAGAGGCCAAAACTTCACTTTTTCTTGAGAACCCCTCCTCTAGCTCCTTGACTCAACATCATATTTCACAGAAAGCATGGAAATTCACAGGATATAACTCTATCAACTCTCCCACTTGCAGACCTTAGAGGCATATGTATGAACATACCCCTCATAACCTACTTCCTTAAAAAGCAAAGCTGTTCAAGTCAAATGCTGACTCCATGCTTTTGATTTAGTCTCTGCCTATCCATCACAACGTTCTTCTCCTCAGCCTATAAACATTTCAAGTCTCCCCAGTCGAAAACAAAAACCTTTAGTCAAGGTTCCTTTCACAGAACAACTTCCCCAACTTTTCTCCTTTTCACAGCTAAGGTTGCTCCTCCCTACATTTCCTCACTGCCCAATGCTCTACCGGGCTGCCATCCCATTGCACCACAGAAGTGTTCTAATGAAACTCAGCTAGAACCTCCTAACTGCCCAGTCCAGTGGATCTCTTCTCGACACACCTAGGCCATCGGGGTAAAAGGAGGGATAGATTACCAGAACCTGAGAGGAGCAGGGCCATTTGGTTGAGGGACACAGTCATTCACAGACTCTGTGAATAAGAACATTTTGTTGCGGGTTCAGCTGGAGGCAACATCACAAGGAGTGGCCTGAGAATAAATACCCTAATCTCATTCTCCTCTCTCCCTCTTATCTTTTGCTGGGGTTCCCCATTGGCAGAACCCAACTGGAAGCAAGGGAGTCCTACAAGTCAACCTCCAGGGCCAGAACAAATAAAATGGAAAAGAGTGAGAATTGACCGGGAGGGCAGATGGAAGCTACATAGCACAAGTATGTCTTATATGTCTTATATTCCCCTAAGCACAGCACAACATACTGCATGAGAAGGTATTAGCAATATTTTTTTTCAATTCTTTAATAAACAACCTAAATTCTTCTTGTCTCTGGAGATAAGAAAAAAGGAGACAAACATATGTGGTAATAAAAACATGGCACAGGACCTAAAATTACAGGTCAAATAAATGACTAGCCTTTCTGTATTAACACAAACAAAAGCACCACTTAAATGTCTAACATGATCTCCAACCATGTAATTGCAATATTAGTCTAAAGGGATCATAAGATGCCAAGCGTTACTGTGTATGGAGTTGACATTTAAAGGGGCTAAACGGAGCCCTGGTGGCACAGTGGTTAAGAGCCCGGCTGCTAACCAAAAGATCAGCAGTTCGAATCCACTGGCTGCTCCTTGGAAACCCTATGGGGCAATTCTACTCTGCCCTATAGGGTTGCTATGAGTCAGAATCAACTGCACAGCAACGAGTTTGGTTTTTGGTTAATGAGCTGACAGATTACTTATAATAAATGGCCTTCAAACAGGATTTGTTGGGTCATTTATTAAGCAGAGAAGAGAATGACTGAAAATGTTCTTCAGTTTGGAGTTAACTTACTTGATCTATTTGGGATACTATTTTCATCATGTGCTTGTCTCTCTTGAGGTAGTGTGTAGCATACCCACGACTGCTTGTAATTTTCTTAGAAACTTAGATGTTTATCTTAAAGTGCCAGGGTCAGATATTCCTTGACCTCGTGACTGCCCTTTGCTGTACCCTGTATTTAATCACTTGAAAAACCCCT
The DNA here is from genome assembly GCF_000243295.1 of Trichechus manatus latirostris. Taxonomy (NCBI): domain Eukaryota; kingdom Metazoa; phylum Chordata; class Mammalia; order Sirenia; family Trichechidae; genus Trichechus; species Trichechus manatus. The sequence continues at coordinate 1,488,829 of NW_004444012.1, read as the reverse complement.
CCCCTGCATGTCACAACCAGATGGAAAATGTGACAGTGGGAAGGATCTTGAAGACAACTGAGTTTAACACCAACATTTTCTAGATTGAGCTGTGGTCCAGAGATGTCACAGGACTCCCCCAAGGCCAGGCAGCAGTTATTAGGAGAGAGAATACAAGAATTCAGGTTCCCATTACACTTAACAAAAAATCTGCTACTGTTAATACTGCCCTTGAATTTGCAAGCAGAAACTCAAAATGTGGAAAAAACATTTAAATACTGTTCCGTCCTCAAGAGGTTTCTTCAGCTGGAAGCAACTTGGTGTGGTACCTGCTGGGCAGCAGTGAGCATTCAGAAATCTGTGTTAGAACCCAGGCTCTGACAGCACAGCATGTGCGTCCTTGGGAAAGCCCTTTTATCCATCTGGGCCTTAATTTCCCCTCTGTAAAAAAGGAAGGTGGAACAAAAGATTCTTAAGGTCTTGTTCATCTAATTTTGCACAAGTACATAAACTAAAATTTGAATTACTGCTGTGGGAATTTGTTTTACGGAATTACTGATGTGATTGTCCTATACCTGGAGGGCATTTTAAATCTCTTTACAGATTTTCAAGAAAATTTCTAAAAATTACAATTTAACATCTAAGTGGATCATATTCTTGTTTCTCAAAGAGGGACACTTAGTAGACTTTAATAACATCAGATCAGAATTGTCAAAGGTAGTATATGCCCACTTGCAAAGTAGGTAGGTTTTCACCCAAAGATTTTAGTGATCTCAAGGACTGAGAGAAAAGGAATTGGTCGTGAAGTAATTATGATTATATTCGTATTTGGAATAGATGGGGAAAAAATGGTACAAAGAGTTGTGTGTCCAGGTTCTCCAAGAAGTGGACACCAAGACATGATTACATGTGCAAAGATTTTATTGTCTGTGTGAGACAACAGAGAGGGAGCCAGGAATGGCTGGGAGAACCATCATCCTGGCATACCAGTCTGTCCACAATTTAAGGGCAGAGAGAAAGAAGGTTAGGTGGAAGCTTCCACGCAGGGAAGGTTGAACAAGACCTTCAGGAGTCCTCAAGCCAAAGCTGGCCGTGAGACAAGTCCCATCTCCAGGTTCAGGCCTGCCTTAGTGTCCCTGCTGAATTCAGGGAACAGCGGTAGGGGAGTGGGAATGGCCTTGAAGTAAATGTGGCAATGAATTTCAGAGGACTGGTGCGCCTGGTCAATTAACCTCCCTTTAATTAAGATCTTTGAGGTACATTCTCAAAGCCTCCACAAATTGCTATCCCTTTGACTTTTCATTGTATTAGGAAGTCTTTGTCCTCTGTCCCAGTTATTTTACTGACCCTGTCCTAGAGGTGATTCATAAAAAGAAGAATATGAATTCTAATTCTGTAATTTCCACTTAATTCTTCTGGAATTAATTAATTTTCTCCATGCATAATGTTGTCTTTCCTCATTGACCTGTCTTTTGAAAATAATTACTATTAAACATGATTGGAAAGCATCTTGTAGAAAAGATCATAACAACTGGTTGGGCTACAGAAATTGCCACAAACATATTCTCATTTATTTACTGGGTTAGAAGAAGGTCATGGAGTATTAAGATTGTATTTTCCTTCATGTCTTGAGAGCTGAGTCTAGCCTGGTCTTTGTCCTCAATCCCAAGTCATAGGAGCCACAGTGAAGATAGTGAAGACTCATGGGAATAGTTGAAAAGGACACACCTTCACGTGTATATACGTCTGAATGCCCAGCCTTCCCAAATGTCAGTTAGCCTTGTGAAGAAAACCTTGTCTACAGGGAGTTAGGTCCTTTTATCTAGCACCTTGCTGTTCTTATTCCACACCCCTCCTGTTCTGGGTGGACTTTCCTTTATATTGAAGACCTTTATTACTAATTGCAGAAAATGTGCATCCTCTAATGCAATTAGTCATAGTTCAGATTTTAAATCTAGAGTCCTCACGAACTATATTTAGAGAAAGTTGTTTTCCTCCAACATTCTCCGTTAACTACCTGCTGCCAGTTTGTCGTCTCTCTGGGAACATGTCAAAAATGTATGTAAGCCAATTTGCTCATGAACACTTTCTTAGGTACTTTTAAACAAAAAAAGTAGTCGCTAAGACATCTCAAGTAGTTAAGGATTAGCATCTCTCCCCAACCTTGCTACCAGATTTTAAAGAAAGCAAGTCTCACCAGGCGGGGCCAAGATGGCAGAGTAGTCAGGTGCTTCCGGTGGACCCTCCTACAACAAAGATCCGAAAAACAAGTGATTCGATTATATATGACAATCTGGGAGCCCTGAACATCAAAGGCAAAATTGAGGAACCAGACTGAGTGGCAGGCAGAGGGAGAGACAGTTCAGAAGCAGCAAGGAGGTGCCAGACTGGACCCAGAGAGAGCCTGAGCCCTTCAGGCCTGATCAGCTCAGGGGTGAGCAGTGAGGCAGGCAAGCATTGCTGCTCTGGAGGCATATTCTGCACAGGGAGAGACCCAGCAGCTGAGAGTCTAGTCAGTCATGCAGAACCAGTGAGAAGCAGCCCTCGATCGCCCAAAGATAAGTATTTGCGTCCGGCCTACAGCGCGGATCAAAAACACCCCCCTCAGGGAAAAACCTCTCTCCCATTTACCTCCCCACTTCCTGCTCTACACTGGGTCCTGGACCGGCTTCAGCAATTGCCGAGTCCCCTAGGCCGGAAGTAAGATCCATCACACGCACTGAGGCACTCTCCCGGCCTTGGAGAGTGGAAAAATGAACAAACGGGAAAAAATAAACTGCCAGCTCTCCTAAGCCAGGAACTCAGGGTAGGCACGGCACCTCGGCCTAGACACAGGCATACGGGATCCGCAGACTATGAGTGCCTTTTCCCCTGCATAGACTTCTATAGGCCCATTTCAGCAGTGTAGGCCCTCATTACCACAGTACAACAGGGTATATACCGGAACTCTAACTGCAACTGTTTCAGCTGTGAAGTGGCAGATTCCTGACATTTGTCTCTGCTTTGCCCATTAAGCAGGGTCTTCACCTACCCACATCAGGGGCCTTAGGACCAGTGGCTCCACCTACACCACCTAGCCACCTGCGATAGGGTCCCAAGAATAAGAGGTGCCCCCCAGTCATTACAGCCAACAGCATTGGGTGCTCATAGTCAGGCTGCAAAACCCACCCACCTACATGCTTTAGGGAACGGGGACGTGTCTTCCTCCTGGACAATCGGGGGCAGCCATCAGTCCCCTGCCTTGCACATAGTGTGTACCCCTGCTGCAGCCAGATGCCTGTGCCTACACCAACCACCCACACCTATCTAGGACTGTAGGTGAGAGCCTACACCACACACTTCATGGCTGTCTGCCTGGGCACCTGAGATGAATCCATACAGGAGGAGTGGGTGGACTTCTGTGCTCACATACCTAGTAACAGATCTAACCACCTGGCAACAGGACATTATAGCTTCAAAGATGCCAATAATCAAACTAGCTCACATGAGCAGCCTATTTGGGCATATAAAAACAAAACAAGAATCTAGAACACAGTAAGCAAACATAAAATAAAGAAATATAATAACTTATTGATGGCTTGGAGACAACAGTCAATATCAAATCACATAAAGAGGCAATCCATGATGCCTTCAGCAAACTCCCAAAATAAAGAATCTAGAAATTTTCCAGAGGAGGAAAATTTCTTGGTATTATCGGAGGCAGAATACAAAAGATTAATATACAGAACTCTTCAA
>NW_004444012.1:1444604-1482494 GCF_000243295.1 Trichechus manatus latirostris | reverse complement strand
CAGGTGGCTAACAGACACATGAAGAAATGCTCACGATCATTAGCCATTAGAGAAATGCAGATCAAAACTACAATGAGATATCATCTCACACCAACAAGGCTAGCATTCATCCAAAAAACACAATAAATGCTGGAGAGGTTGTTTGGAGAGACTGGAACACTTATACACTGTTGGTGGAAATGTAAAATGGTACACCACTTTGGAAATTGATTTAGCGCTTCCTTCAAAACTAGAAAGAGAAGTACCATATGATCCAGCTATCCTGCTCCTTGGAATATATCCTAGAGAAATAAGAGCCGTCACGAGAATAGATATATGCACACTCACGCTCATTGCAGCACTGTTCACAATAGCAAAAAGATGGAAACACCCTAGGTACCCATCAACGAATGAATGGATAAACAGATAATGGTGTATCCACACAGTGGAATACTACGCATTGATAAAGAACAATGATGAAGCCGTGAAACATCGTATAACGTGGAGGAATCTGGAGGGCATTATGCTGCGTGAATTTAGTCAGTCACAGAAGGACAAATGTATAAGATCTCTATCATAAGAACTCAAAAAAAGGTTTAAACACAGAAGACAACAATCTTTGATGGTTACTAGGGTGGGGAGGGAGGGTGAGCGTTATTCACTAACTAGGCAAGTATTAACTTAGGTGAAGGGAAGGACAGCACACACTACAGGGGAAGTCAGCACAACTGGACTAAACCAAAGCTAAGAAGTTTCCTGAATACAATCAAAAACTTTAAGGGACAGAGTAGCAGGGGTAGGGATCTGAGGACCATGCTTTCAGGGGACATCTAGGTCAATTGGCATAACAAAGCTTATTAAGAAAATATTCTGCATCCTACTTTGGTGAGCGGTGTCAAGGGTCTTAAAAGCTTGCAAGTGACCATCTAAGATGCATCAATTGGTCCCAACCACCTGGAGTAAAGGAGAATAAAGAACAGCAGAGACACAAGGAAAGTGGTAGCCCAAGAGACAGAAAGGGCCACATAAACCAGAGACTTTATCAGCCTGAGACCAGAAGAACTAGATGGTGCCCAGCTACCAGCAATGACCGCCCTGACAGGGAACACAACAGAGAGTGTCTGATGGAGCAAGAGAAAGGTGGGGTGCAGAACTCAAATTCTAGTAAGAAGACCAGACTTAATGGTCTGACTGAGACTGGAGGAACCCTGGAAAGCATGGCCCTCGGATACTCTATCAGCCCAGAACTAACCCAAATTCTGAGGCCAACTCTTCAGACAGGGATTGGACTGGACTGTGGGACATAAAGTGATACTCGTGAGGAGTGTGCCTCTTAGCTGAAGTAGATACAAGGGACTAAACAGGCAGCTTCTGTCCGGAGGTAAGATGAGGAGGCAGAGAGGGTTAGGAGCTGGTTGAATGGACACGGGAAATCTGGGGTGGAAAGGAGGAGTGTGCTGTCACAGTATGGGGAGAGCAATTAGGGTCACATAACAATGTATGTATAAATTTTTGTATGGGAGACTAACTTGAAATATAAACTTCATTTAAACTACAGCAGTAAAATAAATAAATAAATAAAAAGAATTTAGAAATTTCAACCTCAGGATTATCCGGTACGTTTTCCTTCCAGTGTTGTCAATACCTAATCTGTTGGAGACAAAATTCTATTGATTCTCTTTTCAACTCTTTCTTGCATACCAAATGTAAGTGAATGACTCATAAAGTCTCATGAACAATTAGTAATCAAGTAAGCTGCTGTTAAAAGACTTTTCTGTGCTGGGAGAATTTTCTTTCAATATCCAAAAGATTAGTGAAGCTCTAGCCTCTCTCAGGGCAACTTAGATTAGTTTCTTTAAAAGCCTCGGGGAGTGTGTGAGTCTCCATCCCTCACTTTCCCTCAGTTAGAAGGTCTTTCCTCTTCCATTTCCATGGGTTGAAATCCCATCTCTTTCAATGCCGGTATCACATACATCTCCTCCATTAGTTCTTTTCTGTTCCAGATGTAATCTTTTTCCTTTGAGCCTCTTCGGGGCTCAGTTTCTATTAATGGTACTTCCCTCCCTCTTCTTTGCATCACGGCTATTTAGTACTTTGCTTTTTCCTTGCTAGTAGATCAGAAACTCTTTCAAGGTAAGAATCACGTAATAAAATACACAATCCTCTTGTCCCCATCTTTCCTAGAACAGTAATTTGCAAGTAGGTGAGATATGAAAATTTGCTGAATCAACATTTTCGTCTGTAAGATGGTCAGCGGTGACCTGCTCAGGACAGAGTCTTGGGGACAGGATGAGTTGCCCATGACACAGGTAGTCACTGGTACACTGGGGTGTGTGTGTGTGTGTGTGTGTGTGTGTGTGTGTGTGTGTGTGTGTGTGTGTGAGGCCCACGCTGACTCATCAGTTTCCTAGACCAGAGCTACTCACACCATGCCTGGAGGGGCAAGTGGACCATTCGGCATCCAATCTCAGGTTTACCTCTTCTCTCCAGACTACGGTACTGAATGTGAACTGAACAGGGTTTAAACTGCCACATGGTTTTGTTTAAAGTTCATGGCAAATGTAGCCTAGGTTTAACTGTTCTAGAAGGTAGGGAATCTCCTAACCACCTACATTTGCATTAGGGAAGTTCTAACAAAGGGATAGATCCATAGCTGAAAGTCCGTTCTCTTTCCTGTTAGACTCTCCTGGACTTTCCCCACACCTCTAGCTGCCCTAGCTCTCACTCCCACCCAATCTTCCCCCTCGCTGGATTGTAATTTTCCTAAAGATTCCTGAAAGCCACTGCTTTAGTTCCTTTCACTCTTCTGTGTCTTAGCTCATTGGGACTGAGAAATCCAGGATAGGAAAAGCTTCAGGTTGACTGTAGGCTGAACCAACCTACCAACAAACCTCTCAGAAGAAAAATAAATCCCAATCTCCAAGCAAAGGGTCAGGCTTCCAGACTGCTGGCAAATCACCACTCTGCTGGCAAAGGGTAAATGAGTCCACACGGGCAATGTCGCCAGCCGAGAGCCATGAGGACAGCAGCCGAAAGCCTTCCCCCAGCACAAGCAAGTGAAGCGAGCAGTGTCTGCCCATTCCTGGTCTTGCCACAGAGCCAGTGGAGCCCTCCAGGTGTCAAACTCATTGAACTCCAGAGCGGACAGATGATGCTGTTCTTTCAAGCTGGCACCCACACACAGGGGATGACAACCCTGGCATAAAGTCAAGCATTTCAGAAGAGCTGATGAAATCCTAACTGGTTAGCGTATATGGAGCATGGGAGAAAGACCTACCATGAGCATTTCAAATGGGTCTTGCAAGACAGCAGCCTGCAGGGGACAATGTCACCTCTGGAGTGGGCTGGGCTCCCTCCAAGTCCAATTATTTTATACTAAAAGCTAGAACATGAGAGTGACATGGTTCTGTGTGAGAACTAAAGCTTTTATGGGCCCCTCAGGGTCAGTTCAGGCACAGCTGCTCTCCATGGATTCACCATTCTAACAATCACTTCAGTTTCTCCATTACCTCCCTCGATTCAACACCCTCACACACTTCCAGATGACAGTGACCTCAATTATTTCCTACAGGTCCCTTCTATAAAACCCAGCACTTACACCGTTTATTCATACTAAGGTATGGTTGTAATGCCTTAAAAAAGCATTTATCCAAGGCATCTTTTATTTAATGGGAATCATTAAACTAGAGGAATAATAAAGCTCCAAAGTAAAATTTAAGACAGTGAATGCAATGGTTTTGGATCTCTCCTTGGTGGTGCAGTGGTTAAGAACTTGCCTGCTAACCAAAAGGTCAGCAGTTTGAATCCTTCAGATGCTCCTTGGAAACCCTGTGGGGCAGTTCTACTCTGCCCTATAGGGTTGCTACGAATCAGAACTGACTTGACAGCAATGGGTTTGTTTTTTTTATACTAACTTTAAATAAAGTTTATATAGAGGAAAAGGAGAAAGAGCTGATGAAAAAGTAACTGATGGCAATTACTAATTCAGTAGTTCTACTGATTTGCAGACTGAGGTTGGATTTGAAGATGACTTCAAAGGTCTTTGTTACATCAGAAACATGAAAAGCATGTGTCCTGAAAGAGTCCAGAGGTGGGCCTGTGAGCCCTGGCCCCACCACTTACTAGCAGGGGAATCTCACGCCATTCATCATCTACAAAATGGAAGCCAAAGTGTCCAGCATTCTAGGGTCTGGAAAAGATGACTTATGAAAGTATCTAATGCAATATCTGCAATTCAGTTGATGACCAGTGAATGTTGTGGTTGTTGACAGTTCTGGACCCTCATGAGGCCAGCATTTATACCTCAGAGTAGTTTCAGAGTCACCTCTAACCTTGATGTTGAAGGCTGGGATCGGCACAAAAGTGAGAGTCTTTGAGAGCAGGACTGATTGCTTATTTTTTTTGACTGTTCCCCTCCCCAACCCCAACCCCACCCAACTCCAGCATCTCAGTGCATCCATTGTATAGTTAAGCCTGGCACGTAGTACTAAAGCCATTGCCATTGAGTTGATGCTGACTCATGGTGACCCCATGTGTTAGAGAGTAGAGCTGCTCCATAAGGGTTTCCTGACTATAGTCTTTATGAAGCACTGGTGGCACAGTGGTTAACAGCTTGACTGTTAACTGAAAGGTTGGCAGTTCAAACCCATCCAGTGGGAGAAAGACCTAGCAATCTGCTCCAGTAATAATTACAGCCTAGAAAGCCCCATGGGGCTGTTTTACTCTGTCACATGGGTTGGTATAAGTAAAAAATCAGCTCGACTGTACCTAACAACAACAACAATCTTTATGGAAGCAGATCACCAGGTCTTTCTTCTGAAGCACATAGTAGGACTCAATACATGTTTGTTGAACTGAGCCTTTAAACAGAACTGCTTAGCCCATCCTTAGGAAATACTGTTTCTTCTAAGGAAGATAGGGATTATAGGAGCATCGCCCACTGAGACTCCTAACAAGGACAAGTGATGGCAGCACTTCCAGTCCTTCCAGAGGGATCCCAGGGGAAGAGGAGAGGTCAGGCAAGAGCTGAGACCACGGGGAGGGCAGGAGACTGACAGGCTTGGAGGACATTCAGAAGAGGGGTTGTTCTCATTCACAGGAGGAGCGAATGGACTAGTTCATAGAGTCAAAGACCGTCAACAGGAATGATCTTAGAAATCACTTGGAAAACAGCCTCAGGCCCCGAGAGGAGTGTGGCTTGCATCAAATCAGAGAAATAACAAAAGAGCCGAGACAAGGATCCAACTCCTTGTTCAGTGCTGTTTTCAAGACAACACTGGGGCTTACAAAAGATATTATAAGTGCAATTAAAAACAAACAAACAAACACTTTTAATGCCTTCCGGAACAGGAACAAGGAGACGTGAAAGGGATAGGCCACTCCTTAGGGCATAGGGTATAATGTTAATAGATAAGAGTCCTATTTCACATGGGCCTTCTCTATCAAGGAAATCGATCTTCAGCAGATAAAAAGGATAGCTCAAAACAGTCAACAGGTCATTAAGTTTTAAGATAGGCAAGAAGACAGAGAGCTCCTAATCCATTTAATTGAATTCAAGCCTGCAGACCCAAAGAAATTCCATTTCAGAATTCTGACAGAGCTTTCAGCTGTGGCAACACTCTTCCCGGGGGACAGCATTGTTTAAAGGAAGGGTCAACAAGCTGCCTGAGGTCACACAATTACTACAAGGGGACGTCACACCCAAGCCTCTGCATCCAAAGTTCAGCAATGTCCACTCTCACAGGTGTCTCTGGTCACTGAGTCAGCTAGCTAATTCCTTCATGGCATCGGCGTTTTGAAAGATTGCAACAGACCAAAATGAACTCAATGCCACAAAAAGAAATTTAACAGAGTAAGCAGAAAGTCCTGACTTCAGACTTTTTTTTAAAATTTAATCTGCACAAATACAAAACAGAGGAGATGTAGAGTAAGAATAATCCATCTTCAAAAGGGTTAGGAGTCTTGATAGACTCCGAGCTCGTTATATCTGTGTGATTCAGCTGCCAAAATGGCTACCGAAATCGTAGGCGGCATTCATAAAGGCATACTGTTCAAATAACGGGAGAATAGGGCGATTGTACTTTGCCAGTTTGACCTCAACTGTGGTGCCCTCTTGAGTGTGGTTGATGTCCAGGAAGGACAACCAAGATAATACAAGATCTAGAACGTCATCATGTGAAAGCTGGTTAAAGGACTTGGGAATGTTCATCTTGGAGAACAGAAGGCCTTTCAATATTGGTGACTAAAATATGAAGGGGGAAGTCATTTTTTTGTGTTGCTTCATAGGAGAGAACTAAGATTAATTAGTAGATGAAGGCAAGCTTTTATTTACTGCAAGACAAAGGAAGCTAGTGTTGGTTGAATACCCACCACACGCCCCTTGCTGTACTAGCTGCTTTCTGTTATTTTATTAAAACTTTTCAGAAATTGATGGCTATTTTGGGGGATGGTGAGCTCCCTGTTACTGAAAGATGTCCAGCCCAGCACTGCTTTCTTATAGCAGTGATAACCCCTCTTCTGCTTCCAAGACTTGGCAATGCCACCCAGGTCCTTCTGGAGCCAGCTTCCTACTCGAAGGTAGGTTCTCTGGGGGGGTAGCAAAGGCACTGTGCTTCTGCAACCTGGATTTCCAACGGGGCTTCAAGAGTCCACCACTCCATTGGATCACTGACTGCAAGTAAAGGGCCTACTGGTCCATATTTTCCCAAGCTGACATTTCCTAGTCAATCTCGAATACTGATGTGAGCCCATGTGTGTCTGTGGATGTGTCTGTTGTAAGGGCTGGTCGGTGGCGGAGAGCCCAGGAGATCTATGAGTTTATGCGGGATTGCGAGGAAGGAGATGGGAGAGAGTCAGGAAATAGTGTTTATACACTTCTTGGCCAGTTGCATCCCTTTTCTTCACATACACCTGCAGTCTTACAAACGCCTTCACCCAAATCCTGAAACCCTTTAGCTTAAGGAATGATCTGGCCAGTGAACAGAGTATCTATCAGTCAGGGTCCTGGCAGAAAACAGAATTCAACTCAGGTGGTTCTGATGAAGAGACTTTGATGAAGGGGCCATTACTGAGGTGTGAGCAGGAAATCAGCAAAGAACCTCAGGTGCACCAGGCACACTCCACCCTGGAGACCATTCCCCTCTCTGCCACACCACTCCCCTGGGTCCCCACTGTCTCCTTTCTCTCATTCAGTTCTGTTATGATGCCATTTTCTCAGGAACATTGCAACTGCTTCTCCTCAGCAATCCCTCCCTCCCTGCCTTGTTTTTTTACGCCTCTTCACATGGTCTGATATTTGTATAATTCAGTGGTCTATTTATTGTCCATCTCTGTCCTCTGGAACGTGGGCAGAGGTTTTTGTTTTGTTTGTTCCTGTTCCTGTAATCTCAGCACCTAGAACGCTGCTTGTCTCCAAGAAGGTGATCAATAAATATTTGTTGAGTGAATGAAGACTAAGTGGACTTACTAAAGCTCATAGAGAGAATTGCACAGATGTGACACCTAGTCCATCCTCCCTGCTTCAACTTGTGACCGCATAGCATTTTGGGTGAAGCCAGCTGAATACAAGGAGCTTTCATTTGGCCACAAGAGGGTAGTGTTGATCGGTTTTTCATTTTTCACTAGACTTGTTCTGAGACCATCCTCTCCCCTCACCCCTGAGAAAGAAATCAGGGGACAGGGCCGTATCTGAAGCCAAGGCAAACACACAGTATGCCCCTCCCACCTGACGTTGATGTTCATGGGAAATTCAGTTAAAACCAATGTCATGAACAGTCTTGAAAGGAGAAAGGTCACCAGAAAGCAAGAGCCTGAGGAACGTATAGGAGGGCACCTCCACCACTTAGCTTCAGTAACCATGGAGACGCCACCAGCTGGCCAGATGACCTAGTGCCTTATGCCACATCCTTCTACTTCCCTTCCTCTGCACCACCAATGTCCAGTTGACTGTACTGCCAAGTGTGAAATCTCACAAGACAGGCTCTAGGCTCACTGTCCCAATTTGTCACCCTCCAGATATTCTGAAAAGAAATACCAACTATCCAAGAAATGATTCCCTCTTTTACTAAGTATTTCATAAAGACATTGTTCTAGGGAGCCACGTGGGATGATACAGAAATAAGGGGTTGTGAGCTTCGCAGCCAAGGAACACAGTAGTGACACCGCAAGACAGAGTGGGCAGGGCAGAAAGGGAAGCCCGAGAAGTGGTCGGAGCTTCAGAAGAAGGGGAGGGAGGCTGTCTCAGTGGGGAGGGATCGGGGCAGGCATTAAAAGAGATGCCCATTTGAACTGGCATTTGAGCAATAAGTAGGGTACAAAATTGTGTTTGGATGTATCTAAAGCACTTTCTGATTTCACACACTGCCTTTTATATGGCACTTGAATTTCAGGGTAATTGAGTTTCTTTGTGAATGAGTATAAGTAACCACTTGTGTACATGGAAAAGGTTAGCTTTTCAGGCCATCCCACTCATATAAGACAGCATACTGTAAGATAAAAGAGCCATACGGGGTGCAATGTGTTATGAAAATAGTAGAAAGGAACAAGCCTTCTGTCCACCCAAGTGGTTCCTCAACTGAATGCCCTTTGTGGTCCTGCAAGGTAACTAGAGGATCTAACAAATGAACACTTTTCTTTTTTTAAGCTTTTTAACATGGAACATGATGGAAGTCCTCACGGAGTGTTACAGGTTGAATTGTGTTCCCCACAAAGATGTTGAAGTCCTAACCACTGGTACCTATGGACGTCATCTTGTTTGGAAATAGGGTCTTTGAGGATGTTATCAGATAATATGAGGTCATACTGGAGTAGGGTGTGTCCTAATCCTATATGATTGCTGACCTTATCAAACAGAAGATGAACAGAGATAGAGAAAGGATGGTCATGAGAAGATGCAGCTCTAAGCCAAGGAAAGCCTGGAGCTGCCAGAAGCCAGGAAAGACAAGAAAGGCCCTTCCCCTAGACCTAGAGTCTTTGGAAAGAACACAACCTGACCGATACATTGATTTGGACTTCTAGCCGCCAGAACTGCGAGACAATACATTTCTGTTGTTTAAAGCCACCCAGTTAGTGGAATTTTGTTACAGCGGCACAAGGAAATTAATACGAGGAATTTTTTATGATCTCACAGCTTTTCTTACTAGCACAGGCAGGAACCTGTAAGTGCCTCGTCTCTGAGCTTCCTCATTTGGCTGGGGCTCCAGGACCACGGACCAAAATTCACGGACCAAAACAATGGACTCTGGTCAAACATATTTTTTTTATTTCAAAGAGATACACTCCAGAGGGAAAGCAAGGAAAGAGAATGAAATGAAGATGAAATCAAAGTAACAGCTCGTTGAAGCCTCCACTTCCTTCCTGGCCCATTCCCCCACATGTGGCCACAGCCATACCCCCTCCGCTCCTCCGTGTATGTGGACCCCAGGCCTCCACAGACTAGTGCAGAAGAACTTTCCTCCACCTCCAGAGTGAGGAAGGGGCAAAGGAAGTCCCTCAGCCTCTTCAACGTGCCCCTGCTCATTACCATGGGCAGGGTGTCCACAAGAAGGTCTCAGTTTATGTACTGTAGGTGGAAAAGCACATAACCCAGCAGCTAATGAAGATCACGATCATGAAGACAAGACACTGAAAATGCCTATGAAGAGACTGTCATTAGCGTGGGGGAGAGAGACAGCTCAACACAGCAAACCTCATACTCACAAATGCCTGGGGTGAACTGATATGGTCTCCAGCTCTCTTTGGACAAAACTGGTGGGAAGCATGGCATGGAAGTAGCAGAGGATAAGGGTAGAGGACAGGTAATACCAAAAAAAAAAAAAAACAAAAAAAAATTGTTGTAGTGGGGTTGAATACAGCTGTCCTGACATTTAAGTCCTCCAATAGAATAGACCTCTTTATAGAAAAGTTAAAGTACAAAATAGTAAAGACTTTCCAATCACTGTATATGGGTCAAGCTTTTTGGATGTCGTCATAAAATGTCCAGGACCATCATACTCCAGAGTGTGTGACGGGTGGTCCTCTTCAGGTCCCCTACAGCAAATAATTGTAGAATCTGACCAAGGCTGAGCCATCTCTGACACTCAGATCTAGGTAAAAAGATTAGGGTTGACTTTGTCTAAACATGAAGCATTGAAAGATACCAACCCAAACAATAAAAGGTGTAGGGGTGTGTGTATGTGTTGTGTGCTGCTTGATGTTTTTTGGGTGGTGGATGTGTTTATTCTTATTATTCCTTCTGTCCTTCTGCATCAGGTCACCTGCTTCTAGTGAGCGAATGTAGCCTAGACGAGGTAAAAGCCAAGGTTACACCACTCACCTGCACCAGAAGATCCTCCTCTGTCTCTTAATGATGGTCTTCTCCGGTGGGAAGCAATAAAAGCCACAACTAAGCTTGTTCATGTGCTCACAGAGAGACAGTAGAGTGCGGTGGCCAAGAGCACAGACCCTGGCTGCCCAGGTTTGAATCCTCGCTCTGCCACTTCCTAGCTACTATGGTGTGGAGCAAGATACTAGAGTTGTTATAAGGATGCAAAAGAATACATGGGGGTGGACAGAGAGACGAGAGGAGATGAGAAGGAAAGCAAAAATCCAGGAAAGGGAAAAGGTAGAGGAAAACCTCAAATTGGGGCAGGGAAGACTTACCATGTTGCTTTGGATGGTCTCCACAAAAGTTAACCCAGTTCTCACCATTTGGGAGGAGTTGTTCTGGGCTTTGGATCTGGATAAAAAAAGGTTAGAGCCAAGGACTCTGTGACATAATTTAATGGGCTGATGAAAAATGCTTTCCCAAGTCATGCAACACCTATGATTTATTACCTAAACTTTTGACAAAATTGACAATGTTCAGCATACAAGGAATCAGGAAGATGTAACCTATTCAAAGAGAAAAGAAAACTAATGGAGATCAGTCCTGATGTAACCCCGATGCTGGATTCAAACTGCAAAGTCTTGATGGCAGTTGACATCTCAGGTCAGGTCTTAGTTCCTGGGCTGTGCTGCTCACAGACTTCCCTGAGCTTGCATGGTTTGGAGTCATCCAGAGATTTGGGGATAGTTTAGACACAGAATTTCAGACTCCCCATCTCTGACTCTCAACTTTCTTTGCAGTGGCTTTGGTTGCCCCAAACTCTGCACTCCATTGTTTTAGCCCATAAAGACTCAGATTTTCTCTCTGGGTTTTCACAGTACCTCACAGCACCTAGTTGGATCAGGTCTCAGGCTAAAAGTGATAAAAATGGGAAAATCCCCCCTTTTTCCAAGTGTCAACTTCCCTCCAGAATCTGCCTACTTTTATTCACTCTCTTAATGCCTTCTAGTCATTGTTTGTTCATTTGCTTTGTTGTGTTTTCTTGTCCAGATGGACCCTGCAGAGAGTCAGATCCAGCAAAATCTTACTCAGCCTTTTTTGTGGGAGTTTCTTTTTGTAATCATCAAATAAAGGGAAAAATGGAACAGACTCGGTTCTGATCTTACAAACTCATGATGGAGCAGCTTGTATCAGACTAGCCCACCTCCAAAGTCGGCTATAAAAACTAGACAAAATACATAAAACAGCCATTTGAATGTATTGGAGAATACAGTCAGAAGCTGACTGGTTACAAACTCTGTTAACTGTGAGAAGTAAAGCACACTGAGGTGAACTCCTCATTCATCTAGGCTTTTTCCCAAGCAACAAGTGGCAGCATCAATGGGCTGAGGAGATAGAATACGGCATTTAGGATGGTCAAACTTTCCGTGCCTCAAGGAGAAAAACAAGAGGAGGGAACCATAGAGAAGTGAGTCCAAATGCCTACAGAGGTTTTCTGCTGAAGGTAATAGCTGTCTCCTATAATGCACATGTGGAATCAAGATTCTAAAATATCCACTGTCACCGTATCTAGCTAATAGTATACTCAAAGTTGTAGCTAATGTGATAAGGCAAGAAAAAGAAATAAAAACTATAAAGATTGAAATGGAAGAGATACAACTATCATTCTGCACAGATGAAACTCTAAAAGAATCTACAAATTATTAGAATAAGTGAATTTAGCAAGGATGATGAATATAAGTTCAATTTACAGAAATCAATTACATTTCTATATACTAGTAATAAACAAGGAGAAAATCAAATTAATAAACATACCATTTACAATAGCATCAAAAATAACAAACACCTAGGAATAAATGTATGTGAACACTACACATAAAACTATGAGAAATTAAAGACCTAAATAAGTGGAAAGATACATGATACTCATGGCTTGGAAAACTCCTTGTTTTTCAGATATCAATTATCCACCAAACTGATCTACAGAGTCTATGTAATGGCAATAAAAATCTCAGTGGGTATTCTTTTGTGGAAATTGAAAAATTGATTCTAGAATTTATTTGGAAATTCAAACGGTCAAGAATAGCCAAGAAAATCTTGAAGAACGAAGCTGCAGAACTTAAACTACCATATATCATGACTAATTATAAAGCTACAGTAATTCAAACAGTGTAGTGCTAGCACAAGGGTAAACTCACAGACCAATAGTACAGAATAAAGCATCCTGAAACAGGCTTACAAATATATGATAATCTGACTTATTAAAAAAAAAAAGCTTAGGTATATGATTTCTTTAATAAACAGTGCTGGGTTAGTTGGCTGTCAATATAAGGGAAAAAATGAATCTTGATCTCTACCTCACACCACAGAAAAGAATACATTCTAGATGGAACACAAACCTAAAGGTAAAACAATAAAAAAAGTTCTACAAGAAAGCATAGCATAGTTTTATGACCTAAGGAGAGCAATAACCAAAAAGAAAAGACTGGTAAATTGGATGAATTATATTTATTTAAAATTAAGAATGACTGTTTATTGAAAGATGCCATTAAGAGAGTTAAAAAAGTAAGCAATAGAATAGACTGTAATACATACATCCAACTAAGGACCCTATCAAGAAAATATACGGAACTCCTACAAATCAGTAAGTAAGAAAAAGACTGACAACCCTTCAAATACAGGCAAAAGACACTTCCGGAAAGAGGATACCCAAGTTTCCAATAAGCATTTGAGAAGATACACAATGTCATTAGCAATCAGTGAAATGTATTGTTAAAAAACCAGAGTTAGATTATCACTACACCCCTGCCAGAATGGCTAAAATTAAAAAAGACTGGAAATACCAATTGTCAGGGGAGATGTAGAACAACTAGTACTCTCAGACATTGCTTATGGGAGAGGACATTGGTACAGCCACTCTGGGAGACTGTTTGGCTTCATCTAATAAAGCTAAAGATACGGATACCTTATGTCCCAGCGATTGCACTCCTAGGTATAGACCCAAAAGACAGAAGTGCATAAATCCATCAAAAGAAGTGAACAAGAATTTTCATAGCAGCTTTATTCTTAATAGCCCCAAATTATAATTAACAAGAATATTCATCATGAGTATAATAGATAAATTATGCCATATTCATACAATGGAAAACGATGTAGCTGTAAAAAAAGAACAAACTGCAGCTGTATGTAGCAACATGAATGGATCTCACAGTAAAAGATGCCATACCCGAAAGGGGATAGACTGAAGAGTTTCATTTATATTTGTAGTCTCATTTATAAGTTCAAGAAGATAAAAAGTGAAAAAATGATAGGATCAGATAGAATTTACCTTTGCAAGGAGGGGGGCACTTATGGGGTGCTCAAAACGTTCTAGATCTCAATGTGGATAATGTTAACATGTGTATATACATGTATGAAAATTCTTCAAGTTATACACTGTATATTGTATAATATACATAATGCAATAAAAAAGTATATACAGGCAAAAAGGAAAGTGTATTAAGTCCTAAGACATACGAGTCTATGGTTACAGGGCATCAAATCACATCACTGGGGCTTCCAGTCAGTCTGGTGGGGACAGCAGACTGAGTGGGAGGGGACAGCATGCACATATTGAGAGACATTTCTGAGC
Source organism: Trichechus manatus latirostris (assembly GCF_000243295.1). Classification (NCBI taxonomy): domain Eukaryota; kingdom Metazoa; phylum Chordata; class Mammalia; order Sirenia; family Trichechidae; genus Trichechus; species Trichechus manatus. The sequence goes on along the minus strand of NW_004444012.1, from coordinate 1,468,581 downwards.
TTGTCCCCTCTTTTTACAAGGATACTTCCTCTCGGAGCACAGCCTGAGTCAGTTCTCAGGAATGGCACTCAACAAAGGACTCGTGAAAAGAACATACAAGAAGAGTCCTTTTAAACACTTACAGCCAAGACAGGCAGGGAGAAGCTTGAATGTTGATGATTTTTCAGTCTGGGCCATGGAGCAGAGGCTGATAGGATGACTTGTTGGAGCCCATTCACACAGGGACAGAAACTGTTCTGAGAATCACTCTACCCTTCAAAGTCGTCTGGGTCTGTCACTTCAGCCCATCAAGGAGGTCATTTAGAAAACTTACACTGCTTTTTCAAGAAACACATCCCCTTTTCCTTTTCCGTCTGTCTCAGAAGTTCCCGGTATTTCTTTCCATGGAAATAAAAAATATACATATGTTTGTCATAATTGAGAATTTCCATATATTTCATTACAATGGCACTGATTAAAATATATAACCAATTTCTAAGATTAACTCTGAATATTGCAAACAGTAGATGTACGCGTGCGTGCACGCATGAATGAGTGTGAACACACAGGTCGGGAGGGTTCTCGTAGAAAATAGGAGATTATTAGCGACCAGAATGGATGTACATGAAAAAGGGGTTCTCTCTCTGACTCTGCTTGTGTCCAAACCCCAGCTATGTTCCCCAACTCCTCCCAACCTCAGTTTCCTCATGATCATGACAGTATCATCCTCACAGAGTTACTGCGCAAACTGAGAGAAAATACCGTATGTCAAGTGCTTAGCACAGTGCCTTGCACGAAGTAAATCCTTACGTAAAGTCTGTTTTGTTATTGTTGTTCTGTAAAAGGCATTTTGCCCCAGTGGCAGATTTCAGCCTAATGAGAAGCCAAGGGGGCCCTTACCCCGTCAAGGCCTTGGAGAAATTCTGTCTCTGCTCTGACTTTTCCCCCAGAAACATTGTACCTTTATGTAGTGGGTCTCGTCCTCACAGAGCTAACGCACAGATTGGTAGTCGCTTTCTGTCTAGAAAGAAAATGGACAAATCCATGCCTTAAATCAGAACCAGGAAAACATTGGCCTCCACCCAAGCCTAGGCTGATCCCCAGGGCCCCCTAACTGGTGCAATGGATGTTTGGCTGGTTGCCTAGCAACTCCTGGCCTGAAGGGAAGCAGCAATCTCATCATTCGGGCTCAGGGTCTAACTCTAAGCAAAGGCAATTGTCGTCCCAGGTTGTGCTATGCCTTTTAGGTGAAACATCAGGGGGATTTTCAGGACACGTGGGTTTGGGATTCAACAATATATTTGAGGTCGCTGTGAGTCGGAATTGACTCCGCAGCAACGGCTTTGATTTTTTGGTTTGGTTGTCCTTCTTAGGTGCCGTCGAGTTGACTTCAACTCTTAGTGACCCCATGTGACAGTAGAACTGCCCCGTAGAGTTTTCTTGGCTGTAATCTTTACGGAAGCAGATTTCCTATGGAACTGCTGGGTGGGTTTGAACTGCCAACCTTTCAGTTAGCAGCTGAGTGTTTTAACCATTGCGCCACGAGGGCTCCTTATATTTGAGGTAGGAGAAGGTTTAAGAAACAGTCAGATCAGTACTTTTAATGTAAGCTGTCTTGCCCTTCACCTGCATGTGAATCAGAGATTCGTTTGCCAAATATTCCTGCTCCTCCAGTTCCTATGCCTCAGGCAGTGCTAAGACCTTTGGGATTCTCTCCTATTTATATCCTGGGCTAGACCCTCAGTGGGAGAGACACTGCCTCTACCTTGAGCAGTTCCTTTTCTTGCTTTGCCTTTTGTGGTCTCACCTGTGGAAGACAAGGATGGAGGAAAGTCAGCAACATTCTTCTGTGGAAGATAAACGGGCAGCTTTCACCCTCTCTCCGCAGACCAGCAGAGAGCATGATAAGAACGGCTAGCATATACTGAAGATATATGATCATAACAATCTAATTTTATCTTCACAACAATCCTATCAGGTGGGCACTATTATTACCCCCATTTTGCAGATGAGGAAACAAAGACATGGAGAATTTAAGTGATTTGCTTAAAAGTCACACAGTGGTGGAGCTGTGGTGGCATAGTGGTTAAGAGTTCAGCTGCTCACCAAATGCTCAGCAGTTCGAATCCACCACCCCTCTACTTGGAAACCATATGGGGCAGTTCTACTCTGTCCTATAGGGTCACTATGAGTTGGAATCGACTCAATGGCAATGGGTTTTTTTGTTTTTTTTGGTCTTGTTTTTTTTAGTCTGACTCCTTAGTCCCTGGCCCAACCATCCCTCTTCCTCTAATTCTACTAACCAAAGCTCACCAACCGCTTTCTCCCACTCATATTCTGTAGGTGCACTGGCATCCCCTCTGAATCACAGAGGGAGCAAAAGAGAAACTTCACTCCTCATTTTTAGAGAGAAAAGTAGGATGGTGGGGTATTGTATTCAGGGATCAGCCAAATAGCTATATTCTTCACATAAATCTGCAGAGGGCTTCCACACAGGGTTTTGCCCCCTGTGGGCATCCATTAATTCATTCAACAAGTATTTACTGGGCATCTTCTATGTGCCAGGCACTGTTCTAGGCTCTGGGGAAACAGCAGTGAACAATATAGGAAAAAAAAAAAAAAAATCCACGCTCTCATTGAGTTTACCTTCAGGTAGAGGAAAAAGATAAAAACAAAATTTCCTTGGCCTATGAGCCGTGAGTTGGAAAATCGGGTAAGATCATGGCCGTATCCCTGTATGATCATGGAAGTTAGTCTTTGTGTTGCCTTCTCACTTAGATCATAAACTTGAGGGCAGGTCCTGATGGGCGTCCAGCATGCGTGTTATATTGACTGATAGGTGGCGAGGTCTCTAGAGCAAGTCCCCTCCACTTTAACGCCACTGCGGTCATCTCTGTTACTAGTGTGATGCGTATGTTATAAATGCCCCGTGGTCCATAAGGTTAACGAGAGAGAACAATGGAAGTTGGCCCACCTCTGACCAGCACACAAGCATACCTAGCCTAGCAGGGTCCTTGAAGACTGCTCCTCCTCCTGGAACCTAAAACTGATAGAGCCATCTCCCAGAAAACCTCTAGATTTGCTTTTCTACTCACCTTTGAGTCCGTCAGCATCTGCCTTAGGGTTTCTTTATCAAGGCCAACATTCTTAAATTTCCTTGAAATCTGAAATTCCATTCCAAAAGTTGTGAACTAAGTAAGACACAGAGACATGAAAACTTGGAACAACAGCAGACTTGGGGATCACAGTGCTGCAGAGCGGGGAGGGGTGTAATGTATTCCCATTCCAGATGGAAGCTTGATGAAAATGGGTCTCCTTTCCCTCTGGAAGCTGTCTGACTCCATGCTAGCTGGATAGACCTTTTTGTTCCCAGAGCCAATGGAAACCACAACACAATGAGGAGAGGGAAGAGAGAATGGGCAGAGTGGCTGGGGGTGAGAGGGGCAAATCTTTTCTCCCTCTACAGTCGTTGAACTCTCTCAGCACAATCTGTACCTCCCAGTGGTGGTATGGGTCAGAGTCTGTACTAGGATGTTTAGAAGGTGGCAGGTGGGGAGGGAGAAGATGGGTTGTGTGGGTTGCTCCCTCTCTGATCTTTCTGGCTGGAGACTTCAGGAAGACACTGAATCTGTTGGGATTCCTAGGAAATGAGCCTCATTTCAAGAGCGGACATAGTGGTGTAGAAAACAGCCCTTCCACAAGTATGCATATATTTCTTCATTCTGAATGTGACTTGTCCCTCTCTCTCATGCTCCCAGCCTACTGGCACCAGCCTTTCTCTTGTGAAGGCCATGTTTTGGGGATCCTGGGAACCTTGAAAACCCATCTTACCTGCTTCTGAAGCTCCAGCTCATTCTTGCTCAGAATCTGATTATATTTTTCCTGCAGAAAGAAGGAAGTAATGGGACAAAACTGCTCTACTCCTACACCCTCCCCCTCACTGGGTCACTGAAATTACATCTGGGTATAAGTGTATAGGAGTCCCTAGGTGTTTCAAATGGGTAAGCGCCCAGCTGCTAGCAGAAAGGTTGGAGGTTGGAGTCCGTCTAGAGGAGCCTTGGAAGAAAACCTTGGTGATCTACTTCCTTAAAAAATCAGCCGTTGAAAACCCTACGGAGTACAATTCTATTCACACATGGGTCACCATGAGTCATAGTCAACTCAATGTCAATTTTTAAAATATCTGTGTGTGTGTGTGTGTGAAGTGGGGAAAGTGTCCTCTGGCGCCATACAGCAGACCTGGGAACAGAGCTCAGGCACTGAGCCCTATGCCCACAGCTTTATTCACAGAGCACAGTCTTCAATGGCCGCGACCTCTACAGATACAGATACAGAGGAGATGAATACGTGACCATCCCCTGGGGAAGAGAGAGCACAGATTTCGAGCAAATGCCTCGGATGCCCCTTTCTTAGCCACCTCCTTACCAGCTTTGCTGTCTCTAATTCCACATCCCTCAGGGCGTCCTCTTCCTCAGATGGGCTGTCGTTCAGCTCCTTCTTCTCCTTGGCTGGTCCTGGTGACAGGGCGAGCTCTCTTTCCAGGCTGAAACGTATCAAGTCAGTACGTATGGATCAGTCTAAGCAAGCTGCAACAGCACCGAGGCCCCAGCGGGGACACTGCCGTCAAGGGTCTCAGGGGCCTGGAGTGACTACCTAACGCAGTAGCAATAAAATGTCAACCTAATATGGAAATTTAAGAAGTAAAGCCTTTGAGGGCATGTTTCAGGATTCAAATAACACACCAAGATTCACCGACAGGTGGACCTTCCTCCTGCCCTCTCTCTGTCCTGCAGAACATTCAAAGGAGGAGGAGCCCTTCCCTCACCCACTGAACCATCTGACCTTTCAACAGCTTCTTCTTTCTCCTGAATTTTTCTCAGAAGAACCTGATTTGCCTCTCCCAGTTTCTGCAGGTCCTTTTCAAGGTATGAGTTCAGGTAGTCAAGGTAGGTTCTGTTTTGTGACTTCTAATTTTGGTATTTCCACCACGTCATACCTACAGGAAAATTGTCTTTATTACTAAACTCAGAACAGGAAAACATAAGCCCTAAAAAGGCTTTCCCCCATAAGCTCATTCATTCTTCTGTCTTCGGTTGTTATGATGCCTAACCCAGCCCGAACTTTCTCACTTTCCGTGATAAACTAATTTCTACAGTTGGCGTGAAATCAATTCCTGGAGTCAAATCATATTTGACTTTTGAATATTATAAGTGGAACTCACTGAAATCCTACTCCTTTGAAGTCTTTCACAAAGCAAAAGAAATATTTTTGATATGAGTAATTATATTCTAACTTGCTTGTTTTCAAAACATTTTATACGGAGTATATGTGACTCAAGTCACACCTATAAAGCATTCAAAGATTTGCAAGAGAGAGGAATGTCTTCAATCTGTTTCTGTTAACTGCTTAAATATCTTCTAACCCAGGTAGGCAGGTGCAGGGGCCAGGTGAAACGGGGAGAATGGGTCTTTTCTCCAAACAGCATTAATTTGCTGTTTGAGACATTAGCTATATCCGAAAACCCCACCATCAGTCTGTAGCATACAGAACTGAAACCAAAAAGACTTTTCTCCCCAGGAAGCCTTCCCAGGTTCGAGGAGATAATGTCCTGGACAAGTAATACAATTCTTCCTTACCACCTGGCTACAGAGACTATTATTCTACTGAAATCTTTTATCATTCTCATGACTTACACATCATCTGATGGGTCCTGTCCAACTTCTTCCATGGTTGATTTCCTACAGTGTTAATACAAACACTTGTTATGGAAATGAAGCCTCTACTGACAAATGAATAATGGGCCAAGGAAGGAGCAGTCAGAAGTTGGACATTTTGTTCAGGCAAGACAGAGCCAAGAAGAACCATGCCTCCTATAATCTCTCACTTTCCAGGATCGATTGCAATATTTTGCATGATCTAAATTTCAACAAGTCAAATCTTTTTTAATACGAATGATTATCCCCTAACTTCGGCAGTTCGAATCCACCAGGCGCTCCTTGGAAACCCTAAGGAGCAATTCTGGTCTGTCCTATAGGGTCGCTATGAGTCAGAATCAACTCGACGGCAATGGGTTTTGTTTTGTTTTTAATCCCCTAACTTAGTTGTTCTCCAAACATTTCACACTTTGCTACCTTTCCTCTTCCTTGACAGCATTTACCCAGCTATGGCGTGCAAGTGTATGTCTATTGGCAAATACATTCACTAACCCAAACCCTCAGGGAAACTTAGGGAAGACAATGGAAGAGGCAGAAGTTACCAAAAAAGTCAGCTACCTGATATGGTCATCCTACTTTCTAACAAACTCTAGGCATTACAGGCTAAGTTGATCCTGAACAGCAGCAGAAACAGCAGCATGGACAAAAGAATACAACTTCTGGAAGGAAGGAACAAATGTCAGGCTCTCAGGGATGGCATCTCCTAACCACTGCACCAAAATCAAACTTTAGGACCAAGTCCAGTCTAAGAAAAGTGGAATCCCAAAACTCCCTTCTAGTTTCACATTCCATCTCTTCTTTTCTCTTCCCCTTGAAGCTTTTTTGTTTTCATTCCTTTCTCAATTCTATCTCCCAACTCTTTTCATCCCTCTCCCTTGGTTTGCTTTTGCTTTCTCTTCCCACACAAGTCATCTCAGCCTATGACGATATCCTCTGAGCTCACCCTTCTCTTGCCAAGTACTGCTCCCAACCGAGATATCCAACTGAACATCAGAAATTTCAGAAAAGGCATCTTCTTGTTGATTGAGTTTTCCACATATAGCTAGACCTATCCTCTCTGGCTGGGTGGGGCAGCATGTCATAGTGGGTGGGGTGGCAACAACTCATGGCCATCTCTGTAGGCAGAGTGGGAGCAGAGTTCAGAGCTTCAGGGCAATTTACATGTCTTCTGAAGGAGCAATAAGATCTATGGGATAACTTTCTGGACACAGTTTAAATCTCTTCTGAAACAACGATCAACTCTATGGAATACATTTTTTCCCCAAATCTCTAGGCCTGATAGTAGTGAAGGCCACTTTCATTTCTCTTCCATGATCTTTGTTGTAGTACATGCAAGCAGCTACAATCACAAGACCATCTCTGTTCAATGCACCCATGAGGCATGGGGTAGGAATGTCTGAGACTAGGACACCAAAAATATGAGCCATGCCTTATCTATGAGCCAAGAAAGCCCTCACCAAGTTGGATTCTTAGAGCTGCAAAACTCCTTTATTTTCCCTGAGTTGGTGGCACAGCCAAGTTGTTGGAAAGGAAAGGTATGATATCTCAAAGACAGAAAGAGTATGTGGAAGTGGAGAAGGAAAGAGGAAAGAGTGTTAGGTCCAGAGACCCAATTCCACTGCTTATCCTTTATAATTCCCACTTCATTTCTGAGGTCTTAAATTACTGGAATGATAGCTGGAACTTTTACATGTTATGTCACTGCACTAAGAATCCTTGGATTCCTCTCTTTTGACTAAGAAGATGAGGCAAGAAACAGAATTGGAGAGATATCAATAAAGGAGTGTGCTTGGACTTGGAAATCTGTCCATTTCTGCCCCTATCCTCAATTCACTCCTCTAAGTCTAACCTTTTCCAGCTAAATTTTACTACGTTCAAGTCCTTGGAAAGGCCTGGTAGACCACACCACTGTCTCCCTGGAATGTCTCTTCCATGCAGCAATATCTATCATAATCTTATCCACGCTTCTCAGCTCAGTTCGAATCCTACTTCTTGTACACCTTTTTAGATGCCAAGCCTGCAGTCCAGCAGAATTAATCCCTCCACGCCCGTTATCGTCTTTTGGCATTTTATATTGTTTTTAGGAATATGTGCACACTGGTCTTCATCACACAATTAGGCCATAAGCCCCTTGAGAGAGGGTGTTTTCATCAAAGTCATTTAGATTCTCCTCCTCTTCCTCCCCATTGTGTTCCAGGGGGCACCATTTATATACAGTGCAATAGGGATGATGCCTCTCTGTTATGGATTGAATTGTACCTCCCCCCCGCCCAATTTTTATCAACTCGGCTAGACTATGGTTCCCAGTATTGTATCATTATACACCATGTTGTCATCTGATGTGATTTTCCTATGTGTTCTAAATCCTAACCTCTATGACGTTAATGAGGCAGGGTTAGAGATAGTTATGTTAATGAGGCAGGACTCAATCTACAAGATTAGATTGTGTCTTAAGTCAATTTCTTTTGAGATATAAAGGAGAGAAGAAAGCAGAGAGACTGGGGTGACTGCATACCACCAAGAAAGTAGTGCCAGGAGCAGAGCACGTCCTTTGAACCTGGGGTCTCTGCACCGAGAAGCTCCTAGACCAGGGGAAGATTGATGACAAGGATCTTTGTCTGGAGAGAAAAAAGAGAGAAGGCCTTCCCCTGGAGATGACTCCCTGAACTCAAACTTCTAGCCTACTAGACTGTGAGAGAATAAATTTCTCCTTGTTAAAGCCATCCACTTGTGGTATTTCTGTTATAGCAGCACTAGGTGACTAAGACGCTCTTGGAGTTGTTCAGTAGGAGGATGGCCCTGAAAATGGAGAATGGAAGCAGGCTTGGTGAGATACAGAAAGCACCAGTTTCTGTTTCTATCCTGGTACTTCCTATTTGTGCTACATTGAGCAAAATAATCTCCCTGAGCCCCTGATCTGTGAAAGGAGCTGTCTTAGGATGGGTTCTCTAGAGAAGCAAAACCAGTAAAGCATATAAATATATATAGAGAGATTTATATCAAGGAAACAGCCTACACGATTGTAGAGGCTGGAACAGCCTAAGTCCGTGTATCAGGATAAAGGCTTCTCCTGATTCATGTAGCCACAGGGGCTGGTGAACCCAAGATTGGCAGGTCGGAGAGCAGGGCTTTTGCTCACAGGCTGTGAAGGTTGACAAATCCCAAGATCGGCAGGCAAGACCGAAAGGCATCTCCTGATTCATGTAGTTGCAGGGGCTGACGAACCCAAGATTGGCAGGTCAGAGAGCAGGACTCTTGCTGACAGGCTGTGAAGATCGAGGAATCCTGAGACCAGCGGGTAAGCTGCTAGCTCCAGTTCCAATAACTGGAGGTCAGACGAACTAGAAACAGCTGCATGGTCCAGAACAAGCCAAGAGCCTTGGCAAGGCAAGCAGGAAGGAAGTTGGTGGTGGAGGGTGGAGAGATGAAGGCTGAGGGGGTGGTGAGCCACCACAGGCCCCGCCCCCACCAGTACCACTCAGTAGATTCCATCATGGGGTTGATCACATATCAAATTTCAGCAGAGAAGTGATCACAACATTATACAACGGCCGAAACACTGAGAATCATGGCCCAACCAAGTTGACACACAATCTTAACCATCACAGGAGCATTACACCTACTTCACAAAGTTGTTGTGGAAATTAGATGAAATAATATATGTAAAGCCTAACGCAATACCTGACATGCAGTGGTGCCTAATTCTCATCCATTCTCCTATACAATACATTTTTAATTTTTCAGTCTCATTTTGTCTCAGAATGAGTATTGCACATGGCGTATACTAAGTGCTTTTAAAATGGCTGAATGAATAAATGACTCATTCCATGCCCTTTATCTAGAACAGGTATTCTTCACCTTCTTCTCCTTCCAAGACACCTGAGAAACTCTCAGCAGTACCCTCTCATTAGCAGGCTTTCATTAGCCATAAAACGCACCGTGGCAGAATTCTCTCCAGGAGCCCAGTGCCCCAGGAGGTTTATTCAGAGGTGAGGTTGTGCAATTTGAAGGTCTCAGCCGGATGAGTCTGGTAAACATCCCTGGGTAGTAGGTACCTCTGGTTGAGAATCACTGAGGAAGAACATATTCTCTCCACCAAACTGCATCCTTCCTCTCTTTCAAAACACTGGCAATTCATCCTCTCCATAAAATCTTCCAAAATGAGCCATTCTTAGTTTAATACCCCTGGTAAACAATGTGAACTTCCAAACTGACCGTGCTTCCCGCTTTGCTTTGACATGAGGAAGCTCAAAACCATATTCGAAGCCTTAAATTTTTTTCATTTCTAATATTTTTTAAATAATTCTTTTCAAGAGTTTATTTGTTCAACATTATTCTTTTGTTAGTGTTAATTTTTTAGAATTTATTTACTTTGTTGTTGAGAATGTACACAGCAGAACATACACCAATTCAACCATTTCTACATGTACAATTCAGTGACATAGATTATATTCTTCAAGTTGTGTGACCATTCTCAGCCTCCTTTTCCAAAATTTTTATGACTGTACTGGACATTATGGCCTGTATATCTTTTCTTTAATCTTAATCTCCTGTTCTATTTATATTTTACCTAGTCCTGATTTTTTTGTTTATTTTTCCACTATTTTGCTTTAGGCCTGGAGATAGAGACAGAGATAGAGATGAGAGTGAGTAGGGAAGTAGAATGTTGTGGAAGAATATCGACTTTGGACTCAGATGCAGCTAACTGAATCTCTGCTCCACCATTTCCCAACTGTGAGGTCTTGGACAACTTATTCAAGCCTTTTAATCTGAATTTTTCTAGTTTATAAGATGTAGATAATATGTACCCATCTCATAAAGTTATTGTGAGGTTAAAAAAAAAAAAAAAAGACACCACAATGCCTGACACAAAATAAATGTTCAGTTACGGTAACTATGATTATCATTATTATAAGCATCTAAACTGGCTCAGTGCCATGAATAACTCCCTCCACATCCATCACCTCAGCAAATCTCTCCAGATTCTGTCTTCACCAACCATTCTAAGCCTTATGTTCTGTTCTAATAGTTCCAATTTCCGTCCTTTCTCACATTCTTCTTTCATTTTTACTTCTCTGTCCAGCCCTCTTGGCTTCACTTTTGTTGTTGTTGTTAAGAATATACACAGCAAAACATACCAAAACAATTTCTGCATGGAGAATTCCATGACACTGATTACATTCTTCGAGCTGGGCATCCATTTTCACTCTCCTTTTCTGAGTTGTTCGTCCCCCATTAACATAAACTCACTATGGCCTAAGTTTTCTAACTAACCTTTGAAGTTGTTGTCAGTTTGGTCCCTTATAGATAGATCTCAAAAAAGCACAATGCTCAAGGTAGACTTTCTTTACTAGTTACGCTATTGTTTGGTTTTAAGAAGACTTCTGGGGATATTTTTGGTTTAAGGTTAAAAGATTATCTCAGGGCAATAAGTTTCAGGGGTTCATCCAGCCTCCGTGGCTCCAGAAAGTCTAGAGTCCATGAAGATTTGAAATTCTGTTCTGCATTTTCTCCCTTTTTTATCAAGGTTCTTCTCCAGAATCTTTGATCAAAATATTCAGTAATGGTAGCAGGGCACCATCCAGTTCTTCTGGTCTCATGGCAAACAAGGCAGTTATTCACAGAGGCAATTAGCCACACATTCCATTTGTTCCTCCTATTCCTGACTCTCCTTTTTCCTCTATTGCTCACTTTTTTGATGCCACAGCCTACTTGACTCTAGATATTCTGACTTTTCTCCTGGACACAGTACTTGGGCTCTTCCTGGGTTTCAATCTCTGCCACCCATAAACCATCCTCCCCAACCCTGAACTCAGCCTAGTACCTGGAACTATAAGTCCCTATTTATTTAGATATGGCATAAGGCCATCAGATGCTTCAAATATTTTGTGGCGATAAAGGAAATGTGATGACTACCACAGTGATCAGCACAGTGAGCCCTGAGTTGATTTACTTGCCAGGGAATGGGATGTACACCAGTAAACGAACTCACTGAGTAGCTGACTGAGGAGGGTTTATTGCTAGAAACATGGTTTGGGGTGTGTTATGCTAATTAAGAGTTATGCTAATTATGTTAATTAATTCAATTAATTAAATGGAAAGTTTGTAGTCTGGGTAGGGAGGAATGAATCCATGTGTTTGCACTGGGTGGATTAAAATCAAGTGCCATTATTCATTGATCAGGAAAGAGTTTTCCATTTGATCCAGTAAGAGTCTGGTATACTAGGACCTCCAAAGTTCTTAGTCATTTGTCATCTTCATCTGGTGGGCTGCTTGAAAATCATAGCCTTTTAATTTTATGTTTTGTTTTGAAATAATTATAGATTTATAGGAAGTTGCAAAAATAGTATCAAGGATCACATGTACCCTTCATCCAGTTTCCCCCAAACACATTACATAACCATAGTACAGCTTCAAAACCATAAAATTGACATTGGTACAGTGTGGATGTATAGTTTTATGCTACTTTATTACATGTGTAGATTTATGTAACCATCACCCCAATCAAGATATAAAGCTATTCCATCACCACAAAGATTCCTGTGCTACTCCTTTATAGTCATACCTGCTCCCTCCCCTCCAACATTCCTAACCCCTGGAAACCATTATTTTCCATCTCTATTACTTTGCCACTTTGAGAATGTTATATAGTGGAATCATATAGCAGGTAGCCTCTTGAGATCGGATTCTTTTTTTCATGCTTTTCACCCCTGAGATCCGTCCGAGTTGTTGAATTTATCAGTAGTTCATTCTTCTTTGTTGCTGAGTAATATTCCATGGTATGGATGTACCACAGTTTGTTTAACCGTTCACCTATTGAAAGACATTTTGCTTGTTTCCAGGTTTGGCTATTACAAATGAAGTTCTTATGAACATTTGTGTACAAGTTTTTGCATGGATATAAATTTTCATTTCTCTGGGGTAAATGTTCAGGAGTATAATTCTTAGATCGCAGCATGAATTTATATTTAGTTTTTTAAGAAACTGCCAAAGAATTTTTCAGATTGCTTACACCATTTTACATTACCACTAGCAATGTATGAAACATCCAGTTTCCCTACATCCTCAGTAGCATTTGGTACTGATACTATTTTATTATTATAGTTGTTCTAATAAATTTGTAGCCATAGCTCATCATAGTCTTAATTTGCATTTATCTTAATGGCTAATGATGTTGAACATTTTTTTCACATACTTATTTGCCACCCATATATCCTCTTTGGTGAAATGTCTCTTCATGTCCTTTGTTCATTTTCTAATTGGATTACTTGGTTTTTTACTGTTGAGTATTGAGGTTTCTTTATATATTCTAGATATGAATCTTTTGTTAGCTATGTGGTTTGCAAATATTTTCTCCCAGTCTGCAGTTGGTCTCTTCATCCTCTTAACAGTTTTTACATAGTACTTTTTCAAAAATTTTAACACCCGATTTGTAGATTTTTTTTTTGTATGGATCATCCTTTTGATGTCATATCTAGAACACTTCACCAAGCCCTACGTCCTGAAGAATTTCTCCTATGTTTTCTTCTAAAAGTTTTATGTTTTCATGTTTTACATTTAAATCTATGGTCCATTTTGAGTTAATTTTGTGTAAGGTGTGAGGATTAGGATTAGGTTGTGTTCCTTTTTTTTTTGGCCTATGGACATTAAATTGCTCCAGCACCATTTGTTGAAAAGGGTCTCCTTTCTGCATTGAATTAGTTCTGCACCTTTGTCAAAAGTCAGTTGGCCAGACCATGGTCTTGTAACAGCATCAGCTGGTTAGAACCAGTCATGACGATACAGCGTTTGGTTTCAATATCTCCTAGGCAAATGCTGTTGTAAATGATTTTTTTTTTCTTTTTCAGTGACATATAATTGAATGCATTGTTTGCATTGCAGTTAACTAACTCTAACAGCCCTTAGCTACTACATATGTATGACTAATTAGTAAAGTCTGTTTAGCTTTTTCTAAGGCATATACATATTTCAAAATCGTCGTTGTTGTCAGGTGCATTAAGTGGATTCCGACTCCTGTGACAGAGTACAACTACTCCGCAGGATTTTTTAGGCTGTAATCTTTACAAGAGCAGACTGGCAGGTCTTTTCTCCTGCACGGCCACTGAGTGGGTTTGAACCGCCAACCTTTAGGTTAGCAGCCGAGCGCTTAACCGTTGCTCCACCAGGGCTCTTTTTTGAAGTCGTAGGTTCCCATAAATACAAACTTTTAAGAGTGTGAATCGTGTGTTCTTTTTTCTTGATTCTTTTTTTTTTTTTTTAATCTCTGCACAGTATATAATCCATGAATATGAATCACTTGCTGTGGCCATATCCCCAAACGCTTACCTCCTTTATATAATTCCATTCATGCATCCTAACAAATGGAAAGACTGTATCTGCTGTATCAAGACGAAAGAGCTCTTTGAACACCTTGATTTTTTTAGATGAGTCTAAGAACAGTCAGCCTACCGGACTCCCCACAGCTCCCCCAGCACCTAGCACTGTGTTTGTCATGATGCGTCAGGGAGCTATAAGCTGCAGCAGCTTAGGAAAACAAAGAAGTAAAGGCTCCTATTTAAGGTTTTGGAAACCCTGGTGGCGTAGTGGGTAAGAGCTTTGAGTTCTAACTTTGCATTCTCAACAGCTTCCTTTTCTTCAGCACTGCTCCTGTTTTGCTCCACTGTCCTAGGCTACAGAGGAGGTCTCTGCCAGTCTGTGTGGCTGCAGAAGGCAGCTTTAACCTTTTTGTTAGAAATCCCACAGGTCAGAAGGGTTTGTGTTATCATGCTACTTTAGTTCTCCGCAAGTAAAGCATGATGACAAGACAAATTGTTGCAGTGTCAGGAATTAATTCTGTCTTCTGATCAAGGAGAATTAATTTTCAGTCCCTGGATCATATACCTGGAAGAAGATTAAAAATATAGATTTAATACATGTTTCAAAATACCTTGTATTTCTCGCTTTACATGCAAATATGTGAACAATGAAATCTTTAGAGATTTAGAAAAGATCTACTTATTTTGCATTTTGAATAACTTTCATAACATTAAGACTAAGTTGTCAATCACAACTGATAGAGTAAAATAAAAATTTTCTTTATCATTAAGAGGGAGTTTATCACAAGGCAATAGTTGAATTGCACAGCTTGTAATCAAAGTTTTTATTGCCAGGATGCAAATATAATGGCTTCATCACCAAAAAGGAGAAATCTCCTTCTAATCTATCATGATAAAAAGCTTTTCTCATGGTGTTCTTAATATTTGGGAAGGATCTATACTGTAAGAACCCCGGGAGTATAATTAGGACAATGCGATCATTTAAGATAGAAAGAAAAGTTTGGTGAGGGTTGTAGTATATTCAGAAGGTTCCAAGTAGGAAGTGGGTCTTGATTTGAAGGCTGAAGCCTGGGTAGGACTTGGATAGACACACCACAGACTGCCAGGTACTTTATGAACAGAATCCCTGACTGTGGCAGATTACATTTTCCAAAGATGGCCACAATAATAACTCCTGTTCTACATGAACTCCTAGAACCTTGATGAGGAGTCCAAGTAAGCCCCTTCTCCTTGAATCTGGGTGGACTTGTAACTTTTTCCATAAGTAAAATGTGGTGGAAGTGACACTGACTGACTTCTGAGGCCAGGTTTGAAAAGGCTACTCAGCTTCTGCCTGGTTCTCTTGGGACTCAACCACCATATTTTAAGGAAGCTCAAGCAGTTGATGGAGAGGCCAACATGGAGAAGAATCAAGACGGCCTGAGCTCCTTGGCAACAGCCAGTACTAATTTGCCAGCCATGTGAGTGAGAAATCTTGAAGGTAGTTCCTCCAGCCCTCAACTGAACAGCCCCAGCTTACACTATCTGGAGACGAGAGTAGCAGTCCCTCCTGAGCCCTGCCCAAGTTGCATATTTATGATTAAATAATAAAAATAATAACTGGAATTATTTTAAGCCTCTGAGTTTTGGGTGTCGTTTGTTTTTACAAAGCAGTAGATAACCAGAACCTTGTCTAATCCTCATGTATCACATGAGGAAGAGGCAAGGAAACCAGGAGTGAGATGCTTAAAAAATCCTTCAGCTACTCTGGTCTGATCAACAACAGAATGTGCTCCAGTTGTTGTTGTTAGCTACCATGAAGTCAGCCCCCAGTTCATGGTGACCCCACACACAACAGAACAAAATGCTACCCAGTCCTGTGCGATCGCCACCATCATTGCAGATCAGACCATCGTGATCCATAGGGTTTTCACTGGCTGCTTTTCGGAAGTGGATCATCAGACTTTCTTCCTAGTTCGTCTTAGTCTGGAAGTTCCTCTAAATCCTGTTCACCATCATAGCCTACCAAAACCAAAGGAATCGGACCAGAAGTCAGACAGAGCCCTTTACATCTACTGAATCTCATAGGCCAGAAGGAGCAGTCATAGCTGAAAGACTCCAGCTTTGAAAACTTGACTATTACCCCAGGCTCAAAGCTCTGGCTCCAAAGAGCATGGCTGGTTTAGCCCTTCAACCTACTGTACTCCTTCCTAGTCCTGTTTCTCTGATTTATAGTGACAGTTTTTCAGCCACTCTGTGCCTTACCCTGGGGGCTTGACTCTGGGTAATTGAAACTGGGACACTTGAAAATATGAAATGTTCAGTAGGAATTGCTATAGTACAGATAGACCGAAACTCAACGAGGCTGTCACAACCATCATGCCCAAAAGACCTAAACCCAGCCCAGATAAATGTTTGCTGAGTCTCTGCATGAGAAACTCAAGTCCTGAGACTGTCTCAGGAAAACAAAATCTACCTTATGAGGAAGACTTTGCAAACGTGGGGTAGGGTTTTCCCCCAGAGGTCTGTGATGGCCCTTTGACGGCCTTTGAAAGGGCTTTCAATCTTTCCTAGAATATATTAGCAACTCTTTTTCCTTTTCTAAAGTAAGTCTAGGGAATGGTTTGAGAAGTTAATTGCAATTGATAAGCTGTAATTAGGGATTTAGGATTTCCCTAGAGATTAGGGCCGATGGCTACAGAATCTTATTAGAGAATTTAATTAATGTATTTCCATTACATCTTACTGATTAGGAAACCAGTACAGTGATGAAAGGCTTTCCATAGAAAGGAAAAAAAAATTAGATAAATTACCATGTTCTTAAGCCTCATTATAAAAGAAATCACTTTTAATGCAATCTTGTTTTGCTAAATGAGTAAAAATGCTCCTCTGTGCTTTTTTTCTTTTAATTGCCATTCTTCTTCCTAGTTTTAGAACAAATTAGTACTCAAAAGGATATTTCAGCTTTCAGTGAAATCTGTTTGTCATGACTTGGGGAAAATATAATCTTGGTTAAAAGGGGCAAATGGAACTAAGATCATCTTGGCTAAGAAACAGAGAGTAACACCACTAGCTACTGAACACTCAGAGAAGGGATAACATTTTACACCGCCCGTGCTGCTAGCATAGACGTTAAAGTTACTGTACGAAAATAGATACCCACCAATCTTCCAAAATATTCCACAAATAAAAATTCATTACTTTGCACTAAGGCATTTTGCATGTAGGAGTAACCTGATAAAATACTCCTCCTGGAAAGAGTACTGTATCAGTTATGATCAGTTATTAAGCTTTTATCTTGGGCCTTTTGAAATAAAGAATTATTGCCTTGAAAAGAGAAAGAAAACGCCCTCAGTGAATGAGGATGCAGGACAAATACATTTGGACATGAAAAGGAGTTCAGTAGCTATTCAGGAGGGTTGGTCTTTGAGTATTTGAGTTGAAATAGATGCATAAGGTTGAAGCTGAACAGCAGTCTCCTTCCCATCATTCTTGAGGGCTGGGCCTCATCTGTGGTAGTAGAACTCAGAGCAAATTAGATTATGATTATTTAAAAACAACCCTGAACAAAACATGAGGAAGACTAATCCCCTCCATGTCTTTCCTCTTTGTTTGAAAGTCCTTCTATAATCTTCTTCCCCTAGTAAACTTCTAGTCTTCTTTCTCAAGGCATAGCTTAAACTTCACTTCCTCTGTGAGCCCATCTGTGAACCCCTCCAACCCCTAAAGCAATGAATTACCCCATTTTCTTTAATCTCACAGCATTCTGGATACACCTCCGTTATAAACACATAACACCTGCTAGAATATGAGCTCCTAGAATTTTGATGGTTTCTAAACAACGTAAGGACGTCTAATGGTTATTAGGTAAAACAAGAACTGTGGCACTTGTAATTTCTGTGCAATGGGGAACTTCTTTTTCGATTCAAATGCAACCTGTAGGAGAGAGACAGACAGAAAGCATCAGCAATATGCAAATTGAGGAACTATTCCCAATTAGTGAGTGTATATTGGCAAGTGTTTCGCTTACTTAACAAAACAAACCTCCTAAGCAATAAAGTTAATGGGAACCCTGTTATATAATGTCTAAACTGTACATTTATAGATTAAAAAAAAAACAAACAAACAATCTTAGGATTCTCTGCAATTAGCAACAAGTGTCCTGATACAAGTAAGCAGCCATTTAAGCCCAGATCAGCATGGAGCAGGAATAGCATGGAGCCCCAAAAAGAGGTTCAGTCGAATCTGAGGGAGGACAAAGAGGTCCAGAAGAGAAATAATCCACTAATTTGCACTAAGGAGGGATTGGAAGCCAATCTGCAAACACTATGGTACAGTATTTTCAGTTATTCGATCTCTCTTTATCTATCGATTAGCTATGCTGAGAATGATGAACTATTATTCTGTAATATGAGTTCAGATATCCTTAGTCCTTTGATTAACTTTTCAAAGATTAGGAATAACTTCTCAAGGATTATTATAGATATCTATCTGAATCAATTCAACCTATCAAAGAATTGCAAATGTAATCGAGATTTTGGTACTCAGTAAGTCTACCAGGTAAGCATTTTTCCTTACAGAATTTGCCTTAACATGTCTGTCTGTGTGTGCTGTATATTCCCAAGCATGCTTTCTTGCTAATTTGTGTATTTTCAGTGACTAGTACAGAGACTGACACATAGTACACAATCAATAAATATTTGTTGTATGAATATGTGAGTAGCAGACATCCATCGCTCCTTTCATCCAAATCCCCGAAGTGAGGTAGTTGAGTATCGTAATGGTGGGTACATGGCCTCCCAGGCTAACGAGAATAAATGTCATGTAATAAAACGATTGGGACAACAATAACATCCATTAAATAAAGTTGGTTTTTGCTTACGTCTTCACATCACACATGAGGTCACCATGAATCAGAGTTGACTCTATGGCAATTTTTTTGTTTTGCTTATCTCATTATACAAAACTGCTGATGTGTTACCTTTTTTTAAAGGGTGACTGGGGTTTCTGTAAATTAAAAACACATGTTCTTGCAGGGCAGATGAAGCCTATAAATCCAAATGGGATCGCTAAAACCTGAGAGATTATTTCCTTACTTTCAGTTTGGCTTTGGAATCCAAAAAAACAGATGGTAATGAAGAGAAAGGAAGTGGATTTTTAGTTCATGCAAAAGAGCATTCTTCTCAGAGGGCACTTCAGGTCAAGTTTGCACACCTATTTATAAAACTTCAAATGCTGTACATCTAGACCAAAGCGAGCCAGAACAGTCTTTTCCAAACCAAATTTAGATGGATTTGAGTTGACCTCTCAAAAGCACAATCTGAATGGTGTCAGATTTGAGTGAGGTTGCTTTAAGCCATAAAGTATTATCTTTCCTCAGGTATTTCTCAAAAAAAAAACAGAAAGCTAGATATTTCCTTTTCTTATGAAGACTTATGCCGAAGTCACAATGACTATTTGAAATGGGGAATGCAGTAGAAAACCCATTTTAATTAACATTTGGCAGGTGGGAGTGAATATACATATTTTTGATTAAAGTATTTGGAACAGACCAAATGTCAACACAACGAATAGTTGTCACCATTTTTACTGACACATCAAGGTAAAATTGGTACTCTGGGGCCAAGAAAAAGTAAGAAATAGCGACAATAATGGAAATACTTTTATTACTTGGCAAATTGAGTTATACACAGCAAACACTTTCCACGTTAGAGATAGAGACTTGCTTCATGCAAACATGATCAACTCGAAAAACCAAAATGCTAAATATCTCAATTCTCTCAAATTTGATTAAAATTCCTTAGGCAAGTTCCCAGTCTTTAAGAGAACATATTTGCCATTTTCATGCAATGCTTTCATGCAGCGACCCCATAGAAAAAACAGTTCTTGAGCTACAACCAGAAGTGTGGTCGTTTGTGGGAAATCTAACCGGATTCAGACCTGGAAGCAGAAGGGCCCAGAAATTATCTGTGAGACGCAGGTGGGGCCTCCTGCCATACCCTCTGACCAGCAGAGAGAGGGTTGTGTCGATTTTCAAATTTTATTTATGATACTTGCTAATTGGATCATTTTTATTATACAGAACGGAGGCTGGCTTAATGACTGAGTTAAGACAAATAAGGCGAATCATAAGGATATACAAGAACCAACACTGAAACGCTTCAGTCCCTGAAGCAGGTCTATAGACAACCTAGTTGTTGCTCTCAGTCTTGACTGGTGGAGTCTGCCTCGTGAGATCTTGCTTTACTGGGTAGATTTATTTCATCAGCTTGTTTCCTCATTTGTAGATAGAGAGACTCCTTCTTACTGCTTAGGCTAGTTGTGAGGATTAATAAATCCATTAATGCAAAGCACTTAGAGCAAGGCTACATTTCTCTAACCCATTCACCTCTCCCTCTACTCAAAGTACTTCTCTTTCTCCAAAGCTCCCACCCTCATTCTCAGCTGATGACTCGCTTCATACTTCACTGAGATTACGAAAGCATTCAGAAGACAATTTCCACGAGCTCCCACCACCACCTCAGTGACCACATCTGTGTCTGTGTACTCTGCCTCACCTTCTCTTCCCATGGGTGAACTGTCTGTGGGCCTGTCTAAGGCCAGTCCTTCCACTCTTGAACAAGCTCTCCATTCTCTCTCTTCAACACACGGACCCCATGCTAGGAATGGCCTCTGTCTTCCCTGCATCATTTCCCCCTCTCTATTGGATCATTCCAATCAGTGTACAAACATCTCCTACTGTGAAAAAATTAAAAAGTCCTCTCTTGATTTTTACATCCACCTCTGCAACCATCCATTTAGCTCTTTCCGTTTAGAGCAAAACTTTCAGAATTGTCTATCTTGTTTCCAGTTCTTCCTTCCCATACTATCTTGAAACCTCTCACATTAGGCTTTTGCCCTCATCATTCCTCCAAAACTACGGTTGTTGAGACCATTAATGATTTCCACATTGCCAAGCCCTCCGGGTCCCTCTTGGCCTCTCTGCTGTGTTTGACACAATCGACCATCCCTTCCTCCTTCACTTTGGCATCCAAGACCCCTCCTGCTCCTGGTTTTCCTCCCACCTCATTCGGTTCTCACGTTCAGTTTCATATCCTGGTTTCTCTTCATCTCTCTGATCTCTAAATAGTGGCACGTCCAGGTAACAGTCTTTAGACTTTTTCTCCGCTCTACCTATTCCCTCCCTAGGTGATCTTCCATCTCACATGCTGGCAATTCTCAGTATACACCTGCCGGCCAGTTATCTCCATTTTTATGTCTAATCGGCACCTCCCACTTAACACGTCCAAACCAAGCATCTGCTCTTCTTCTCATACCCTGCTTCTCTCATGGTCTTCATCATCACAAGAAATGGTAACTTGAGTCCTCTTCTTCTCTTACACCCACTTCTAATCCGTTAGCAAATCCTGACAGCCTTACCTTCAAAACATGTGCAAAACCTACCAACCACTTCTCAGCACTTCCCTTACTACCACTTTGGTCCAAACCTCCATCACTTTTCACCTGGATTATTATATTTCCCATCTTCCTTGGCCCCTCAAGTCTATTCTCCACACAGCAGCCAGAGGGATCTTGTTAAAAGGAAAATCAAATTATGTCAGTCTTCTACATCCCACACCCG
This sequence comes from Trichechus manatus latirostris, assembly GCF_000243295.1. Classification (NCBI taxonomy): domain Eukaryota; kingdom Metazoa; phylum Chordata; class Mammalia; order Sirenia; family Trichechidae; genus Trichechus; species Trichechus manatus. The sequence goes on along the minus strand of NW_004444012.1, from coordinate 1,446,973 downwards.
GGAGCTTCCCATTTCACTTTAGAGTAAAAGTTAAAGTCATTAAAGTGGGCCATAACCAAGGCCCAACACAAATGGGCCCCTTCCTCCCTCCACTCATTAACGTCCGACCTCCTCTACTCTCCTTCTTACACCCACACTCAAATCCAGCCATTCTAGCTACTTGGGACCTTGGCCTAGATTGTTCTGCCTCACATGGTTTCTCCTTCCTGGAATACTCTTCCCCGTGTCCACATGGCTCACTCCCTCACCGCCTTCAGGTGTTCATTCCAATATCACCTTCTCCATGAGGCCTTCCCTGACCATCATCTTTATGATCGTACTCTCCTCCAGCCTGTCCTCCTTTCCTGCCTTATTCTTCATAGCAGTTATCACCGTTTAACATTCTATTTATTTCACTTGTTCAAAAAATTCCCTGCCTGCCCACATGAGAATGGAAGCTTCATGGGAGCAGGTATTTTGTGTGTGTGTGTGTGTGTGTGTCTATTTTGTTTACTACGTCTCCATTATGTAGAAAAATAATTGGAACAAAATAGGTACTCAGTAAATATTTGAGCAATGGTTGGCATATGGTAAATGCTCAACAAACAGCAGTGATAATTATCATCAGCTCTCAAAAGATCAATCTTTTCTATAGTCATACGTCTAAATCATAGAGGGAATTGATTTGTCTGGTTTGACTAATTACCATCTCCCCTGTGGGCAGAATCCTCCTGCTCTGCACTTCTTGGTATATCTCCATATGAATCGCTATGTTTGAGGCAGTTGTCCATCCTGACCTAATTAGGGGGCTCTCCTTAAGCACAAAATAGGCCAGTTCTGCCCCGCTTGAGCAGAGGGCAGTGGGAGGGGCAATTCAGCTAGAAGGGTATATGAGTGAAGCAAACTGTGTTCTTCTTGCGGAACACACTGCCACCATCTTAAAAAACAAAAAACAGTAGTCACTGAGTTGACTCCAACTCATGGCAACTCCATGAGTGACAGAGTAGAGCTGTGCTCCAAAGGGTTTTCAATGGCTGATTTTTAGGAAGCAGATTGCCAGGCCTGCTTTCTTCCAATGTCCCTCTGGGTGGACACAAACCTCCAACCTTTCAGTTAGCAGCCTAGTGCATTAACCATTTGCAGCACCCAGCGACTCCACTGCCATCTTAGGACATCTGAATTCCTCCCCTGAGAAGGTGCTAAGCTGTGTAGTTGCCTTGTCCTCTCTGCTCTGTTCCCAGTGCCTCACCCAGAGCTGGGACTCATCTCTTGGTAGAGGGTGAGTGGGGCCCAGCTCACAAAAGATCATAACAACACTTGATGAGAGCAGAAGAGTCTAGAAGAATCACCAGGATGTTAACAGTGATTGTCCCTGGGAGGGATTTTTTTTATTTTGTGTATTTTGCTTGTCTAATCTTCCTGTAAGAAAAAAATAGAAGGAAAAGATTTGAAAATTTTATTTAATATAAACAAGAAAGAAAAGTTAGATTCAGGGATTCTTCTGCTGGCCGTATGTTTCCAAAATATCCAAGACAGAGAGTGCTAATATGGATGCATTTCAGCCCCTCTCCAGGGACTCAGGTGCTGCCTGAGTCAGTGGGTCCCACTCCTGGGGTGGAGCACTCTCCAGGTAGTGAGAAGTCGATATGAATTTCAACTATACAACTGTAACCAATTACTGGGGCTCTTGCAGAAGGTAAAGTATTTTGCTGACATGATGGCAGAGAACAGAAGGCTCTCTACAGGGTCGCTATGAGTTGGAATAGACTTGACAGCAACAGGTGCAGTACGGGTACAGAGCAAAGCAAACCCTCCTCTAAGGATGGTGAAGTAACTAAACCTCCCTTTGGTGGAGGGCTGCATGTTAAACATTTATTTCAAGCCTACAGCAGCCAATTTTAATTTTCTCCTTGGTGAGTGAGTGACAGGATTTATGGCAGGCAATTCTCTACAACATTATTTGCATAAAAATCACCTGGGGGAGCTCTGTGGGTGCTAGTCAGAATAAGAAGGTCTCAGAGTAGGGGCTGGAATTCTGATGTAAATAAGCTCCCCCAGGAAGCTCACCCAAGCCTTGGTGTCCAGAGTTTTTATTGGGGTTCGGTCACATAGACATGGCTTACTGCCTGCGTGACTGACCTTAGTCTCCAGTCTCTCTAGCAGTTGAGCTGATACTGTATGGCCCAAAGTCTCCCACTATAAATCACATTGTCAGCTTAGACTATCTGGTGTGACCCAAGAGCCTCAGGTAAACAAAAGCACTCTTAATTAGGCAGGCTATTTCAATGGCTTAGAGGTTGCTTCCCAGGAGCTGAGGGCAAAGGCCTAATCTTTTATTGCACAAGGTAAAATCTTTACTAATATATGTATATATATGTGTGTGTGTGTGT
>NW_004444012.1:1435834-1444504 GCF_000243295.1 Trichechus manatus latirostris | reverse complement strand
TATATATATAACATATACGTGTTGTTGTTGTGTGCTGTCAAGTCGATTCCAACTCATAGGGACCCTATAGGACAGAGTAGAACTGCCTCATAGGGTTTTCTAGGTTAAAATCTTTACAGGAGCAGATTGCCAGCTCTTTCTCCCACATATATGTGTAACTGGGGTGTATATATATATACACACACACACACACACACACATATATATACATATATATATACAAATATATATACCTGTATATGTATATTTCTGAGCCATTTGACAGTTGCAGATATGATGTCTCTTTACCTGCAGCATACATTGCCTGAAGACAAGGACATTCTCTTATACGACCACAGTCCAACTATCAAAATCAGAAATTACACTGAGATAATATATCTAAAGACCTTATTCAGATTTTTCTAATTGTCTCCAAAATGTCTCTTACAGCTAAAGAAAATCCCAAATCACACGTCGCATTCAGTTGTCATGGGTATTTAGCTTCCTTTAATATGTAGCAGTTTCTTTGTCTTTCGTGGTATTGATATTTTTAGACAGATAAATATTTAGATAGATATTTCTGTTGTTGTGTGCAATCGAGTTGATTATGACTCATAGCGACCCTGTAGGACGGACTAGAACTTCCCCTTGGGGTATTCCAGGCTGAAGTCTTTATGGGAGCAGATCATCAGGTCTTTTCTCCCACAGGGCCGCTGGTGCATTCCAACCACCAACATTTTGGATATAAGCTGAGTGTTCAACCCTTGTGCTAGTACAGGTCAGTTATTTTATAGAGCGCCCCCCATTTTGGGTTTGTCAGAAGTTTTCTTACGATTAATATCACTCTTTTTAAACTCCTCTCTGGCCAGGAAAATACCTTCAGTGACTACCCATTACATTTCACTCAAAATTCGTATTCTCTGGCCTCAGGGATCTGACCCTATCTATCTTTCTAGCTTCCTATGTTATACTCCAGCAAAACTGGAATACACATCTACAACCATCCATGACTATTCTTAGGATATTCCCTCACACTAGATCATGCCCACCACTCTCTTCTCCACCAATTGAAATCTACTCGTTATCCTTCAACGACAAACACGAAATATCACAGGAAACTATTCATATTTTCCCCCAACCAAGGAGCCATCTCTCCCTTTACTGAGCACCTTTCAGCTTTGTTTATAGAGTTTCTTCCCAGCAAAACTAGAATGGATTATGAAACTAACCGTGACAAGAAAAGGAAGCAGTAATCACTAGCAGCCAGCCTCCCACAGTGAAGCTCCCTCCATCAGCGTAATCTCATTTCCTTTTGTGATAAGGTTGTAAGACTAAAGGATCAGGGAAACAACAAAGACATCTCCAACTGAGCAAGGCATGTGACCAAGTCTTACAGAGAGGACCAGGTGTAGAAATGTGAGCTCCTTGTTATGGCTGACAGATTCCTGGCCTCTAGAACCCTCCTCTCTCAATTCCATGTGTAGACTTAGCCTCACTCTGTCTCCAGGCAAGAGAGTATCAGGTGTTCTGACCCAGGTCACGCTTGTGGTCAGTCCAGCTCTGACTCAGTGTCCATTTTTAGGCTGTTTTCTCTCTCCTGAAATTGAGTCCCCACTTAATGTGTTATTTAGTCTAGTTAGTTCCAGTAACTAGATTTAGGTCCTTCTCGGTCCTCTAGGCCCCAGGGTTCATCTTTGTTAGATCCTTGATTTTCTCTTGCCTTCCAGACCCTGCTTTGATTTTGCTATTTCTTTCCTGGAAATTGGAGTCCTTCCCATGATCTTGACTGGTATCTGGAGACCTACTAGATCATAGATATGTTTTGTTTTTTTTTTCCTGATGTCAAATGTCCCCATGGACTTCCAAATGTCTGCCCCTGTTTTCCTATCACTATGTCCCACTCACCTTTTAGAACCAGCCCACTACTTTACGTAAGCCTCACTCTCTGCCTTCCCCAGTCAGCCACTTGCTGGTTGTTTGTTCCCATAATTTCCAGATGCCTGTTGGTCTCTGCCCCCCAGTGTTTACTTGTGGATCTGTTTTCCTTTGGCAGGTGCGGTCTCATATCTGGATCACTTCCAAGTTATCCTAGCATGCTATTCCCAGCCATACGTAGCCATCCTACCTCCCATTACTGCTGAGTGTTAGCTAATTAAATAACCATATGTGTGGGCTGTTGATTGCTGGATCAATGTCAATTTGGCAGATGATCTCTAGAGAATACTGAAGGGCTCTGGACTTGACTCCATGCTGTTCAACCTTTTTACCAAGAACTAAAGAGAAGCTAGAGAAAATGTTTATCAAATATTCAGATGATCTGTACCTTGGAGAGAGAGCAAATACAGTCCTTTTATACTTCGAGAATGTTCTGAGACTACTATGAGGGATGAAACAAATAAGATAAATATTTAAATTAATAAATGTAGAGATTTTAGGTTCTAAACACAACTTCTCCAGCAGAGGAATGAGAGATCTGACTAATCCTAAATGATTCACACTCGATAATCCAGTAACACTGAGCTCCACGTAGTTCCTTTTTCCATTCCGCAGGCCTTGACTTGTCTCTTCAATCTACAAAGTCCTTCCTTGTTTCTTTTACCTGCTTAACTCCACTTAGGCCGTGGCCTCCCCCAGAGGCCTTTCTGGACAATCCATGCAACTTGTGCTGTGTTATTTGCCCCTTTTCCATGGTCTCTGTATGTTTCTCCATCACTGGACTGGACACATTATGTAGTAGGCAATGTCCTGTGTCCACCTCCCATAGGAAGATGTGTGAACTCTGGGGTCCAGGACTGAGTCTTCTTCACCTTTTATACCTATTGCTTAGCCCAAGGCCTGGTACATAGCAAATGCTGAGTACGTGTCTGAAAATGCTAGAGGAAGCTTGATCAGCTTAACAGCTTAGAAGACCTAAAGTTGCATCAAGTTACCCTGCCAGGTTCCACCTCTGAAACCTACTTTTCATCCTTGCCTGTCCCTTATTAAAGTCACTGCCCGTTGGATCTTTTTTTTTAATCTCAACGTACTCCTTGGATATTAAGTTTCTAACTTAGCTTGTTTTCTGACCTGCCTTCAGCCAGGATTCCCTTTTCTATTTTCTCCTTCATCTAAGCCCCCTAGCCCAAGACCAGCCTTGTGTACTCCTCTGCCCACGTGTCCAGCTTCTGCTCCCGAGACCCAGCAAGTGTGAGAGGCATTTCCTTAGCTAACACCCCCCACCCCCAACAAGACTCCCCTCCCAACATATACGCCACACTTCCCCTGGTTAGGATGATGGCTAGAGTAACAAGATCTGGGGCCGTGGTTGACTTCAAGTATAATACTAGCCGTCAATGTGTTATAGCTGCTAAAACAGCGCATGCTTTTACATAATTCATCATTAGATGTATAATGAACATCAAGAAGTGAAGTGGCCCCATCACCCTCTAAACAGATCAAATCCAATCTGAATTATATGGTTCAATCTGGACATCACATTTAAGAAGAACAATTCAAATTTAGTCCTTCCAGAGGAGGCAAACCAGACTATGGAAGGATTTCCAGCCTGTCTTCTGGAAAACAGACAACTTAGGGGAACGTGGGTTCAACATTAGAAGACCTATCATGGAAAAAAGTTTTTAGAAATATCTGCATAGCTTTCTAAGTAAAGAATTAAGTGAATTTTTTTGCTCAGTATCAGGAGAAACTTCCTCTAAATTAGAACTGTTCAAACATAGAATGAACTCTTTCCATAGGTTGTAGATGGTACATCTATCTATAGCTATATATCTCTGTATTTCTACCTCTGTATCTATCTGTCCATCCATCCATCTATCCATTTTAAGTGTTAAGAAAAGACCCTAAAACCAAAAAATCCACTGCCATCCAGCTGATTCTGACTCATAGCAACCCTATAGGACAGAGTAGAACTGTCCCATGAGGTTTCCAAGACTGGAGATCTTTACAGCAGCAGATGCCACATCTTTCTCCCGTGGAGCAGTGGTGGTTTTGAACCACAGACCTTTTGGTTAGCAGCCAAGCACTTTAACCACTGCCCCAGCAGGGCTCCTTAAGAAAAGACCCTAAGTACCAGATATTCTGAAGGCAATTCGTGCACTGTGAGAAAAGTTGAACTGCATAATTTCTAAGGTTCCTTCATCTTCTGAAATTCCAATCCTGTGGAATTCTAAAGCACCTGTTTCACCCTATTATCTATACTACTTATCTATGTAATTGTCTTATTGATGCTACTATATTCAGACTTGCTCCATAGATATCTGATGAATGAATAAATGAATGGATCAAACAAAAAGTATGGACTCTTCTAGGCGTTTTTCAGTGCTCTTGAGATACTCATCAATTTTTTCCCTAATTTATAAAATTAACATTGACTTATGATCCTATAGCCTGCGTATTAGAGGAAATAGCTAATGCATGAATTTAAAGACACTAGAAACTTAAAAATGAGAACTAAAAGCGCAGTAAAAGTATTTCATCAATCATCTTTGCTCCTGTCTCAAATCCTTCTATTAAAATTTGACTTTTTTTCTAATAATGGGGTTTTATAGCAGACATTTAAGGCTCAGTTGCACTTTTATGTAAGAGATTAATTTTTTTTTTTTTACTATCCATTCCTTGTAAGAAATCTTTACAGAGTCATAAAACCATTCGGTGGCGTGGGTTAGAATTCACTATGCTTTAGTCATACTAAATAAATTCAAAGTGATAAAAAAGACCTACTTCCCTATTAATTATCAATAGTAGCAGCAGAAGCAGCAGCATAAAAGCATACTTATCCAGGTTCAAAGCATGAGATTACTCACTTTTCTTAGACTGATAGGAATTTGCCCTTGCGATGGACATCTCTTGGGTTATCTGCCTGCAGTGCAATAAATTACTTAATATGGCCCTTCTAGCCATAGTCTTTGTGACTCACACACAATGATTGAGTGTGACTATGCAAATAAGGCATATGGAACCCTAACAAAGGGATTGGTCTGTTTTGCCATCCCGCTAGGCTTAAAACAAGCCATCTCAGAGGTGGGAAGAGATCTCACCACCACTAAGAAAGAAGAGCCAGGAGTTGAGCACATCCTTTGGACCAGGGATCCCTGCACTGAGAAGCTCCTGGAACCAGGAGACCGAGAGAGAGATAGAGAGACAGAGAGACAGAGAGACCTGTAACACTGAGGACGGTGAGAAGCGGTGACAGAGAAACGGCAGCAGGAGAGACTGGCAGGAGACGGCAGAATGGGCTTCCAGCCCACAGAACAAGAAAGCTGAGTGCCTTCAAGCACGAGGCTTGCTCGTGGAGTGGGGTGCCTCAGGGCACTTATCAAAAGAGTTTTGTAACACTTGCCTGAGCAGGGCAGAGGCCTGTGGGCATGGCTGAGAAGAGGCTGTCCTGACGAAAGAACTCTATCCTGAGCCCTCCTGAACCTGAATTGTAACCTGTTACTTCCCTAATAAACCTCATAATTGTGAGTAATGTCTGTGAGTTCCATGTGGCCATTGCAGTGAATTATTGAACTCCTCAGAGAAGTAGAAAATGCCATGGGAGGGATGGTTGGTGTTGAAATTGATGAAGATGGTGGAGAGAGGAGGCATGTCTGATTTCCACCTCATAGCAATCAGTCTTGGGCTGTTGATCTTGATTCTCCTTCCCACTTGTGAGTTAGAGGGGGTCAGGCCCTGCCCTCGTGCCATTTTTACACTGCCCTAGCCGCCGAGCCTACCTTATTTGCCCTATTCACAGTTACAGTTATATAGACCTCGATGGGCCCCTGGCCAAAGCTGGATCCATTACTGCTCCTTCCCCCAGATCTGGGCTTGAGATTAGATGTCAGGGTCTCTCTTGGTAGCTGTACCTATGTCAACCTTGATGTTTGCTTTTGCCACATTTCCTAGTGTGTTCCAAATAATCAGAGGAAGCCTCCCTCCATATGCTTTTGTCGTTTTTAATTGTCTTTATAATGTATATACACTTATTATAAGGTCTATGCTGACTGCACTTGTCTGTCAGTTTGTTGTACTGTGGTGGCTTGTATGTTGCTGTGATACTGGTAGGTTTGCCACTGATATTTCAAATACCATCAGGGTCATCCTTGGTAGACAGGTTTCAACTGAGCTTCCAGACTAAGACACACTAGGAAGAAGGACCTGGCAGTCTATTTCTGAAACAAATTGGCTAGTGAAAACCTTATGAATAGCAGCAGAACACTGTCTGATATAGTGCTGGAAGGTGAGCCCCTCAGGTTGGAAGGCACTCCAAAGATGACTGGAGAAGAGATGCCTCCTGAAAGTAGAGTCAACCTTGATGACGTGGATGGAATCAAGCCTTCAGGACCTTCATTTGCTGATATGTCATGACTAAAAATGAGAAGAAACAGCTGCAAACATCCATTAATAATTGGAATGTGGAAAGTATGAAGTATGAATCTAGGAAAATTGGAAGTTGTCAAAAATGAAATGGACTGATATTGGCATTTTGAATCAGACAATCAATATGGTCTACTATGCCAGGAATGACAGCTCTAAGAGGAATGTTGTCGCATTCATTGTCAAAAAGAACAATTCAAGATCTGTCCTGAAGTACAATGCTGTCAGTGCTAGGATAAAACCCATATGCCTACAAGGAAGACCAGTGAATACAACTACTATTCAAATATATGCTCCAACCACTAAGGCCAAAGATGAAGAAATTGAAGATTTTTACCAACTTCTGCAGTCTGAAATTGATCGACCATGCAATCAAGATGCATTGACAATTACTGGTGATTGGAATGCGAAAGATGGAAACAAAGAAGTATTGGTAGTTGGAAAATATGGCCTTGGGGATGGAAATGACGCTGGAGATTGCACGATAGAATTTCTCAAGATCAACTATTCCTTCATCGCAAATACCTTTTTTTTTTTTTTTACAACATAAACGGTGACTATACACATGGACCTCACCGGATGGAAAACACAGGAATCATATTGGCTACATCTGTGGAAAGAGACAATGGAAAAGCTCAATATCATCAGTCAGAACAAGGCCAGGGAATGACTGTGGAACAGACCATCAACTGTTCACATGCAAGTTCAAGTTGAAGCTGAAGAAAATTAGAACAAGTCCACAAGAGCCAAAGTATGACCTTGAGTATATCCCACCTGAATTTAGAGATCATCTCAAGAATAGATTTGACACATTGAACACTAATGACCAAAGACCAGGTGAGTTGTGGAATGACATCAAAGACATCATACATGAAGAAAGCAAGAGGTCATTAAAAAGATAAGAAAGAAAGAAAGGACCAAAATGGATGTCAGAAGATACTCTTAAAATTGCTCTTGAACTTTGAGTAGCTAAAGCAAAAGGAAGAAATGATGAAGTAAAAGAGCTGAACAGAAGACTATAAAGGGTGGCTCTTGAAGACAAAGTAAAGTATTATAATGAAATTCGCAAAGACCTGGAGATAGACAATCAAAAGGGAAGAATATGCTTGGCATTTCTCAAGCTGAAAGAACTGAAGAAAAAATTTGAATTTTTTGCAATATTGAAAGATTCTTTGGGGAAAATATTAAATGACGTGTTAAGCATCGAAAGAAGATGGAAGCAATACACAGAGTCACTGTACCAAAAAGAACTGGTCAACGTTCAACCATTTCAGGAGGTAGCCTATGATCAAGAACCGATGGTACTGAAGAAGAAGTCCAAGCTGCTCTGAAGGCATTGGTGAAAAACAAGGCTCCAGGAATTGATGGAATACCAATTGAGATGTTTCAACAAACAGATGCAGCACTGGAAGCACTCACTCATCTATGCCAAGAAATTTGGAAGACAGCTGCCTGGCCAACCAACTGGAAGAGACCCATATTTGTACCCATTCCAAAGAAAGGTGATCCAACAGAATGCAAAAATTATCCAACAATATCATTAACATCACACACAAGTAAAATTTTGCAGAAGACCATTAAAAAGCGGTTATAGCAGTACACTGACAGGAAACTGCCAGAAAGTCAAGCCAGATTTAGAACAGGACGTGGAACAAGGAATATCATTGCTGATGTCAGATGGATCCTGGCTGAAAGCAGACAATACCAGAAAGATGTTTACCTGTGTTTTATTGACTGTGTAAAGGCATTCAACTATGTGGGTCACAACAAGTTATGGATAACATCATGAAGAATGGGAATTCCGAAACATTTAATTGTGCTCATGAGGAACCTGTACATAGACCAAGAGGCAGTCATTCAAACAGAACAAGGGGACGCTGCGTGGTTTAAAGTCATGAAAAGTGTGAGTTAAGGTTGTATCCTTTCGCCATACTTATTCAATCTGTGTGCTGAGCAAATAATCCGAGAAGCTGGACTACACGAAGAAGAACAGGGCATCAAGACTGGAGGAAGACTCATTAACAACCTGCAATATGCGGGTGACACAATCTTGCTTGCTGAAAGGGAAAAGGGCTTGAAGCACTTACTGATGAAGGTCAAAGACCACAGCCTTCAGTAGGGATCACACCTCAACATAAAGAAAACAAAAATCCTCACAACTGGACCAATAAGCAATATCATGATAAACAGAGAAAAGATGAAAGTTTTCAAGGATTTCAGTCTACTTGAATTCACTATCGGCGCCCATGGAAGCAGCAGTCAAGAAATCAAACTACTCATTGCATTGGGCAAATCTGCTGCAAAAGACCTCTTTAAAGTGTTAAAAAGCAAAGA
>NW_004444012.1:1433875-1435058 GCF_000243295.1 Trichechus manatus latirostris | reverse complement strand
AGGTTTAGGAAGATTGCCCTGCCTGAGAGCCTATCTTTATAAACCAGAGTGTCTTTTTTTCCATCCATAATATAAGCTTATCCATCAGGCATTCTATCAATCTCTGTAATACAGAATTCCTATTAATGATGCCTCTTTTGATATAAAAGTACAGTGATATTACTTAGGTTCTCTAAGATCCCAAAACTGCTTCCTGAATAGGAACTATAATTATGTGCTTATTGTTTCTTAATTTTGTAAAATTGCTATTTTGTATTTGCTACATATAAAAACGGGATTTTTAGGGCAGTGAAACTATTCTGAATGATACTATAATGGGAAATACATAACATTATGTTAAAACCTATAGTACCATACAACGCAGAGAGTGAAGCTGAATGTAAACTATGGACTTCAGTTAATAAGAATGTGTCACTTTTGGTTCATCAATTTTAACAAATGGACCACATTAATGCAAGATATTAACGGGGGCAACTGTGCTGGGGAGGAAGGGGTATGTGGGAACAGTTTGTACTATCGGCTTAATTTTTCTGTAAACCCAAAACTAGTCTTAAAAATAAAGTCAAATAATTTTTTAAAAAACCCTGTTTATCAGAACGTTTAGTTAACCTGAGGGATAGCAGACTATACATACGCTTTATCGGAAGCTAGGTTAGCTCTTGCCACCAGAGGGCGATCTAACCTAATCACGTATGTGGATGTGTGAGTCTCTGGAAAGGTTAGAATCTGGTTGTTGTTGGTTGCTGCTGAGTAGATTTTGACTTATGGTGACCCCACGTGTGCAGAGCAGAACTGCTTCACAGGGTCTTCACGGCTGTGTCTTTTCAGAAGCAGGTGACCAGGCCTATCTTCTGAGGCGCCTATGGGTGAGTTCAAACTACCAACCTTTCACCTAGTGGTTGAATGCTTAACCGTTTATGCCATGCAAACCAAACCCAAACCCGTTGCTGTCGAGTCGATTCCGACTCATACTGACCCAACAGAACAGAGTGGAATTTCCCCACATGGTTTCCAAGGACTGCCTGGTGGATTCAAACTGCTGACCTTTTGGTTAGCAGCCGAGCTCTTAACCACTGTGCCACCAGGACTCCTTTGTACCACCAGCGAGCCCCAAATGTAGAGGGAAAAATTACAAACAAGAATATACACTCGGAAAATTAAAATAAGCACACACATGCCCACA
>NW_004444012.1:1429440-1429965 GCF_000243295.1 Trichechus manatus latirostris | reverse complement strand
AGAGTATTTCCCATTCACTGATCTCTCTTGGTATATTGGCCATTAGTCTTACCTTCGAGATAAGACATTGAATGCTCCCATTAAAATGCAGATGTATCCATCATCATTTAAGGAAACTTGTATTAAGTGGCATAAATGTGCAAGACCCAGATTTTAGCAACATAAATGTGAAGAAGACAGAATAATAGAACGATATAATAGCAAGTAGTTCTCTGAGAGAACGGAAAACAGGATAAGTCAGTTTTGATGGGACAGAGAACAGTGGCAGAAAAAAAAACTGAAGAGGAAATTATCAAGGACTGATTCAGGCTGAAGCGGGGGTAGCCAGCATGACATAACTTGAGGGACATCTGAAATTCTCACAAAGGGAAAAAAAAACGCCTCTGAAAATTCATTTCTTTGAGTTATTCACCTCCTCTTTTACAATGAAAACATGTACCCCTTTCTCAGCTACCATGAAGACAACTATCAGAACTAGTGGACATTCCCACCTGTGTCAGTCAGGGTGCCAATGGAGAAACAGAA
>NW_004444012.1:1427133-1428476 GCF_000243295.1 Trichechus manatus latirostris | reverse complement strand
CTAGAACTTCCTCATCCCGCACTTATTGGTTCTTCCAAATTTGACCTTAGGGAAAATGTGTGACCCCTCTCCTCTCATGGCTAAGGTCTTCGACTCTGTAGTCAGACTGTGTAACACTAGCCTCTAAAATGGCTTCCAGTGAGCCCCGCATCCTGGTATTCGCACACGCCTTGAGTGAAGGCTGGATCTGGTGACTGTCTTCTAAGGAGTGATAGCAAAGTGATGTTCTGAGATTAGGTCATGAAATCTGTGACTTCCATCTTGCCAGCTCTCTCTTTCTTTCAGTCTTCTCTCTTGTTTGTTCTAATGAAGCCAGCTGTCCTGTTGTGAGCTGCCCTCTGGAGAGGTCCATGTGGCAAGAATTGAGGGTAACCTCTGGTCAACAGCCAGAGAGAAGCTGAGGCCCCCAGTCCAACAACCCATAAGGAACTGAGTCCTAGCAATAAATACGTGAGTGAGCTTAGAAATAGCTCCTTGCCAAGTTGAGCCTTGAGATGACCAGCCTCAGCTGACACCCTGATTGGCCAGAGGACCCAGCTAAGCTGCACCTGCATTTTGCACCCACAGAAACTGTGAGATGATAAATGTTGTCTCAAGTCACCAAGTTTTGGGGTAATTTGTTATGCAGCAATAGATAACCGATACAGATTTCCTGAATTGAAATCCTACCACTTATTAGCTGTGTGATCCTGGGCAAGAATCTCGAATTCTATGCCTTAGTTAATTCATTTGTAAAAGGTAGATAATGATAATACTGACCATATAGGACTACTGTAGGACTAAATGATTTAATACATATAAATAACCAGAACAGTGCCTGGCACATGGTAAATGCACACTAAATGCTGGCTTACTATTATTATCCTTTGTAAAAAAAGCAGGATGAGAAGGCAGGAAGGGACAGGAACTGGACAAATGGACACAGGGAACTTGGAGTGGAAAGGGGGAGAGTGCTGTCACGTGGTGGGGATTGCAACCAATGTCACAAAACAATATGTGTATACATTTTTGAATGAGAAATTAACTTGAGCTGTGAAATTTCACCTAACACACAATAAAAAAACCATAAAAGAAAAAAATTATAGTCATCATTGAAAGTTCAGGGAAACATCACTTTGTACATCCTTCTGGAGAAAAGCTCAATGCCCCCGTCAGCACATTGACACTAAGTGTTGTCCCTTGGGGAGTTAGCCCTGAATTTTCAACATGAGTTTCCTAAGCTCCTGCCAACTTCAAGCAGTTCTAAACTTGGAATGGCATGTCACATACACAGGTGGCCCAGAGAGCCCAGTGCTTCACCGAGCCCGGAATATCCAAAAACATTTGGAAGTATCTAGGAAGCA
>NW_004444012.1:1412993-1426814 GCF_000243295.1 Trichechus manatus latirostris | reverse complement strand
AATGGAACACTGAGCAGATCCTGCACCTGCCCTGCCTGCCATCAGCCCCAGAAGCTTGCACAGCCTTTTCCTTCTGAGGGTGTCTGCAAAAGGGAGAGGCCAATTTAAAGGATCATTATTGGTTGTTTCCTCTCCTTGGCTATAAATCAAAGTGAACATTTTACCCATTTTCTTTTTCTAAGCTCTCATATTAGGAGGGAACAAATGAATGCTTGAATAAATGGTATCCATAACATATCCGTTAGGGTGAAAGGAAGCTTCAGGTACTGAGTACCTTTGATTAAAAAAACTGTCAAAAGGTAACAGATGGAATGCTAAGGACTAGCTGAATAAGCCTTGCAATTTCGCGCTGCAGAAATGGGGCTGAACTCAGATCTCAAGGAATTCTTCCAGTCCTAGAGATCCAAGAATCCCACCAACGCACCGCCTGTTGACCCAGGCAAGGAAGCTGTCACTCAAGTGACTTTCAATCCATTATGTCTTGTCCTTTCCCAATCTGTTTTCCGTAAGCTTGTAGCAGCTGCTGGGATAGATACAGCCTCAGAAATAGTCCCTTTAGCTGTGTTGATACCGAGCAAGAATAAACAGTCAAGGGCTTTGGATCAATCTGCAGGATCTAATTTGACCATCCCAAATTTAATTAAAAGAGTTCCTTTACTTCTCTTCGCTAGAACCTGAGGCATAAAGATGTAGTGATTTGTTCTAGCTTTGAAATCACGTAGACCTGGGTTCAAATCCCAGCTTAGCCATGAAACTTTGGGGAGATTCCTTAACCTAACTCTCAATCTCCTCGTCTTTAAAATGTAGATTAAAAAAACCCACCTCACTGGACTGTTGACAGCTAATATTATGACACAAGAGATGACGTTTAAGATACAAGGTCATTGCAGAGGTAGAGAGAGATGTTGAAAGCTGGATCTACTGGGAATGGTGGTTTTAGAAGACTAGCATAAAGCACTTTGCATATGCCTGCGTAACTGATGGATTGTGTTAAGCAGCAATCCCAGCCCCAGGCCTTCAACGTTGAAAGCCAGTATCTGGATCAGGGGAGTTCTTGGGCCCCATCCATGTATTGCCACCACCAATCATTCTTCTCAATGGAGTCCACTCTGACCACCCCAGCCAGGGGCAATCTCACCCCTTCAAGCAACTTGTGTGCTTCTTGTCTGCTCCTCTCGCTTGACACTTGACAAGTCCTAACTTCATTGCTCTTACTTTACCTTACTGTGTTTATATTTTGTCTCTGAAACTAAGCTGTAGTTCCTTGAGAGCAGGAAGTGGATTTTTTAACTTCTTTGAATCACTCACAGTTGTAGGTACACTCCACAAATTGCTCTGTGGATCCCTACGATTCCGTAGATACGACTCAGAGATGTCACCGAAACAAGAGGACTGGGCTACAGTGCCAAATCCTGGGCTCATGAACCCCACTCTCTCCCACCAACTTCCTCCAGAATAGCTCTGCTTACATCTGTTCTGCATTTGGACTTCGGTGGTGATAACGATGATACGTATTTACTGAGTACTGTGGTAGACCTTGCTACCCTCTTATCTCCTTGGGCCTATAACTGTAGGGTACTTGCCAGCCCAATTTCCACCTGCGTGGGGGCTCTCCTATATTGACAGGACTGGCTGGAAGTGTTAGAGAATTAACACTCCTGCGAGCAGACTTTAACCATTGACTGACAGGAGTTAGTGTATAAACATCCCAGTTTCCTTGCTCTTCTGGTGGGTGACTCTGTGGTGGGTGTCCGCGTGGCCCCGAGTTCCTTGGTGAGATTAGGCTCCACTTACTCACAGTGGTGACTGGCTTGATAACTTACCCTTTACTGGTTTCCTTCCCTTTCCAATCTTACTTCCTTATTGGTATTTCCTGGGGCCACCTCCCAAATCCTCGTCTCAGGGTTTGCGTCTGGGGAAACCAGAAAGGAAGCCAACATTAGTTCATTACCACTCAGTATTCTAAAAATCATACAGATATTGACTCTTTCAATCTTCAAGAAGTGTATTAGAAACTTTTATTTTCATTTTACGAGTAAGGAAATTGAGCCAAGGAAGGGGGAAGTATCTTACCTGACTTCACAAAGCTAGTGGTGTCAGTGCTAAGATTCAAACTGAGTTCGGTGTCTAAGAAACAAAACTAATTCCTCTAATAAAGAGTCTTCTTCAAACAACTGACCAAGTTTATCCAGACTGTAAACATTTAAAAGCAAAGGCAAGATTCAGAAGATAATGAGGGAAAATGAGCTTTGCCAAGGACTTAAAGGAAGGTAGCTGTGATTCTTATTCAATTGGCTGGGTATACACCTGCATAAGCAGATTTCGAAGTCCAAGCACTAGGCAGAAAAGCGAGTTTGGAACTTAGAAGAGCTGATGACGAAGATCTGGGTGAAGTAATAGGAGAGGATAAGATATGAGTTACAGGGAATGAAGGAGGTTCAAGACTGGATTCTCAGGGATGCCCGTTTCTGATGTCAGAGCGAGGAACAGAAGTCAGCAAAGGAGACAGAAAAGAAACAACCAGAGAAGGAGCAGAGCGAGTATAGTGCCGTGACCTGGACCCCAAGGAGGGCAGCAGCTTTCAGAAGCACTAACTAGTCGATAGGGCCAAATGCTTCAAGGGTTAAGGACAGCAAGGATCAAAACTAAAGATGGTGCTTAGGATGCCTCTCCTGAACTTTGAGACATTGGCTACAATGCTGAGGTACAAATGAAGGAGAGGAAGGGTATGGAACATGTGAAAAGTGAGGTTTAAGTCATGCAGTTTAGTAAATAAACCATTTGCTTTTGTGAAGGGCTTTTCAAGAACTGGAGCCTGAGTGGTACAGTGGTCAAGAGCTTGGCTGCTAACCAAAAGGTTGGCAGTTCAAATCCACCTGCTGCTCCTTGGAAACCCTATGGGGCAGTTCTCCTCTGTCCTATAGGGTTGCTATGAGATGGAATAGACTTGATGGCAATGGGTTTGGTTTTTTTTTCCTAGAACCACGCCAGCATACGTGTTCTACCGATCCCAAACTCTCCTCAACACAGTGGGCTAACGTGTAGCAAGACTTTAAGTGAAGAATCTTGAACATTAACCTAAATCTTATTTTTTTCCCCCTGGTTGTTGTTACTGGTTTTAAAAGATGGTAAATAATCCCATTGGGAACAGGCCTTCTGGCTAGTCACTACAGAATTCCCACACATGCATTACTGAGTTTTAAAGAATTGAACCCTAATAAATTCACCTAGCATTTCAACCTTAGAGAAGACAAAATAATTTTATTTGATGATTAAGAAGACACTCCAGGATCTTGCTGTACCTTTGGGCCATTATGATGAATTCTATTACAACAAAGGCAGGGAAGACAAGTACTAGACGAGGAGCCAGGATATCTGGGCTCTAGTCCCGACTTTCATCAATTCCGGTCACCTCAGGAAGCCTCGGTTTCTTCACCTTAGACCAGCCAGTGTCGGTCCCTGCTCATGTTTTCATCTCCTTTGCGGCAAAGGAAGGAGAGAGAGAGAGAGTGAGTGAGTGAGTGAGCGAATGAGCACGACATTATGTTGTGGGTTATTCATCAAGTCACATGTATTTATTTGAATTCTGAGATTTGTCCTCTTTATTGCTTTATGTTAAAATAAACTTTCTTTTATAAAACCATGGTAATAGCCATTAGCAGTTGGATTTTTAATGTACTTAAATGGCAACATAAAACCTGCTGCCAATCCCATGATATTGATAAATACTTGCTGTAAATTTTTCTGGTCTGTATACCTACTGGGCTAGAACGCTTATTTCCTCTTCAATTCTGGATTGTGCAATCAGGTACGAATGTGGCGGGTAGAGTTTAAATTCTCTGACTTTTATTTGGACCTCAGATGAAAGCTGCAGAAGTCACCCAGAAGCACTGCAAGTCTCCCCGACTCTTGAGAGTCTAGACACATTCTGCCATAAACGTTGTCAGCCGCAAGGACATGCTGAACAGAAAGTTCAGATCAGACTTCACATCCCAGGACAGTGGAGCCCTGAAGGCCCACGGAAAATTGAACATCCTTGCAGTGTGGAGAGAAAGATTTGTTTTGCAAAATTTCTTGAATCCTTTTAAGGGAAGTGTCACCAGCCCAGAGATATTGGAAATGCGATCTTTTCGGAAGATGCCGTAGAGACAAATTGAACTCAGGGGTTGGACGTAGAATAGCTACCCCAGAACAAGTACAAAAGTCATTTGCCTACATTTTGACCTCCTGAAATGGGAGTCTTAGCCTGCCACCTGAAATAAATGGCACAACACTCCTCTCCTTCCCACTGGGTCCCTGCCTACTTCGGCAGGAACTATTAAAACTGCAGCGAGACAGAGCAAATTGTGGCTGTGGCAGCAGCTTCAATAAATCTGTGCCACTGAACTGCAGGAAGAATTAAAATGCAGAAACTGGAAATCAAAGGCACGGCGTTTAGTGTAGGTGAGACTTATCTGATTAAGCGGAATTTCATAAACCTCTAGATCTCAAATCTTATAAAGCCCCGGAGGAAAACCTGGGAGGGGGCACCCTGACAATTCCACCTTCCTGAGAAGTCGTAAATTTCAATATGCCGTAGCAACGGAAGGCATTTCTCATTAAAGATTCGAACATAATACAGTTCGGAACAAAACTCCCTAGGGAACAAACACCGAAAAGCGGTATTGGTGTTCACCCATTCACTTGCAACGCGTGAGATCTGCCCAAAATGTTTCGCTTATTGGGGCTGGAAATTGTTTCCTGAAATCAGAGGCATTGTGTCTTTTTTTGTGAGGAAAGGCCTTATGAAAAGTCAAATGAGAACAGAACTGAAAGAAAGGCAGGAACGCAAACAGACATGAAAGGCAGACATTGGAAGCCGGTGCAAAAGAGGAGGAGGGGGACAGATGAGCAAGAGAGAACTCGGGATTTTAAACTGAGCTCTTGGTACAAGACACTCTGTGGAACATTTTCTTTTCACTAAATCATCCCTCCAGTAACCTTCAGAAGTAGGTATTTTCATCCTCATTTTCCAGAAGATGAAATAGGTTCTGAGAGTCTGAATCACTTGCTCAGGTCATCCAATCTGTAAACTGTAGACCGACCCAAGACTCAGGGAGCCCCTGAGTAGCGCAAATGGTTAAGTACTTGACTACTAATTGAAAGGTTGATGGTTCGAACCCACCCAGAGGCACCTGGGAAGAAAGGCCTGGTGATCTGCTTCTGGGAGGTCCCAGTGGTTAAAACTCTATGGCAACTGGCTGCTTTGGTTACTCAGGATTCAAACCCAGGTCTGTCCACTATCTGAGTCCATGCTCTACCGTAGCCAGAGTAAAAAGTTCTGGGTTAAACAGAGGCTAACCTGCAGGCAAACGCAAATGAGCTCTGACACTGCCAGGGACTTAGTCTATTGCGCTTACAAACTGTTCCAGCTGGATCCACCCTGAGACAATCAGCTCAACGGGTGGTATGTGGGGAAAGGATTCCCCTCCCAGGTTTTCTCCAGCTTCGCTAAGGCTCGGAGACCGCCGCAAAGACCTTACGAGAAAACGCCCACTTGGATGGTTTAATTTCAGGAGCCTTTCTCCAGAGCTAGCGTGTTAACTCTGACCTCATAACGTAATCCTCCGATCTTACAGTGTCGGCAGAGAAAAAAAAATAAAAGACAATTCCATGTGTTCAGCTGCAGAATATAGTGGTAACTTTGGATCCTTGCCTGTGTTAAGCAGTTGTAAGGTCTGTGACTTTCATGAGAGGTATAAAGCAGGGATCATCATCATCAGAAGAAAAAATATTCTCCCTGCACCTGTCTCCTGTCTAATGAAGAATGGAATTGAGTCAAGACTTTTTGGCATGGCATCTAGTTCTTTGGACCAAAGGTAGACGATCAACTTAGTAGTTGATTGTAAAGATCTTGGAAACCAACAATATTCGCTGGCACAGCGGTTAAGTGCTCGGCTGCTAACCAAAAGGTTGGCAGTTCAAATCCACCAGCCACTCCTTGGAAACCCCGTGGGGCAGTTCTACTCTGTCCTATAGGGTTGCTATGAGTCGGAATCAACTCGACAGCAATGGGTTTAGTTTTTGTTGTTGTTGTTACCATTAAAAAGAAAAAAAGTCTTCTTTAAAATCTGTATGCCATTTTTCCTACTGGTACCAAATTAAAAGTGTGTATACTTTTAGGAGTCATTTCTGTTCATAGGTTTTATTGGTGACAATGCCTTCTTACCTTCTCACCGATAAGTGTCACAATTTGAACACCTGAAGAAAAAGTACAGAAAGGTGTTTTTTGTTTTTTCTTTTTGCTAACTGCAAGACAAACAAATCTTCAGTCTACATATGGATGGTCCTTATGTATACAGGAGCGATTTAAAAAAATGGCAGCTAAGAGAGGTTGGCTCCCTCAACCCTACAGTTCTTTCCTCACTGCTTGTTACACTTCCCCTACGTGGAACCCAATCAATGCAGACCAAAGCCATGAGCCCAATTAAATGGAGAAATGCATTTTCAGCAAGTGGATGACTCCTGTAGTTAGGAAAGGAGGCGCTCTGGTGGTGCAGTGTTTAAAGCGCTTGGCTGCTAACCGAAAGGTCGGTGGTTCAAATCCACCAGCCACTCTGCAGGAGAAATATGTGGCAGTCTGCTTCCATAAGGATTACAGCCCTAGAAACCCTATGGGGCAGTTCTACCCCATCCTGTAGGGTCATTATGAGTTGGAATTGACTCGATGGCAATGGGTTTGGTTTTGGTTTATATTGAAGTTGGCTTCTCTGGATGGTACAAGCGACTTGCACTCAACTACTAACCACAAGGGTGGCAGTTGGAATCTACGCGGTGGTGCCATGGAAGAAAGTCCTGGTGATCTACTTCTATAAGATCACAGCCATTGAAAACTCTCCATAGCACAGCTCTACCTTGACGCTCATGGGGTCGCGGTGAGTTGGAATCGACTCCATGGTAATAGGTTTGGTTGTGGGTGGTGTATTGAAGTTAAGTGTTTCCATTTACTTATTAGAATTTTTATTTTCATATAGCATAACTGACTCATAGCGGCCCTATAGGACAGAGTAGAACTGCTCCATAGAGTCTCCAAGGAGCGGCTGGTGGATTTGAAGTGCCAACCTTTTTTGGTTTGTGGTTATAGCATGCCATGGGTCTTAACCACGGTGCCACCAGGGCCCCATAGGGTCTCTATGAGTCAGAATCAACCGACAGCAAGGGTTTTTTGTCTTTTATGGCATAATACTCAAAAGTAATACTTCAATTGTAAAAAGTCACATAATTTGGTGTAGTTTGGAGGTGAGACTGAAATGATACTGAAGACAGAGTCAGTGTTGTGTAGAGTTTAATGTATCTCCAATAACACAGGTGAAGGCTATCTTCATCAAGTATGCCCTCTTAGCTTCTGTGATTCTGACTCTTAGAACTGCCCCATAGTGTTTCCAAGGAGCAGCTGGTGGATTTAAACTGCCAACCTTTTGATTAGCAGCCATAGCTCTTAACAACTGCGCCACCAGGGCTCCCCACGCATGGTATGGCCTACTTAGTCCCCACCTCCCCTATGGCTAAATGAGCATGGATTTATAAGGCTGTTAGTCGGAGTGATGGGGCCAGGGTCTTTGGCCAGCAAATAGAGTGAAGCTAACTGGCCCTTCTGGAGTTGAATCCATGACCCTGGACTCATTAACACAGTTTGGGAAATTGACCACCATGAATAATAAAGTATAGCAAATGAGATACTGAATTATATGATTATGGCCATTTTTCATTAGTATCTTAAAGCTATATCAATTTTGCCAATACAACACATACACGAGACCCTGTTACGTGAGAAAATTCTCAGGACAATTATGTCATTCAACATTCTACCAGAGGAGAAAATAAATACATGAATTTTATTTCAATAATCAGGCTTCAGATTTTGTTGGGCCTTTAAAAATTATATGTGTAAAAGGGATAGAAGTGCTGAAACAATAAAAATGAGACTGTTGTTCTTTGGCCCCCAGGCTCACAGTGTTTACTACAGGTTTTCCAGCTGCTGTTGACATTGGCCACACAGAGCACCAGCATTCAAATGCTGCTGGTTTTCAGGGCTGGCTTTGAATACCCCAAGAATATTTTCTTGTTCTGTGGGTACTCATTGAAGTCCCAATAATGGCTGACAGCTTTCTCTGAGGTTTTGGAAACCTAGGAGACTTTGTTTTTTAACTTTAGAATGTAGTAGCTGCTACGTCTTTTAAGACCTAAGGTCCAAGTCCCCATGTACTCTACCAAGAGTAACTATTTTTAGGGAAGACCCGGTTTAAAACACAGGGTCGGGGGAGCAAACCTGATTTCTAGGTGGGTGGAAGGACAGAGGGTGCACGTACGAATCTGACGTTTTTCACTTCGCTGTCCTAGAAGCAAGGCCCAAACAAACAAACAATTGCCTACAAGTTGACTCTGACTCATGGTGACCCCATGTGTGTCAGAGTAGAACTGTGCTCCATAGGAGTTTCAATGGCTGATTTTTTGGAAGTGGATTGTCAAGTCTTTCTTCCAAGGCACCTGTGGATGGATTCAAACTGCCAAACTTTCACCTAGTAGCCAAGAGCTTAACCATTTGTTCTACCCAGGGACTCCATACAAGCAAATCAGTGTAGTGTAAAAAAAAAAAAATTCTGAAAAATCCTGGGTTGGATTCGGCCAACCACCCAAGTCTGAATCCCAGCTCTACCACTCATTAGCAATATGACCTTAAAAAACCGGTTGCCAAGTGGATTCTGACTCATGGTGATCCCGTGGGTGTCAGAGTAGAATTGTATTCCACAGGGTTTTCAGTGGCTGATTTTTATAAATAACTTAATCTTGGTTTAGTCTCTCCCAGACTTGATGGAAAGATAAATGACAAACCATGCATTAAAGCACAGCGCCTAATACATACCTCTATCTCTACATCTACATCTGTATCTATATCATCTATATTTATTAATGTAAATATACACACACATATATATTTTTTTTAATGGTAATTTCCTTTCTTCCAGCTCTCTCTTTCAACCATCCCTGAAGACAAGGACCTTGGCTGTCATGCTCAAAGTTGTATCTGCAGACCTGAATACATTAAATCCTGAGGTGGTGAAATAATTTGTTCACATGATTACAGTATTGTTATTGGTGATTTTGGGGGATAATTTGAGAAAATGGAAGAGGTACCAGTAGATTTCAGGGAGAGAGGTAAATCTCACTTTTCCCAAAACATAGGCTGAAACTACAGCCTGAGAAGCTACAGGCTGAGCCCCAGAATAATCCTAGGTTGGGTTATTTAACAGGTCATTTTTGAGCACCTCTAAAGGAACAAACAAAGGAGCCCTGGTGGTGCACCGGTTAAAGCTCTCAGCTGCTAACTGAAAGGTCTGTGATTCGAACACACCAGCAGCTCCACGGGAGGAAGTTGTGGCAGCCTGCTTCCGTAAAGATTTACAGCCTTGGAAACCCTATGGGGCAGTTCTCTGTCCTATAGGGTCACTGTGAGTCGGAATCATCTTGTCTTAGGCTGGGCTCTCTAGAGAAGCAAAACTAGTGAAGCGTATAAATATATATAGAAAGAGATTTATATCAAGGAAATGGCTCAGGTGGTTGTAGAAACGAACATCCCAAGTCCATGGGTCGGGATAGAGGCTTCTGATTCATGTAGCCACAGGGGCTGGCAAACCCAAGATCGGCAGGTCAGAGAGCAGGGCTCTTGCTCACAGGCTGTGAAGATCAACAGATCCCAAGATCGGCAGGCAAGACTGCAGGTAAGCTGCTAGCTCATGTCCCAAGAACAGTCGAACAGAAGCCAACTGCAGGATCCAGAGTGAGCAAAAGCCCACCAGGCTTGCCAGAGGGTCCACTTATATTCAAAGCAGGCCACACACTCAAGGAAACCCCCTTTCAACTGATTGGCTACTCATAGCAGATCCTGTCATGGAGGAGATCGCATTATATCAAATCTCATCATGAAAGTGATTGCAACATCACAAGGCTGCCAAACCACTGAGAATCAGGGCCCAGCCAAGCTGACGCACAACCTTAACCATCACACAACTCGATGGCAACATGTTTGCTTTTGGTTAAAAGAACACAAAGATCACCAGAAGTCCAAGTGGACATCCTGATGTTGAGCTGTAGCACTCTTTTCTCACTTTATTTTGTGGCAGGGTTATTTGACTGATAATACAGGTGGTGTCCTGTCTCTCATATCTTAATTTCAGTAAAGTATGTGAAACAGGCATTCAGAGTCTCCTCATCAACAAGAAGTTTTTTGGGCTGCCAAATAATGTATTTAGGTGGGTTTTTGACCTATTAAACAGCCATAAACGAAGAGTAGGAAAGTTAACCCAAGAAGGCCTCTAGCAGTGTGCTACATCCTAGTTTAGTGATAATAACACTTTGGATAACATAATCTAGATTCAAAAACATCTTGAAAGACCATATTTACGAAAAAACTAATAAAATTAAACATAACAGGAAGAAACATACATTTTTAAAGCTGGTCTTTAAGTACTTGGACTTGGTCACAATGGGGAAGGCTTGACTGTAGCAGTTCATGTGGAGGAAGAAAACATAGAAATCCTGGTTACTGCAAACACAACGGGTGTCATCAGTATTGCCTTAAAAGAAAACTCAATATTAGGCTGTGTGATGGTTAAAGTTGTGTGTCAGCTTGGCTGAGCCATGATGCTGTCATTTGACAGTTATGTAATGAGTAGTTTGGCAGTTATGTAATGATGTAATTTGGCAGTTATGAATGATGTAGTTATCCTCCATTTTGTGATATAATGTAATTACCTCCATGATGTGATCTGACGTGATCAGCAATCGGTTGTAACGGAAGTTTCCTCAGGAGTGTGGCCTGCATCCAGTATATAATTGACATTCTGGCAAAGCTTGCTGGATTTTGCTCACTCTGGATCCTGCCTCTGGCTTGTCATCATCTGACCTCCAGTTCTTGGGACCTGAGCCAGTGGCCTGCCACATTGCCTGCTGATTTTGGGATTCATCAGCCTCCACAGTCCGTGAGCCAGCAGCCTGACATCTGAACTGCTGATCTTGGGTTCGTCAGCCCTTCAGCTCTGTGAGTCAGGAGAAGCCTCCAGGCTGACACCTGACCCAGGGAGTTGGGACTTGCTGGCCTCTATAATCGCGTGAGCCATTTTCTTGAGATAAATCCCCCCCCCATTTCTACATACATACACATACACACACACACACACACATATGTATATACGCTTCACTGGTTTTGATTCTCTAGAGAACCCAACCTAAGACATTTGGTACTGAGAGTGGTTATAGAGAAACAAAATTTTAAGGATTACTTTTCTAGATTGGTTCTCAAGTCTGTTTAGTTTTAAAGATGTTGATAACTCTGCTTCCAGTAGCAAATAGGGCACTACTAATCCATAGTGACATAGCAATAGAAATACTCAAAATATCACCACCAATAAATTAAGTATTGGTGAGAGGTGAGGCTCTGTGTGATTGCACATTTGATATTTTTCTACAATTTTTTGCAGAATGAGAATTATAAGGAAGCTGATTGGTTCGTCCTACTTTCACTAGACAAAGTGGTGACGGAAAGAAATGATCTCAGGGCTTCAGAGGCACAGCTCAAGCACCACATAAATGACCTCAAAGTTCCCATTTGTGCCCTGAAAGAAAGCCTTATTTCTTATAACAGAGTTGATGTTGCCAAAAACCAAACCCAGAGTCTTCTCTTAAGAGTGGCTGAATTACAACGCCAATTGAATTCCCAACCTCGAATTGTGCCTGAAATTAAAGTAAGGGCATTAATTGGGAAGAAGTAGGATATTGAAGCTTGGGATGGGCAAATATGGACAGGTAATCAGGAATCTGGGTACACTGAGCCCCTAGATTCCATTGAATCACTCCTGCCAACAGAACCAGCCTTCTCACTCCCATCTGAAGAGATTATTCCATCTTTGTCTGATAAGCCACCCTCCCCAGTAAAACCATTAGCCCCTCCACCACCAACTGATGAGATTAACCCAGCTGTGTCTGAAGAGACTTTGAGATATCACCTGGGGAGGCATCTGAGTCATTGCCTGGAGCATCACCTGAAGCAGATGCCTTACAAGACACTGCTGAATGTTCTCAGAACACAGCCCTGCCACACATTTTGGCTTCTAGACCTATAACTAGACCTAAGTCCCAGTGAGCACCAAAAAGTGAAGTACAAAGGGTGACCCAGGAGGAGGTACGCTACACCAAAAGAACTGCTTGGCTTTTCTAATATGTCCAAACAGAAACCTGGGGAATATGTGTGGGAATGTCTATTAAGGGTATGAGATAATGCTTCAAGGAACATAAACTTGGATCAGTCTGAGTTTATTCATATGGGCCCATAAGCACAGATTCTTCATTCAGTGTTTCAGCTTGAGAGGTTAGGAAATGATCTAACAGTTTATTTGGTTGGTTTTCTCAAGCATGGATTACTAAATCAGGTTGAAGTACCACATCTACCTTGATATACTATAGATGAAGGTACCCAAAGGCTTAGGGATATTGGCAAGTTAGAGTGGATTTATCAGGTTAAACCCACAGACCCAAACATGGAGTGCCCAGAGGACACACCTTTTACCACAATGGTGAGGAACAGATTTGTGAAGGGAGCCCCAGCATCCTTGAAGAGTGCTGTGATTGCTATTTTATGTAAGTCAGATTTGACAATGGGAATTGCCCTAACTGAATTAAGACACCTAACTACAATGAGGCTGATTGGACCGCATGGTAGTAGTGACCAAGTGGAAGCACTCAATCGACAAAGACAAGGTGGGCGTGGTTACCATAACAGATAACAGAATCAAAGCAGTAATCAGAATAGTCTGACTTGTATGGATTTATGGCATTGGATATTTAGTCATGGTGTCCCTAGGAGTGAAATAGATGGAAAATCTACTAAATATCTACTTAATCTGTACAGGGTAAGAATTCTAGGTTAAGTGATTGGGAGTGTAACTCAAATTGCCAAAATAGTGAATTATGGCCCCTCAATCAAGTCCCAGACTTGAGTCAGTTTACAGATCCATAACCTCTTGAATGAAGGAGAGGCTAGGTCTCCTTGAGGACGGACCTTACTACACTGCCAAATACTTATACTGTTAATATTTCTCCCAGTCTTCCCAAAGGGATCTATGGCTTTTTATGAGAGTAACTATTTACTGGGGAAAAGGAAATAATCAGACTTTTTGGGGACTCTTGGATACTGGCTTTGAACTGACACTAATTCCAGAAGACCCAAAATGTCACTGTGGCCCACCAGTCAGAGCAGGGGCATATGGAGGTCAGGTTATTAATGGGAGTCTTAGCTCAGTTTCATCTCACATTGGTCCATTGGGTCCCCAACCCATCCTGTAGTGATTTCCCTAGGTCCAGAATGCATAATGAGACCAGATATACTAAGCAACTGGCAGAACCCCCACTCTGGATACCTGACAAGTGGAGTAAGGCCTATTATGGTAGGAAAAGCCAAGTATAAGCCATTAGAATTGCCCTACCTAGGAAAATGGTAAACCAAAAGCAATACTACATCCCTGGAGGGATTGCAGAGATTACTGCTACCGTCAAGAACCGCAGCCTTCAGTATGGATTACACTCAACATAAAGAAAACAAAAATCCTCACAACTGGACCAATAAGCAACATCATGATAAACGGAGAAAAGATTGAAGTTGTCAAGGATTTCCTTTTACTTGGATCCATAATCAACACCCATGGAAGCAGCAGTCAAGAAATCAAAAGACGCATTGCATTGGGCAAATGTGCTGCAAAAGACCTCTTTAAAGCATTGAAAAGCAAAGAT
>NW_004444012.1:1378802-1412893 GCF_000243295.1 Trichechus manatus latirostris | reverse complement strand
TGAATTGTGGTGTTGGCAAAGAATATTGAATATACCATGGACTGCCAAAAGAATGAACAAATCTGTCTTGGAAGAAGTACAACCAGAATGCTCCTTAGGAACAAGGATGGAGAGACTATGTCTTACATACTTTGGACATGTTATCGGGAGGGATCAGTCCCCGGAGAAGGGCATCATTCTTGGTGAAGCGGAAGGTCAGCAAAACAAGGAAGACCCTCAATGAGATGGACTGACTCAGTGGCTGCAACAGTGGTCTCAAGCACAAGGATTTTGGGCATGGCGCAGGACCGGGCAGTGTTTCCTTCTGTTGTACATGGGGTCACTATGAGTCAGCACCAACTCGACAGCACCTAACAACAACAACAATCAAAGATTTGAAAGATGCAGGGGTGGTGATTCCCACCATCTCCTCATTCAACTTGACTATTATGCCTGTGCAAAGAATAGATGAATCTTCGAGAATGACAGTGGATTATTGTAAACTTAACCAGGTGGTGACTCCAACTGCAGCTACTCTTCCAGATGTGGTTTCATTGCTTGAACAAATTAATACATCTCCTGGTACCCAGTATGCAGCTATTGATCTGGCCAATGCCTTTTTCTCAATTCTAGTTCTGAAGGAACACCAGAAGCAGTTTGCCTTCAGCTGGCAAGGTCAGCAATACACCTTCACTAGTCAGAATCGACTCGACAGCAACGCTGTTGGTTTGGTTTGTGTTTCTGGTATCCTACCTCATTGGTATATCAACTCTCCAATCCTATGTCATAATTTAGTCCACGGGGGCCTTCATGGCCTTTCCCTTCCACAAGATGTCACACTGTCACATTGACGACATTATGCTGATTGGACCTAGTAAGGAAGAAGTGTCAATGACTCTGGACTTATTGGTAAAACATTTGCATGTTAGAAGGTGGGAAATTAATCTGACAAAAATTCAGGCACTTTCCACCGTGGTGAAATTTCTAGGGTCCAATGGTGTGGGACATAACAAGATATTCCTTCTAAAGTGAAGGATAAGTTATTGCATCTGGCCCCTCTCACAGCTAAAAAGGTGGCACAGAGCCTAGTGGGCCTCTTTGGATTTTGGATGCAAGTTACCCCTAATTTGGGTGTGCTACTCTGGCCTATTTATCAACTGACTTGAAAAGCTGCTAGTTTTGAGTGGGGACCAGAACAAGAGAAGGCTCTGCAACAGGTTCAGGCTGCTGTGCAACTTGGACCATATGATCCAGCTGATCCAATGGTGCTTGCAGTGTCAGTGGCAGATAGAGATGCTGTTTGGAGTCTTTCTCAGGACCCTATTGGTGAATCACAGGGAAGACCCTTAGGATTTTGGAGCAAAGCCCTGCAGTCCTCTGCAGATAACTACTCTCCTTTTGAGCAACAGCTTTTGGCTTGTTACTAGGCCTTAGTAGAGACTGAACGGTTAACCATGGGACACCAAGTCATCATGCAGCCTCAGCTGCCCATCATGAAACGGGTGTTGTCTGACCCATAGAGTCATAAAGTCACATGTCCACAGCAGCACTCCATCATTAAATGGAAGTGGTATATAGGAGATCAGGCCTGAGCAGGACCTGAAGGCACAAGTAAGTTGCATGAGGAAGTGGCCCAAATGCCCGTGGTCTCCACTCCTGTTACATTACCTTCCATCTCCCAGTCTGCACCTATGGCCTCATGGGGAGTTCCTTATGATCAGCTGACTGAGGAAGAGAAAACTTGTGCCTGGTTTGCAGATCGTTCTGTGTGATATGCAGGCTGCACTCAAAATTGGACAGTGGCAGCACTACTGCCTCTTTATGGGACCTCTCTAAAGGACGGTGATGAAGAGAAATCCTCCCCGTGGGGAGAACTTCAAGCAGTGAACCTGGTTGTTCACTTTGCTTGACAGGAGAAATGGCCAGATGTGCGATTGTATACTGATTCATGGGCTGTGGTCAATGGTTTGGCTGGATGGTCAGGGACATGGCAGAAACATGATTGAAAAATTGGAGACAAGGAGGTATGGGGAAGAAGTATGTGGATAGACCTCTCTGAATGGGCCAAAGAAGTGAAGATATTTGTGTCTCATGTGACCTCAGCAGTGGATAGGATAATGTGTTCTGTGGAAACAAGTCATCCTCTTTCCCCAGCCACTCCTGTTACTGCCCAATAGGCTCATGAACAAAGTGGCCATGGTGGCAGGAATGGAGGTTATGCATGGGCTCAGCAACACGGACTTCCACTCACCAAGGCCGATTTGGCTACAGCTACTGTTGAGTGCCCAATCTGCCTGCAGCAGAGACCAACACTGAGTCCTCAGTATGGCACCATTCCTGAACATGATCAGCCAGCAACCTGGTGGCAGGTTGATTACATTGGACCACTTTCATGATGGAAAGGGCATCATTTTGTTCTTACTGGAATAGACAATTACTCTGGATATGGATTTGCCTTCCCTGTACCCAATGCTTCTGCCAAAACTACAGTCAGCGGATTTACAGAATGCCTTATCCACCGTCATGGTATCCCACACAGCATCGCCTTGGATCAAGGGACTCACTTCACAGGAAATGAAGTGTGGCAATGGGCCCATGCTCATAGAATTCACTGGTCTTACCATGTTCCCCATCATCCTGAAGCAGCTGGCTTGATATAATGATGGAATGGCCTTCTAAAGACACATTTACAGTGCCAGCTAGGTGACAATACCTTGCAAGGTTGGGGCAATGTTTTCCAGGAGGCTGTAAATGCACTGAACCAGCATCCAATATATGGTGCTCTTTCTTCCATAGCCAGGATTCATGGTTCCAGGAATCAAGGGGTGGAAATGGGAGTGGCACCACTCACTATTAGCCCTAGTAACCCACTCACAAAATTTTTGCCTCCTGTCCCTGCAACCTATGCTCTGCAGGTCTAGAGATCATAGTTCCAAAGGCAGAAATGCTCCACCAGGAGACACAATATTGATTCCACTGAACTCGAAGTTAAGAATGCCACCCAGCCACTTTGGGCTCCTCATGCTTCTGGATCAACAGGCAAAGAAGGGAGTTACTGTATTGGCTAGTGTGATTGATCTTGATTACCAAAGGGAAATCGGATTGACATTACATAATGGAGGTAAAGAAGAGTATGTCTGGAATAAGGAGATCCTTTAGGACGTCTCTTTAGTGCTACCATGCCCTGTGATTAAAGTCAATGGAAAACTACAACAAGCCAATTCCAACATGACTACGAATGTCCCAGACCCTTCAGGAATGAAGGTTTGGGTCACCCCAGCATGCAAAGAACCATGACCAGCTGAGGTGCTTGCTGAGGGCAAGGGGAGTACGGAATGGGTGGTGGAAGAAGGTAGTTCTAAATACCAGTTACAGCTATGTGACCAGTTGCAGAAACGAAGACTATAATTGTTATGAGTTCCTTCCTTGCATGTATGCCTCAAATATTTTTGTCTTCTTTACTTATAAAATATAAAATGTAAACAGGGCTAGTGCATTTTCGGTTATATGTGTTAGTTGTATCATGTTAGGCACAAGTATGACTTTGTAATTGTCTTTATTTAGAGACTGTGTACGGTTTAAGGAGATGTGTACAGGTGTGAAGTTGATAAGGGGTGGACTGTGAAGGTTAAGGTTGTGTTCAATTTGGCTGGGCCATGATTCTCAGTGGTTTGGCAGTTATGTACTGATATCACTTGGCAGTTACATGATGATGTACTTTGGCACTTATGTAATGATGTAGTTATCCTCCATTTTGATATAATGACCTCCATGATGTGATCAGCCAATCAGTTATAAGGGGAGTTTCCTCAGGGGTGTGGCCTTCATCCAATACATATGGACGTTCTGGCAACACTTGCTGGCTTGTGCTCACTCTGGATCCTGCATCCGGTTCATCATCATCTGCCCTCGAGTTCTTGGGACTTGAGCCAGTGGCCTGGCATATTGCCTGCCGATCGTGAGATTAGTTGGCCTCCACAACCTGTGAGCCAGTAGCCTGCCCTCTTACCTGCCTATCTTGGATTTGTCAGCTCCTTCAGCTACATGAGTCAGCCTTAGCCTGACTCATAGACTTGGGGCTTGCCAGCCTCTATAACTACATGAGCCATTTCCTTGAGATAAATCTCTCTCTTTCTCTCAGTATATATATCTATATACACATACCAAAAAAAAAATCCCAAACCCATTGCTGTTGAGTTTATTCCGACTCACAGCAACCCTATAGGACAGAGTAGAACTGCCCATAGGGTTTTCAAGGATTGCCTGGTGGATTCGAACTGCTGACCTTTTGGTTAGCTGCTGTAGCTTTTAACCACTATGCTACCAGGGTTTCCCACACACACACACACACACACACACACACACACACACACACACACACATACGTATATATGTATCTATACACACATATATACATAGACATACATGCTTCACCGATGTTCTTCTCTAGAGAACCCAACCTAAGACAGGCTGTATGGAAAAACTGTCCAAAACACAGGAGCAGTAGCGCTGCAATTCAGGAGGAAGAAGACAAACTGGGATGCCTATCAACAAGACCATCCAAGATGATGGAGCCTCTGGAAACCATGCTGTACAGGGATTGGTGGGGGGATGAGGAATCCAGCCAGAAGTGAAGAGTGGAGGTGCATGGCAGAGGTGAGCATGACAGGCGCCTTCCAGGATGTGGAGGGCCACAGTGAGCAGAGTGGTTCCAGGCAAGCTTCAGAAAGCAACACCAGGTCTAAGGTGCAGGCTCTATATACCAGTATTAGTTGCTGTCCAGTCAACTCCCACTCATGGCAACCCCACGTGTGTCAGAGTAGAACTGTGTTCCATAGGGTTTTCAATGGTTAATTTTTCAGAAGTAGATCACCAGACCTTTCTTCTGAGGCACCTATGAGTGGACTTGAACTTCCAACCTTTCCGTTAACAGCCAAGAGCCTTAACTGTTTGCACCATCCATCCGGGGACTCCACAGACTATATAGGGAGGTAGTTTTGGGACAATATAAGTAAAAAAAAAAAACAACCAAGCAACCAACTTTTCTCCGCATTTCTGATGTCCAGCAGAAAATGTGGGACTGGAGCTCAGGAAAGAAGTCTTAACGCAGAACCAAGGGTTGGAGGTCATTCATAAAGAGGCCTTATTTGAAGCTGTGACAATGCTTGGAGTTTCCAGCGTCGTCAACCGCCATTAGCCCAGAATTGTCGCCTACACACCTTCTGCATACTAGATCTGCGTCTCTTCCCGGTGCCCTTCTCTGGAACACTTCTCTTGCCCCAGCCTTTCCTGGACAGCTGCCAGAAGGGGGCACCCTACATCCTCAGCCTCAGACAGGACCAATCCCACAGCCCCCAAGTCAGCAGCCTGAGGACCTGGCAGGGGACAAGGCGTTTCCCTTTGTGTATGCTCCCTCTTACCCCTTTAGAGTCCACAGGGCTGGCACCCTAAGATGCAGATTAAGTTTAGGGGCTGAGGAGCAGGCAAAGTGGAAGAATTCTGACATCGTCCGACCTATGAACTGAGCACGATATGGGAGCTCCTGAAATTTACCGGTGCGCAGAGAGAAGTTACTGCAACGCTGAATAATCGAGGGGTTTGGTACACTGTACTTCTTGGATTTTGAAGACGGGAAGGGGCTCTCTTAAGGTACAGAAAGGGCTAATCAGGGAGTTGCAAACTTTATGAATGGACAGTCACCCACACTGCATCGTTCCCTCCCCGCGCCGGTAAGAACTAATTATACCCCGCTCAGCCTTCCGAGGCTTGGGAGTCTGGACAAGGCTTTCGGGTCCGAATAACACATCCACGCACACACAGCCGCGGACAAGGTGGGCAAAGCGAGCGGGCTTGTCCCTCAGTCTCGCCAGGCTGGAGCAAAGCGACCGGCCTTTGTTTGCGAATCCAGCAGGGTAGGGGGCCTCCTTGCGGCGCTGCCGAGCGTGCGTCTCCTCCGAGTGTGCGGTGCGTGGGAGGCCCCACAGCGCCGGCCCCCCGCCCGCCCTCCCGGGCGCCCTCGCCAGCTCGGCCCGCGCCCCCGCCCTCTCCGTGCACCCCGTGCGCCCGCGGCCGCCGCGCACTTGGCTTCGGCGACAGAGGGGTGGGCGGACTGCTGGGTTGGCGTTGGCGCTCTGCAGTGCAGTGGAGTGTTAGCCCAGCTCCCTATATGGTTGGGGCTTAGCTCGGCGCAGCTGAGACCGAGCCAGGAGCGGGCGGAGGAGGAGGAGGAGGAGGAGGAGGAGACAGAGCGCAGCAGCAGCCGGCGCACGCCGAGCGGCTGCCGGGGGCAGCAGCGGCGCGGAGGCTGGGGCACCACCGACGCCTCGGGAGCCATGGCTGAAGGGGGAGAAGGAGGCGAGGACGAGATCCAGTTCCTGCGGACTGTGAGTCTCCGCGGCGGGGGCGAGGCGGCGGGCAGGTGGGGAGGAGCGCCGACATGGGCGAGCAGGGGCTGCGCCGCGCCGTGGTGCCCGGGGCTCGGCGCGGTGTCCGCACCCGCGGGCTGCAGAGGCGGACCGGCGACCTCCCGCGGCGCCGCGAGGGGGCTGCGTGGGAAGGGGCCCCTTCTCCTGCCTTTCTTTCCCTTCTTCCCCTACCGCCACCCGACGCCAGGCCCCCACCCCAGTCTGCTCGTTCTCCGGACAACTTGCTACTTGGTTTGAAACCCTTGATACCCAAACTTCCAGCCGGGGTTTGCCAGTGGTTGCCCTGACCCAGAGGTGGAAGACTTAGCTCCACTGTCTGCCCGCTCTGACACCCCCTCAAACACCACCCCGGCCCTTTGCGCTGGGGAACCTCCGGGAAGAAGCCTGCGGGGCAGGGGCAAGCTTGGGGAGCAGAGTCCGAGAAGTGGGCGCAGGCGCTTGTTCCCAGTCCTGGGATCGCTGGGGAGCGAATTCACCCAGCGCTGCCCCGCGCACGTTAAACCCCAAGTCCGCAACTGCAGCTGGAGGGAGCGTTACCTGGTTGCTGGAGTGGAGTGCCAGAGCAGTGCCTTTTCCAGCTCCCGGCTCCCCTGAGCGCTGCTGGACAGGGAAACCCCAGTCTGAGGCTCCGCGTCACTCAGGTCCCCTCCCTGGCACCGGGAGGCGCGGCTCCGCCCCAGATTTTAGGGGAAGGGGGAGCAAAGTCGTTGCAGCCACATCAACCTTGCCCCTTAGGAGTTGATGTAAAGCTTTCAAGGTGGACAGGCACAGGGAGGCGGGGATTGGAACGGGAAAAACGGGAAGATTGCGTTGTGTCCTACCGCTGATGTGAGCCACGTGACCTTGAGCAAATCGCACAGTCTGGCCCTCCTAGCCTCAGTTTCCTCATATGTAAAATGGAGAAAGTATAACCAGCGTTTCGGGATACCCAAAATCCTTTGCCGTCGAGTGGATTCCGATTTATAGTGACCTTAGGGTGATGACGATAAATTAGATAGCAAATGTCATAATGTGCTGTAAACTGTAAATTGCGCCGTGTTAGATGATCGGGTATGTGCGGTCTAGATCTCAGGAATCGCATGAAATTCCTTCTGCCTCTCCCCGTCCCTCACTCTTCCTTTTTAAGTGCGCGCTGGGACCTGGTCTCTGAAGAGCACATCTTAGCCACTGCCCATCTTTTTGGCCGTTCTTTCCCCTTGGTAAAGTGCTTCCTTTAATTTCCCTTCAGTCTCTCTTCACAACAAGGCCTCTATCAGGGCTGGCACTTGGGTCGTATTTGGGGTATGTGGAGGGACCCATCTCCCTCCTGATACTACTGAGGGAGCGGAGGATGCACCTCTTCCTCATGGGTCTGGTTTGCAGACTGGGACTCCATCCTTATCTCTCACACTGCACACAAGAGGACAGGACCCTCAAGCACAGGTGGGACTCATTTTAGCCCTCCTGCTGTAAAGCTGGAGCCCTGGTGGCGTAGTGGTTAAGAACGCAGCTGCTAACCAAAAGGTGGGCAGTTTGAATCCACCAGCGGCTCCCTGGAAACTCTGTCCTTTAGGGTCACTATGAGTCAGAGTCAACTCCACGGTAATGGGTTTGGTTGGTTGCAAAGCTGCCTGATCCTCCCAAAGCCCTGTGGAATTCCTCTGCTTCTCCTATAACAGGTGTCCTCAGTGCCGGATGGCTGGCAGCTCGCGTATCTTCTGCTTATTATTGGTGACCTTCTTGACACTGCTGGTTGAAGAAGTTCCCTTTCGTAGATAGGGCCAGTGTTGAATGGATGATCCAGAAGGTCTAGGCTGAGGACCCTGCTGGTGTTCCTGAGAAGCCCACAGTGTTTCTCCTGGTGTCTGTGGCACCTCCCTGACTTTCCCTCTCCACCAGGCAGTGAGATTTCTTTCTGGAACATCTGTAGCCCAAGCGTGCTGTGTAGCAGTGGTCCTTAAACTTCGTGTCGATGGATCAGAGCAAGTGGGCTGCTTTTAAAGCCCATCTCTGTCCCCTTGTGGTGTTCAAGGACCCAGGTTTAAGAATCCCTGTCGGAGGGTATCTTGTATCACTTACGGCTTAGAAAGAGAGCTGGAAGTGGCCCTGGGGGCAGAAGGCTCCAAATCTACTGTTGGTCTTTTCCTGCTAGTCATCACTTTGAGTAATTGTCAACATGTTCTTTAATAATCCTGTTACTGAGGGTTGCCTTCTGCACCTTTGGCTCGTAGGAGAAAATAGCCAGGCAAGATGAAGCACAGGAAATCCAGTGACTTGGCTGTGGTTGCCCAGCAAGTGACTGGTTCCCATCGCTGTTGAGTCGGTTCTGACTCATGGGGACCCTGTGTGTTCCAGTGTAGAACTGAGCTCCGTAGGGTCTTCTTGGCTGTCATATTTATGGAAGCAGATTGCCAGGCCTTTCTTCTGAGGCACCACTGAGTGGGTTAGAACTGCCAACCTTTCAGTTAGTATCCGATTGCAAACTTTGCACCACCCAGGGACCTACACATTACTGGTGATTGTCACTGTGTAATGCTCAGTTCCCACTAGAGCCTGGCATCAGAAGTGAGACCGGCTGCTGTCTGAACTCACTCTCCGTTTATATCCATGAACTAGACAGAGCAATTCATTGGAACCTAATCACCATAAGCTTCTCTGCATAAATTTTTTTTTTTTTTTTTTTTTTTAGTGTATCTTGCTGCTTTGAGGGGAGTCAGGAATCACTGTGCTAGCAGGGGGATGTTCTCACCTTTGAATATTCCTGGGTCAGAGAAGGTCTTTTGTTTTAAATTCCCCGCCTACCTTTATTTTAGGGTTTGTCTTTTCCCAAAACAATATATTTTCAAGCATGTTCATCGTATGCTAGTCGTATAATTGATGCCTCCTTGCCTTAGCATTTGCCTGGGCCAGGACGTGGTTGATCGTTGAGGATGGACTAGAATTATATCTTTGCAGCTGTGAGTTGTTTAGAAGATTGTAATCCCAGAGGGTAGGTGCTTTTAAACTTACTTTGTTATATACCACAGGATAGCATCCTGTCGAGGATCCTTGTCGCACTGTTGGTAGTTATTATACCGTGTGATGATGGAGGCAAAAATGAAAGCAGTGGACGTACTGATGGCATGAAGTGGCCTAGCGTTACTGCAGGAATCACTGTAGGTGTGGGAAGGGGCTTTGGACAGTTGCTAGGTTCTGTCCTATGACACATTTGAAGCCCACCCTCTCCTAACTTGGGGAAGGGCCCTAAATAAGGGGCATGAAGCTTCAGCACATCAAGTTAATTAAATTCTCCTGTATCCCGAACCGTAAGACGGCCATAGAAAACTCTCTGGCCTTCTGAAACCATTGGCAGTCATTTCTGGCAACGAGAGAGTGTCAGACAGACAGGTAGATGTACGAATTTCCTTTCAGGCTAAAATTTTCCCTGCCACTGCTTTTGGCAGCGCCATCAGCTTGCCTTCCGACTGTTCTTGCTGACGTAACCAGTGTCACTGATGTGGCTCTGAAGCTGCTCAGAAGGAGACAATCCTGCCAGCCGCCCATCTGAAAGCAAGAAGTTACGATGGAAAGAGTGACAACTGCTCCACCTCCCAGACGGTTGGTTGGGCGGCTGACACAGCGTCACGTTTTGGGAGTGCCAGGGAGATGTCTCCCCCCTCCCCTTTTTTGGTACCCTTTAGGCTGCAGCGTCCATTAAACACACATACACATACACACACACACAAACCCTCCAAGTTTAGCTTCTTGTTTTTAAAATCACACAGCCTTCTCCTTGCCAACCCCCTCTCCACCGCAAACTTAATTGACACAGAAAATCAAAGTGAGGTAAACATTGGTTTCCATTAGTTTCAATTAAAGATTGGTCATAGCCTGTCTAATGTAGCCCTCCTTGTAGAAAGTTGTACTCCTCAGTCCCCTCTCGTGGGAGGAGAGAAGGCACATGGGATGAGAATAAGGACTGCTGCCATCGACTTGGGCTCCTGCCTGCAGAGTGACTCGGAAATCTCCCTGAATTTGAGCTGTGTCACTAATGCCCCCCCCCCTACACGTCCCTCCTGAGCTTGCTGTTCCAGGCTGGGGTGACGGTGAACTCTCACTTCGTGATCTACAGATCCCTGCTTGCTTTTCCCCTCAGCATCGTCCATTTACATAATGTTATGATTGAATTGTGTCCCCCCCTAAAATGTGTGTCAACTTGGCTAGGCCACGATTCCCAGTATTGTGTGACTGTCCACTGTTTTGTCATCTGATGTGGTCTTCCTATGTGCTGTAAATCCTACCTCTATAATGTTAATGAGGTGGGATTAGTAGCAGTTATGTTAACGAGGCAGGACTCAATCTAGGAGATTAGGTTGTGTTTTAAGTCAATCTCTTTTGAGATAGAAAAGAGAGAAGCAAGCAGACAGATGGGGACCTCATACCACGAAGAAAGCAGCGCCGAGAGCAGAGTGTGTCCTTTGGACTCGGGGTCCCTGTGCTGAGAAGCTCCTAGTCCAGGGGAAGAGTGATGAGAACGACCTTCCTCCAGAGCCAACAAAGAGAGAAAGCCTTCCCCTGGAGCTGGCACCTTAATTTTAGACTTCTAGCCTCATAGACTGTGAGAGAATAAATTTGTTTGTTAAAGCCATTCACTTGTGGTCTTTCTGTTATAGCAGCACTAGATGACTAAGACACACATAACAACTGCGTGATGCCAGTGTCATGCTTTTGGAAGCTTTTCCTTCAGGAGGTAAGGGGGAGGAGGTAGACACAGTGGCGCAGTGGGCTTTTGAGTACTAAGGAGACCCCAGGTACCCAGGCATGTGTTATTGCAGGAGCCGGGCTGGGACTCGCTTGCTGAATTGAGTTGGCCGGTTAAAACGACAAAGCTTACAATATCCCCACATTCTGCCTCCCAAGGTCACTTCAGGGCTCCCCAGCTTTTCAGTCTCTTCTCCCTTGGCTTCTCAGAGCTGACCTGATTAAAGACCTACATTGGCCTAGCTGGACACTTGATGTTGCCTTCTTTCCAGATGTCTCAGTCATCTCCTGCTGCTATAACACAAATACCACAAGTGATTGGTTTTAACAAAGAGAAATTTATTCTCTCACAGTCTAGTAGCCTAGAAGTCCAAATTCAGGGTGTCAGCTCCAGGGGAAGGCTTTCTCTCACTGTCGGCTCTGGAGGAAGGTCCTTGTCCTCAATCTTCCCCTGGTCTAGAAGCTTCTCCGCACAGGGACCCCGGGTCCAAAGGTTATGCTATTCCGCTAGCTCTTGTTTCTTGGTCCCCATGTCTCTCTGCTCTCTTCTCTCTTTTATACGATTGGCTCAAGACACAGTCCAATCTTGTAGATTGAGTCCTGCCTCATTAACATAACTGCCGCCAATCCCATCTCATCGACATCATAGAGCTCGGATTTATAACACGTAGGAAAATCACATGAGATGACAAAATGGTGGACAGCCACACAACACTGGGAATCATGGCCCAGCCAAGTGGACAGATGTTTTTTGGGGACACAGTTCAGTCCATGACACCAGGGAAATATCCCAGGTAGATGAGGACTTCGAACTGGTTCAAACCCCTGCTGAGAATTTGCACTTCCACCCCAGATATACTGAATCAGAATCTACAGTTTAACGAGATCCCCAGGTGATTCTTATGTATGATGAATTTTGAGAACCACTGCTGTACTCGTGGTTCTCAGAAGTGGTCTCTAACCAGCAGCATTAACATCACCGGGGAACTTGTTAGAAATGCAGATTCTCAGCAGGGGTTTGAACGGAAAGAACCAGTTCAAAGCCCTGAGGTGGATATGAGGAGGGAGCTGGGTCCTTCCTGCAAAGGAATTAACTTGGGTTGGAAAGGCCTTGGCGGCACTAGGGGACAGCGACTCACACATCTGCTAAGACACTGATTGCGGTGACCAAGGTGGCTGTGAGGGATTTAAATCTTCTGGGCTCCTGGGGAAAGAGACGATGATGGCTGCAAACTCGGAAATATTTGGAACGTGCTGTAGCCCCCTGTAAGAGGAGTGAGACCAGAGTACGGCCCTGCAGCTGAAGGAGGTGTGTGTGATGTCTGCACATACCTTCCCTTACGCTGATGTGATTGTTAAGCAAAGATGGGGTCACGGAGGTGAAATGTATTTTTAGCAACTTTTAATTGCTTTTCTAATATTGATTTGGAGGGAAAACAGATATATTTAGGTGGTTCCTTAGGGCTGATCTCAGGGAAAAAATGTTAAAAAATAAGAGTGGGAGGAATTTATTTTGAGAGCAAAATACTACGTTCATTACTTCTGAAGGATTTGTATTTAAATAGGTCTTCTTATATCTATCTGTGCTTATTTGCCTCTTTTGCTTGTGTTGTGGTAATTCGTTTTCACTTCTTTTTGGGAAGAATTTTTTTTCCATATTTTTCAAAATGTGACTTTTCCTTTACCTGACTATTTAAAGAGTTTTTAATGTAGTAGCCAGTAACTCTATCATTTTCTGATTGAGTTCTCTTCCTTCTGAATGATTTGCCCTCATCTCTTAGGTACCTCCAGGACACCTGGTGCCTTACTAACCCAGTC
The DNA here is from genome assembly GCF_000243295.1 of Trichechus manatus latirostris. NCBI lineage: Eukaryota > Metazoa > Chordata > Mammalia > Sirenia > Trichechidae > Trichechus > Trichechus manatus. The sequence continues at coordinate 1,399,952 of NW_004444012.1, read as the reverse complement.
CTGTAACTCATTTTCCACAATTCCACGCCAGTGGAAACCCTTCTAAATTAGCTCTGTCCTTATAGCTGTCTTAATACAAGACTTATATCCAGCAGGAGTAGAATGATGTAATAAAAAAATATTGAACTTAGAGGAAGGAATTCTTATTTCTAGATGCAGCTCACTGTGACCTTGAGCAAGCTCCTTAAGAAAATGGAGGTTCTGTCTCCCCTACTTAACAGCTTCACAGACGTGTTGTGAGAGATACAGTAATTCCAGTAATACCCCAATGAGAGAAGAAATGTGTAGAGTAAGGTATTTTCATTGTGTATCTCTGGCACTAGGAGATCAACCCTGCCTGGGACTGGATCTTGTTGTTGATTAGAAAGTTCCACAGTTGCCCATTTCTCAAATATGCTCTTGCCACAGGTCATCCCTCCATCTCAGAGTTGTTGGGCTGTCTCCAGCCTTGGTCTAGCCCCAGTATATCTGGGCAATGGCTCAACTAAAGCAAAATCAAAAGTTTTCTTAAGATAGTTAATTAAAAGACTTGGGAAGGCAAGTCATTTGATGCGATAGCCTTCAGAAGGCCATGTAGGTCCCCAAGATTCCATCTCCCAAATGCAACACAGGTATTTTTTCTCTTCTCAGAAAATTGCCAAAGCTACTGTTTCCCGCAGAACCACTTTTTCTTATGGAAATCCCGTATCTCTTCAAAACTCTCCCTCCTCTTCCCTCGAACCAGTTTCTGTTAGAAGACCCTTCTTCCTTTCCTCCAGAGCAGTGGGGCCAGCTTTTCCATAAAACCCACCCACCTTTTACACTTCGGGATTTTGCTGCTTCAGTCACGTCTGTTTGGGGAGTCGGACCCTTTGAAAAATTCCTTTTGGCCACATGGAGATGAAGCAGATGCTGCTGTGGTGGGGAGTAGTTGTCCCCAGGGAGCCAGGTTGGGACTTCTGGGGCTCGAGCTGATGTCCTCTCAGCCATCTTCTTGTTTGGAAGCCAGTGGTGTAGTTTAGGGACAAAGACATTTCCAGCCACTGCAGTTTCCTTGGGGTTCAGTGAGTTTTGCCATCATAACACCTTTTCGGTGCAGAGAGGGAAGAAAAAGTGCTGGCACCTTAGCCCTGATCCTGCTACAGGGATGAGCCCCTGGGGTGCCAGGATTTTTTTTTTTTTTTTTTTTTTGCCTTCTTATGTCATTTCTGATTCAGGATTGTTAGAAGACAAAGTTCAGATCTGCTCTGAGACTGACAGTGCAGTATTCCAAAATAAAAGAGCCGTGACTCCGTTCTCACATGCGCCCCTTCCCCTCTTCAGCTGGGAGCACGTCGCTGACTCCACAGTAAGGTGGGACATGGCTTTACAAGTGGGAAACATGGAGGCAGGCACTAGGCTTTTTTTTAATCTTCCCCCTCCATAGACAGTGGATTCTCATTGATTTCAGATCTTCCAGTCCGCATATGGGCTTGTCTACTTGAAGAAGTCTTTATTTTTATTGGAGTCAGCGCCCAAGAAGAAAGCAAGCAGACATTATATCCTGAAATCAGATTATGAAGAGATTCAGAAATCTTGCTGAATATGGAGTCCTACCCTCTGGGGTGACAGCTGCTCGCCGCTGCTGACTTCAGAGTGGAAAGGAGGCAGGAGAGAGCTCTGGGGACACAGCGGCTGCCACCTGTGCAGAATCTTACAGGCCACCAACAGTTTTTCTCTGAGTTCAGTTTCTAAGTGTCTTTATGCTAGAGGAACCAGCCAGTGTGATATGAGAAGGGCAGTGCAGCTCTAAGGGACAGGAACATGTCGGGATGAAATCTGGGTTGGCGTCAGCATCAGCATGACCCAGGTACAGAAGGATATCCTTACCCTTGATCTGCCTTTAGGATAAGGCATTACCTCAAGAAATCCCCTGTGTCAAGATACTGAAATGCAAAATTATTAGCTTAGTGGGTCCCATTAATGATTAGCATCATTAACAGCTGAACAGCATCAGTTCCTGAAGGAACAGGAATTGGATTGAAGAATGCTGATCACTTGGGAGCATTACCGAGAAGGGCCAGCCTGAGTGGGCACTGTGCTAGGGAGCCCTGAAGAGACAGAAGAATCTTCAGGGCACAGGAGTCTGGGTTCAGGGCATGGTTGTAGGGGAGATTCCATCTTTATCTGCTTGTGACCTCTGAGCAGATGAGAGGAACCCCTGCGTTACATAGTAGGAAGTGACCAACCTCATTTTGGGCATTGAGAAGATGGCTATTTCAGCCAGGACTGCTGCTAATAGACACTGTGTTTTAGATAATTCAGAATCAGAGACAACAGTAAGAAAAAGAAAGTTTGAGTTTTTTTAATAAGATAGGGTGAGTCTACATCAAAGTGGAAAGTAAGGTGTCCCCTTCCTGGTGTTGAAAAGTGTTCAAGCAGCAAAACTCCATTATCAGTCATCATATTTATTGATGTATCACTCACTGTAATCCCAAGTCAATGCTCCAGAGTCCCTGAAATCAACTTGGAACAGTTCCTACAGCAAAAACAAACATACAAAAAAGGAGAGTGTGGAGGGGTGCCGCCTTTCCCCCAACAGAGCAAATAGGAAAGAACCGTACCGGAATGTGCCAGCGTCTCAGCAGAGCAGTGACATGGCCTAGCATTAACTCTGTAATTTCACAGTTGAGTTCTCTAGTGGCCCCGAGCAGAGAGAGCTAGTCAGCGGGACTACAGGAAGACATGGAAAGTTCTCCCTCGGTGACACATACATGCCCGCAGTGTAAGAAGTATTGATTTGAACAGCTGCACTCTATGCCATGGAGCAGATCCAGATGGTAAAGACCAGGGCAGCTGGAGGGATCCAGTTGGTCACAACCCTATATTGAACCAAAAGCTGAATCCAAGAGGTCAAATCAAAACAGGGCAGCTAATCCTGGAGGGCTGTGAGCCCCTCCTCAGCCCCCGTACTTTGCCGTGCAGGACACATGACTGTTGTTCTGAGCTGTAGCAGCGGTTCATCTCCAGGTTGTCCTCTCTGCCGTCCAGGGTGACTAGGAGAGAGGGGAGTCCAAGAATAAACCATACTGATGTCTTGAACAAATCTCATTTCTTTTCAAGAGGCATTTTAGGTTGGAAAACAAAACGGAGAACATACCGGTCAAGTGAGAAAAGTCAGAGCTAAAGCATCGGCTGTATTTGGTGGTATTTATATTGCCAGACACCTGTAGGATTGTATGCTTTTCCCTGAGTTTTTGTTTGGCGTGGTAATGATTACGTCTCAGGGATGCCTTGAAAATAGGAGCGAAGGGACTCTGAATCTCCTACCAGAGAACAAGCTATGTATATATGGAGGGGGCACCTTGGAATGATAGCTGTTTATGTTAGCTGCCTGACTGCCTGAAAAGGCTCCTGGTAACCTAAAGTATGAGCTTATGGTTGATTATAAACTTCAGGAACACAAAGGTCTTAGATTCGGTCTACTCCAAGTCCCTAGGTTCCTCTAGATCAGAGGGCTCACACACTTCAACACCAAAAGGGGTCAGGAAGGTCGCTAAACGTGTGGAAGGCAATAAAGAGAGGTGGGCCTGGTGTACACGTTCTAATCCAAATTCCTTCAATACGGCCAGCCAAGCAAAACACATCTGCTCCGGGATTCTGAGCTGCAGCCACTTTGCAGCTGTGGGTAAATCCGCAGATTCTGTTTGAATGAATGCCCTCCTTAGAATGCGTGAATATGTTTATGAAGAGGATCAGGCTCACAATACACATCAAAGTCCTTGGAAGAAAATGTCAACATAAAAGCGTATCATCTGTCACGGTGTGGAAGAAAGTATGGCAGGCAGACAGGTTAATAAGGCTTACTAAATGATAGACTTCATCATTAAAGTGAATTCAGATCGTGCGAGTCTTTAAACACCTTTTAAAATTGTCGTAGAGATACAGATGTCGTGAAATTTAAAGTAAGCGGGCTGTCTATTCAACGTTCATTGACCGACTACTCAGTGCCTGGCCCTGAGACAGGTACTGGGAGATACACAGATGAATAAGACATTGTTGGATGCCTCTGATAGCTCAGGGTTAAGAGGGGGCTCACAGTCTTGTTTTGAGAGAACGAGGATATCAGACACTTCAGATACATTTATAGTAATTAATTTAAATTTCTTGTGCTTTTCTGGTAGAGACTGTTCTTACTAAAATATGTGACCTTGGGGAAGTTTCCTGACTTCTGTACCTGTTTCCACACGTGTTAAATGAGGAAAATTAAAGGGTCTCACAGGGTTGCAATGAGGATCAAATGAGTTAATTCATGTAAGGTGCCTGCCACGGTGCCCAGTGCTTTCCTTGATAAATATTAGATATTAATATCGCCTCAGTCAAAACCAAAAACCAAACCCATTGCCCTTGAGTTGATTCTGACTCATAGCAACCCTATAAGACAGAGTGTTTCCGAGGCTGTAAATCTTTACAGAGGCAGACCGCCACATCTTTCTACCATGGAGTGGCTGGTGCGTTCGAACCACTGACCTTGTGGTTAGCAGCCGAGCACATTAACCACTGTGCCACCAGGGCTCCTTTATCTCAATAAGCAGTGCAGACATTGACATTGGTCACGCTAGCTACTCCAGATGTCATTGCACGGTGGTTTTGTAGTTGTACAGAGGGACAAACACCCTGTGACTCTTCCAGGCTTTTGATTTTCGACCTTCTGTTCACCTGTAAATATGCCCAGGCCCTGGGAGGCACAGAGGGGTAAGTGCTGAACTGCTAGCTGAAAGGTTGGCGGTTTGAACCCACCCAGAAGTGCTTCAGAAGACAGACCTGGCAATCTGCTTCCAAAAGGCCACATTCTTGGAAACACTATGGAGCAGTTCTGCTCTGCACACATGGGGTCGCCATGAGGCGGAATCCCCTCGAGGACAGCCAACTACAACAACATTGGGGGTGGAAATGAGCTGGGAACAGACACGGCCTCAGCAACGCAGATTGGCAGGTTAGTTCTCAAAGGAGGTACTTTGGAAAGCCTCTTGATGCAAATGCCGATTGATTTTTTTTTTCCTCCGACACGTTTTGATTACCCAGGTCAATGGATGGGCAACAAGATTTGGAGAATCCAAACCCACAAACAATCCATTGTGCTTGGTTTGGGGAGTTTTTTTTTTTTTTTTTTTTTTTAATTTATGTTTTAAGTGTAGGAATTTATCTTTCTGGGAATTCACGGTATTTCCAAGAACACAAGTCACTCCACTATAAAAGTTAGGTTATGCACCTTCTCTGATCCCCTCATCACCAAGGACGCAAAGGCTGAACCTAAACTAGAGCTTAATTCTTGTCACATACGTCAGCGCCCCCTCTCGAGTGGCCCAGTGGCCCAGGTCTTTGACTGTTGTCCCCTCCTGTCTGTCAAATGTTAATCCCATCCTTTTTCCCTTTGTTTTCAATTGAATTCAATTGGATAATGTTGGTTATTTAACCCCTATTGAGAATTTTACTTTCTCTGGAGGAAGGTAGATGTTTACCCAATTATGACTCCTTAAGGAGTGATAGGTGTGTAGGAAGTCTGGGTACGTGGGCAGACCAGTGGTGTATTGTTCTTGATTAGGTTGGATCGCCCTAATTGGCTGCTTATCCTCATACAGCTTGTCCCAACAACCAAACTTTAATTTAGCTGAGTGTTATTGTTAGGTGCCATCCAGTCGGTTCTGACTGATAGCGACCCCGTGTACAACAGAATGAAACACTGCCAGGTCCTGCGCCATCCTCAGATAGGTCCTGCGCCATCCTCAGAATCGTTATGCTTGAGCCCATTATTGCAGCCACTGTGTCAGTCCATCTCACTGAGGGTCTTCCTCTTCTTCACTGACCTCTACTTTACCAAGCAGGATGTCCTTCTCTAGGGACTGATTCCTCCTGACAACATGTCCAAAGTACGTAAGATGTAGTGTTGCCATCCTTGCTTCTAAGAAGCATTCTGGCTGTACTTCTTCCAAGATAATAGATTTGTTCGTTCTTCCGGTAGTTCATGGTATATTCAATATTCTTTGTCAACACCATAATTCAAAGGCATTAATTCTTCTTTGGTCTTCCTTATTCATTGTCCAGCTTTCACATGCATATGAGGCGACTGAAAACACCATGGCTTGGGACAGGTGCACCTTAGTCCTCCGAGTGACATCTTTGCTTTTGAACAGTCTAAAGAGCCCTTTTGCAGCAGATTTGCCCGGTGCAGTGCGTCGTTTGATTTCTTGGTTGCTGCTTCCATGGGTGTTGATAGTGAATTCAAGTATAATGAAATCCTTGACAACTTCAGTCTTTTTTCCTTTTATCATGATATTGCTTATTGGTCCAGTTGTGAGGATTTTTGTTTTCTTTATGTGAAGGTGTAACCCATACTGAAGGCTGTAGTTATTGATCCTCATCAGTAAGTGCTTCAAGTCCTCTTCACTTTCAGCAAGCAAGATTGTGTCATCTGCATATCACAGGTTGTTAATGAGTCTTCCTCCAATCCTGATGCCCCGTTCTTCTTCAGATAGTCCAGCTTCTTGGATTATTTGCTCAGCATACAGATTGAATAAGTATGGTGAAAGGATACAACCCTGACACATACCTTTCCTGACTAAACCATGCAGTATCCCCTTGTTCTGTTCAAAGACTGCCTCTTGATCTATGTACAGGTTCCACATGAGCACAATTAAGTGTTCTGGAATTCCCATTCTTCCCAGTGTTATCAATAATTTGATATGATCCACACAGTCGAATGCCTTTGCACAGTCAATAAGACACAGGTAAACATCTTTCTGGTATTCTCTACTTTTGGCCAAGATCCATCTGAAATCAGCAGTGATATCCCTGGTTCCACGTCCTCTTCTGAATCTGGCTTGAACTTCTGGCAGTTCTCTGTTGATGTACTGCTGCAGCCGCTTTTGAATGATCTTCAACAGAATTTTACTAGTGTGTTATATTAATGATATTGTTTGATAATTTCCACATTAAGTTGGATCACCTTTCTTAGGAATAGACATAAATATGGATCTCCTCCAGTCAGTTGGCCAGGTAGCTGTCTTCCAAATTTCTTGGCATAGACAAGTGAGCACTTCCAGTTCTGCATCCATTTGTTGAAACATCTCAGTTGGTATTCCGTCAATTCCTGGAGCCTTGTTTTTCACCAATGCCTTTAGTCCAGCTTACCGTTGGTTCCTTATCATATGCTTCCTCCTGAAATGGTTGAACGTCCACCAGTTCTTTTTGGTATAGTGACTCTGTGTATTCCTTCCATCTGTTTTTGATGCTTCTTGCATCATTTAATATTTTCCCTGTAGAATCCTTCACTGTTGCAACTTGGTTCTTGAATTTTTTCTTCAATTCTTTGAGCTGAAGAAATTCCAAGCACATTCTTCCCTTTTGGTTTTCTGTCTCCAGGTCTTTGCACATGTCATTAGAATACTTCGTCTTCTTGAGCTGCCCTTTGAAATCTTCTGTTCAGCTCTATTACTTCATCATTTCCTCTTTTTGCTTTAGCTACTTGGTGTTCAAGAGCAATTTTCAGAGTCTCTTCTGACATCTGTTTTGGTCTTTTCTTTCTTTCCTGTCTTTTTAATGATCTCTTTCTTCATGTATGATGTCCTTGATGTCATTCCACAACTCATCTGGTCTTTGGTCATTAGTGTTCAGTGCGTCGGCTATTCTTGAGATAGTCTGTAAATTTAGGTGAGATATACTCAAGGTCATACTTTGGCTCTCGTGGACTTGTTCTAATTTTCTACAGTTTCAACTTGAAATTGCATATGAACCGTGGATGGTGTGTTCCTCAGTCGGCCCCTGGCCTTGTTCTGACTGATGATATTGAGCTTTTCCATCATCTCATTCCACAGAGGTAGTCAGTTGTTCCTGTGTCTTCCACCTGGTGAGCTCCACATGTGTTTATGTTGTTGGAAAAAGGTATTTGCAATGAAGAAGTCGTTGGTCTTACAAAATTCTATCGTGCAATCTCTGGTATTGTTTCTATCACCAAGGCCATATTTTCCAACTACCGATCCTTCTTCTTTGTTTCCAACTTTCACATTCCAATCCCCAGTAATTATCACTGCATCCTGATTGCATGTTCGATCAATTTCAGACTGCAGAAATTGGTAAAATTCTTCAATTTCTTCATCTTTAGCCTTAGTGATTGGTGCGTAAATGTAATAGTCTCATTAACTGATCTTCCGTGTAGGTATATGGATATTATCCTAGTTATGAGGCCTTGACAATTTCTACATCTCTAAAATGGGGATAGTCATCAACTGTCATGTGGCTGTGGAGATAATTAAACGTGGTAACGTTTGTAAAGCTGTGACGAGCACAGTATGGTCCCTGGGTGGTGCACACGGTTAAGTGCTGGGCTACTCATCAAAAGGTTGGTGGTTTGAACCCACTCAGAGGAACGAAGAAGGGCCTGGTGACCTGCTTCCAAAAGGTCCCAGCCATGAAAACCCTATGGAGCACAGTGTTCTCTGAAACACTTGGGGTCACCATGCGTCGGAATCAACTCCTTGGCAACTGGAATTTTTGAGCACATGCCTGGCTCATGTGTGCCCATCTCTGTGCCATGATGTGTGACGTGTTATAGTACATATTATAATGGTGCTCGATCCTGTCCCCCAACGGCTGGGGATTCTCTTTGGCAGGGCCCCAGGCTCTTGCTCAGCCCATGCTTCCACCAGCCACCTGGGATCCTGAAACAGCTGCTCTCCAGTGATACGGGAAACTGTTAGGGGGTTAGAAGATGTACTTAAGCTATTTATTTACTACAATTTCTAGCTCAATTAGTTGAAAAAAAAATCTAAATAGCTCTCCCACCTGCTCCCTAGCAGCCAGGAGAAACCTGTGGATGTGCGTGTGTTCCTGCTTGATTTTCCCAATGCACGTGAAGGTTGTGGTCGCCAGCCGTGCTTGTTATGAACAACAGGAACCTGTGCCTGACTCCTAGCTGTTTGGCAGGTGATGACAAATATGCTAACTGATCCCAGGGCTTTGCATTGGTCTCTGGCCAAGCTAAGTGCATGTGCAGAACAAACAAACAAACAAACCCACTGCCGTCGAGTCTATTCCGACTCATAGTGACCCCGTAGGAACTGTCCCGTAGGGTTTCCAAAGCTGTAAATCTTTACAGAACTGGACTGTCATATCTTTCTCCCACGGAGCATGTCACTCTTGTTCAAGTCCTGGTGAGCTCTCCAGCATATGCATAAGAGGGTAAATATCTCACAAATCCCACAGAGGCTCCCAGAACTGGTCAAATCAAATCCAATGAAAATAAAAATGCAGGTTTAGGGGAAAAACGATTAACCTTTCTCTAACGTAGTATAATATGTCATTAGGGAGGATATTATCCCTTGCCCCAGACTCTTCTCTCATCGAATGACGTGGTCCATGACATTACTTGCATTCAAGGTATTCTTTGGATGGAGGCATTATCTCCAAGTCAGATGTATTGTCTTGCAGTGGTGATAGTGGTTGGGATTAGTTATTGACATGACTTCTCTTAGATTATCGGATTATCTAGGAATCAAACCTTGATCTGATAATATGGGGTTTAGGGTTGACAGATAAGGAATTGTCACTCAGGCTCTGGCAGGTGGATTCCACAGTAGGTTACCCTGGATCTCTTGAGGAAATGGAGGTGAGGGAAGGTGTTTAAAAAGAAGATGGCCCCTAAAAGGTAAAGATAAAGTGCAAAGAAGACAAACCTTAGCAACAAAGCCTCACCAGCTTCTCAGTTTTTACCCTCATTTTGTAGATGCCAGTATCTTAGATGGAAACTCACTGTTTTTCATTAATAACCAAATCCACTGCCTTTGAGTCCATTCTGACTCATAGTGACCCTATATGAGTTTTCCATTAATAGAGGAGTTAAGTGTTAAATGTCTCTTTCCTCACTCTACTTTTCTTCATCCTTGGCACTTACGACTATCTAACATATTATATAAGGAACCCCGGTGATGCAGTGGTTAAGCACTTGGCTGCTAACTGAAAAGTCGGTGGTTCGAACCCACCAGCTGCTCTATGTGAGAAAGATGTGGCAGTCTGCTTCTGTAAACATTAACTGGTTGCCGTTGAGTCGATTCTGGCTCATAGCTACCCTATAGGACAGAGTAGAACTGCCCCATAGGGTTTCCAAGTAGTGGCTGGTGGATTCAAACTGCTGACCTCTTGGGTAGCAGCCAAGCTCTTAACCACTGTGCCACCAGGGCTCCCTGTAAAGATTACGGCACTGGAAACTGTCTGTCCTACAGCATCACTATGAGTTGGAATTGACTCAACAGCAATGGGTTTTTGGGTCCCTCTCCCATCATTCAAAGACCAGCATTGTGTCTATTCTGTTCTTTGGTATAGTCTTAGTACTAAGGATGGTGCTTGGCACGTAGCAGGTCTCTGTAAATATTTGTTGAATAAATAAATCTTCATATACTGGCCTTCCAGCCCAGGTCCCTGTCTCACTGAACTCTCTCTGCCTAAGTCCCCATCTTTGTGCCCACATGGTTGGTGAGACTGATGTAAGTGAAGTGTGCGTTATTGTGGAGATAAAAACCCAGCCATATCGTGTAATCATCCAGGGAGGTGCGGGACTAATGTCTCAGTATCTGACCTCCATCACTTATCTGAAGCTGACTTGCAAAGCCTGAGAAATGAGGATGGCTCTGATATCATATATATTACCTATGTTATCCTAAATCTCAGGAATAACACACATACAAGACATTTCTAGGCCCTTATAGAAATGGAAAGTGGATATGGAGCAATTTCATGTATACTAGACATATGTCTGATGTGTATATCATTGACAACAGTTTAATTGATATTTTTGTAGCTTTTGTATTTCCATGTGTTGGAAAACTGATACTTATTTGAGAAACTGAAGGTTATTTTGATCTCAGTCTACTTTAGAAAAGATTTCTGTGTGTTTTAAAAATCTCCGATCTGTACTAGAAAGAGACCGGTAACCACCTTACATGGCCCCTTCATTTCCAGGAGGTTCTTAAGTACTGTCAACAGCAGATCACTGGTATTCTCCCTGGGCATGAAAATATGCTGATTTGGAGCATAAATCCAGCCACTGTTCATCTCTACGGATGAAAGAAAGCCGTTTTATTGATAGTTCAAAGTGTTGGCTAATCCAAGATTGATCTTTGTTGGGTTTTAAGATGTCCTTTACTATCATGCTGTTCAGCTTGTTTCCACTTTGGTTATCTGTTTTCCCCTACTCCTAGTCTTCCTTTAAAACCTACAGTATCCTGTTGTTGAATTGTTGAGGTCTCTTCTCAGGTTTCCTTCTACGGGATCCTGCATCCCTATAGGACTATGATAGGGTTCTTCTTATTTTCTTGTATTTAAAAATCTGTTGAGGAATTTTTTTTCAATGTCTACTGAGCTAAAACAAAGCTAATACCTTCCAAAGAGAATCATAAGTCTTTTAGAGCTAGGTAGAGACTTTTGGCAGTCATTTCTTAACTTTTGTATTAGGAAACTGAGAGGCTATCCCTTACCATCCATCCAACTGTCCATCCATTGATTCATCCTTCCCTCCTTCCCTTCCTCCCTCCCTCCCTTCCTCTTTCCCTCCCTCCTTCCCTCCCTCCTTCCTCCCTCCCTCCACCCCTCTTTTCTTCCCTCCCTCCATCCAGCATTTGTTGAGTACCTACTATGTGAAAAGCAGGTGGTGGGACTGGGGAAGATTTAAAGGTGAAGGAGACACATGGTCCGTTCTCAAGGATTTTAAAGTATAGTAGGAGTATTAGACATCTAAAGAACTAACTGTAAAGCAGGACAAAAAATGCTAAATAAAGATTTGCACTGTAGGAGGACTAGTTAATTTTGACTAGAGAATGAGGAATGATTTGAAAAGAAAACGAACGTTTGATTCTGTCAGGTGTTGACAGATTAAAAATAGAGTTCAAAGGGCATTTCAGACAGAGGTGTCAAGAGTGTATTGGAAGATGAGACTGGGAAATGATTTTTCAGAAAAAATCAAAATCTGACCTTTTAGTCTTAAATAATGGATAACTAATTAACCTAAATACAGTTAAATGTAAACATTTTTACATATATACCTGTGTTAATTCACTACTGCAGGGTTTTGATAAAGTTTAATATATAGACGTAGATCACGTAAGGCTGCTTTTTATGTTGGTTTGTCAATTCACAGTTGTATATCTGGTGCTTGAAGAACCTAGTTGGCCTTTCAGGGACAAATATATATCATTTAAGCTAATGCATCTGCAGACTGGAATCGAGAAGTCTTAAACTAATAGAACCTCCACTGAGAGAGAACTGGTTTTGCCCCTTGAATGTAAATGAAAGGAGAGTCTTAAGTTGTACATGAACTTTTCTTCATGGAATGAAAGCTGTTCTAAATCTATGGAAGATGATTCACCTTGGTTCAGGCCAAGGTACTTAAGGTGACTGAAAAAGAAGATGTAGAGAATAGAAACTGATTAGCAGTGGAGGGCTATCAAAGGCCTTATTGAGGACTCGGGCTGTTAAAAATATCAGCAGTATCCTTCCTACCTCAGACTGTTAAACTTACAGGGCCTCATCCATTCCTACCAGAAAGTCACCCCATGGGATGCACAAGCCCTCTAAAGCTTGGTCTACATGGTATACCCATGTCTTGAGTACACATTTATAGACCTTATTATCCTGGCCCTTGCCTTCCTGTGACCTGCCATTTGGTCACACGTAATAGTGAGGGAACATACGAGATTAAAATTCAAATCAACCCATTCAGGTCACGTAAGGTTTTGCTAAAGGTTTAGTGAAGAATATTACTGGAAAGTAATAGTTAATTATTGTTTGAATTAAATAATCTGGCACTTTGGTTATACTGTGCAAACTTTGTTTTGTGGTACATAAATCTCCTTTTTCCACAAGACTGAATAGCTTCCTGGAGGCAAGGTCTTCTTCATTTAATTTTATTTCTTATAGTTCCTGTTGTTGTTAGGTAGGTGCCGTCAAGTGATAGCGACCGACGTACAACAGAACGAAACGCTACGTGGTCCTGCACCACAGTCGTTGCTGTGTTTGAGCCCATTGTTGCAGCTTCTGTGTCAGTCCATCTCATTGAGGCTCTTCCTCTTTTTCTCTGACCTTCTGCTTTACCAAGGATGATGTCCTTCTTCAGGGGTTGGTCTCTCCTGATAATATGTCCGAAGTACATAAGATGAAGTCTCATCATCCTCCCTTTTAAGAAGCACTCTGGCTGTATTTCTTGCAAGACAGACTTGTTTGTTCTTCTGGCGGTCTGTGGTATATTCAGTATTCTTTGCCGAAACCATAATTCAAAGGTATCGATCCTTCTTTGGTCTTCCTTATTCATTGTCCAGCTTTCGCATGCATATGAAATGACTGAAAATACCATGGCTTGGGCCAGGTGCACCTTAGTCCTCAAAGTGACATCTTTGCTTTTTAACACTTTAAAGAGGTCTTTTGCAGCAGATTTGACCAATGCAATACACAGTTTAATTTTTTGACTGCTGTTTCCATGGCATTGATTGCAAAATAAAATCCTTGACAACCTCAGTATTTTCTCTGTTTATCATGGTGTTGCTTTATATTGGTCCAGTTGTGAGGATTTTTGCTTTCTTTATATTGAGGTATAATCCATAATGAAGGCTGTAGTCTTTGATCTTCATCAGTAAACAGTTCAAGTCCTCTTCACTTTCAGCAAGTAAGATTGTGTCATTTGCATTAAAAAAAAAAAAAAAAACCCAAACCCGTTGCTGTTGAGTCAATTCAGACTCATAGCGACCCTCTAGGACAGAGTAGAACTGCCTCATAGGTTTTCCAAGGAGCGCTTGGTGGAGTCAAACCACCAACCTTTTGGTTAGCAGCTGTAGCCCTTAACCACTATGCCACCAGGGTTTCCCATCTGCATATAGCAGGTTGTTAACGAGTCTTCCTCCAATCTTGATGCCGTTTTTCTTCATATAGTCCAGCTTCTCAGATTATTTGTGCAGCATACAAATTGAATAACTATGGTGAAAGGATACAACCCTGACTTTAAAGCACGCAGTATCCCCTTGTTCTGTTTGAACGACTGCCTCTTGGTCTATGTACAGGTTCCTCATGAGCACAATTAAGTGTTCTGGAATTCTTACTCTTTGCAATGTTATCCATAATTTGTTATGATTCACACAGTTGAATGCTTTCGCATAGTAAATAAAACACAGGTAAAACACTGGTAGTCTCTGCTTTCAGCCAAGATCCATCTGACATCAGCAGTGATATCCCTTGTTCCACATCCTCTTCTGAATCCTGCTTGAATTTCTGGCGGTTCCCTGTTGATGGACTGGTGCAACCATTTTTCAATTATCTTTAGCAAAATTTTACTTGTGTGTGATATTAATGACATTGTTTGATAATTTCCACATTCTGTTGGATCACCTTTCTTTGGAACGGACATAGATATGGATCTCTTCTAGTCAGTTGGCCAGGTAGCTGTCTTCCGTATTTCTTGGCATAGATGAGTGAGCACTTCCATTGTTGGATCTGTTTTTTGAAACATCTCAATTCGTATCCCGACAATTCCCGGAGCCTTGTTTTTTGCCAGTGTCTTCAGTGCACCTTGGAACCCTTCCTTCAGTATCATCAGTTCTTGATCATATGCTACGTCCTGCAATAGTTGAATGTCGACCAGTTCTTTTTGGCACAGTGACTCTGTGTATTCCTTCCATCTTCTTGATGCTTCCTGTGTCATTCAATATTTTGCCTATAGAATCCTTCAATATTGCAACTTATGGCTTGAATCTTTTCTTCAGTTCTTTCAGCTTGAGAAATGCTAAGTGTGTTCTTCCCTTTTGGTTTTCTAACTCCAGGTCTTTGCACATTTTATTACATTACTTGAGTTTGTTTTCTCGAGCGATCTTTTGAAGTCCTCTGTTCAGATCTTTCACTTCATCTTTTCTTCCATTTGTTTTAACTACTGTATGTTCAAGAGCAAGTTTCAGAGTCTCTTCTGATAACCATTGTGGCCTTTTCTTTTTTTCCTGTCTTTTTGATGACCATTTGCTTTCTTCATGTATGAGATCCTTGATATCATCCCAAAACTCATCTGATTTTTGGTCATTAATGTTCAGTGCATCAAATCTATTCTTAAGACAGTCTCTAAATTCAGGTGGGATATATACCCAAGGTTGTACTTTGGCTCTCGTGGACTTGTTCTAATTTTCTTCAGCCTCACCTTGGACTTGCATATGAGCAATTGATGGTCTGTTCCGCAGTCAGCCCTTGGCCTTGTTCTGACTGATGATATTGAGCTTCTCCGTTGTCTCTTTCCACAGATGTAAGTCGATTTGATTTCCATGTATTCTATCTGGTGAGGTCCCCATGTACAGTCACTGTTTATGTTGCTGAAAAAAGGTATTTGCAATGAATAGGTCATTGGTCTTGCACAATTCTGTCATGTGATATCCAGCATCATTTCTGTCATCGAGGCCCTATTCCAACTACTGATCCTTCTTTTTTGTTTCCAACTTTTGCATTCCAATCACCAGTAATTATCAATGCATCTTGATTGCATATTTGATCAATTACAGACTGCAAAAGTTGGTAAAAATCTTCAATTTTCTTCATCTTTGGCATTAGTAAGTAGACTGTCAAGTCCTTCTTCCTAGTCTGTCTTAGTCTGGGAGCTCCGCTGAAACCTGTCCATTATGGGTGACTCTGATGGTGTTTGAAGTAAGTGGCATAGCTTCCAGCATCACAGCAACATGCAAGCCATCACAGTATGACAAACTGACAGATGAGCGGTGGTTACAGTAAGTACCTACCCAAACCCAAACCAAACCCACTGCTGTCGAGTCAATTCTGACTGATTGTGACCCCATGGGGTTTCTGAGGCTGTAAGTCTCTATGGAAGCAGACTGCCACATCTTTCTCCTGCAGAGCTGCTGGTGGTTTTGAACGGCCAGCCTTTCAGTTAGCAGTTGCTTGGTTTAACCACTGTGCTGCCAGGGCTCCTTGTACGTACCTACCAGTGGTCCTATTTGGGTACATAGTGGCTCAGTGATTACTGGAATGATGTTTCAATTGTTATTTCTGCAAGAGCTTATTTCTTAGATTAGACGTCTAGCAAACATTACTTCAGATCCCTCCAAATAGCATGTTCTTACCTAATTACTTACAAAAAGGAGCTCTACATTCCGAAATCACAGATTCCATTCTGAATCAGACAGTGTGAACTTCTAAGGGCAAGGATTTTTTTTCCATAAAGTTTAAGAAGTAGATGGGTGTAAGTGTGTGTGTGTGTGAGAGAGAGAGACAGTGAGGGTAAGTCGGGGACTCTGGGTTGTTTGTTTTTGTTTTTATTTCTGTTGTATCCCCAACAGCCAACACAGCATTTAGCCTGTAGGTATGTGAATGAACACTTGGAGAACAAACTAATGAAGTAGAGAATGCAGGAGAAAACGTAAGTTTTTTTTGAAATCTGATACCTCATGTTCCAACCATAACTCTACTCTGATGTCCACCTGTGTAGTCTCACCAAGCCCTCTGGGTGGGTTCTTATCACAGCTCCACCCACCTTACTTTTCCAGGGGGCTTTGCCCTGTTCATCCTTAACACTGTTCCCTTGTAGGTGTATTTATGAGGACCATATATCATAGCTGTTGCTTCCTCTTTTTTTCCTCCACCGTATTTTCAGTTATCTCTTCTTAGGTTCCTTTCTTCAGGTCTAAGGTCCCACGCTACATTGTCAGATGAGCTCCTTCCCTTTCACTGACCTCCCAGAAAACAAAAAACAAAATAAAAAACCAGTTGCTGTTGATTTTAACTGGTGTGTGTCAGAGGCAGAGAGGTGGGGACTGGACTTTCTCTAGCTCCCTCCGTCCAACCAAACAAGAGAACCAAACATGTATAATATAACCAGTTGCTCTCGAGTTGATTCCAACTCTGATCCATAGGTTTTTCAATGGCTGATTTTTCAGAAGTAGATCACCACGCCTTTCTTCTAAGGCGTCTTTGGGTGGACTCGAACCGCCAGCCTTTCAGTAATCAGCCAAGCTTGTGAACCATTTACACCACCCTGGGACTCCTTTTAGATGTTCTAGATGTTAAATAAAACAAAACAACCAAACCCACTGCCATCGAGTCCGTTCTGACTCATGACAACTCCGTGTGTTAAAGAGTAGAACTGCTCCCTAGGGTTTTCTTGGCTGTAATCTTTATGGAAACAGATCTCCATGCCTTTCTTTCATGGCACTACTGGGTGTGTTTGAACTGCCAGCTTTTAGATTAGCAGTCAGTTGCAAACCATTTGTGTCTCCCAGCCAAGTCCATTAACCGTTCTCATCACCCAGGGACTCCTAGATGTAGATGTTACAGAGGTGTCATTGTTGCCTTGGACTTCGGTTTGTTAATCTAATATCTTCATTCAAATGCCTGAGCACTTTTCATCCTTTTCATAAAGCCACAGCTGGCACTCGTTCAGACATGTGTGAACCTAAAAGACTGCTTGTCTTTCTCCTCTCCTCCTCATGCCTCTCCATTCTCTCTTCCTTCACCCCTTGCTCCCTTTTCCGGCTTTATGTCTTTGTTTTCCTTCTCTTTCCCCATTTCTTGCTCTTTTTCCTC
Organism: Trichechus manatus latirostris; assembly: GCF_000243295.1. Classification (NCBI taxonomy): domain Eukaryota; kingdom Metazoa; phylum Chordata; class Mammalia; order Sirenia; family Trichechidae; genus Trichechus; species Trichechus manatus. The sequence continues at coordinate 1,382,384 of NW_004444012.1, read as the reverse complement.
AGTCTTACTCTGGAAGTATCAGTAAGTGCAAGTAAAGTTTTAGCTCTGGAGTGATCAGATAAGCCAGAAGAGCTCCAGTGAAGGACAGAACAACAGCAGTTCCTGCCTTTTTTTTGACATTCTGTAGTTGTCCACCACGTCTAGAGTGAGAATCTTGACACCCTCTCCTGCCTCCTTTTCTCCCCCATCGCCATTCTATCCCTGACTCAGAGAAGGCTTATGAAGGGAAAATCAAGCACGTGGGTTGGTGAATTTTTCTCTTTATTTTATATACAGGTGAGAACTAGTACGTAGTTCTAAGCTGGTCTTCCATGACTGGGTCAGCAGTAGAGATTTAACTTGTCTCCCAAGAAATGAAAATTTTTATGTCCCCAGGGAAGTTACTATTGAGTGATAATTATAAAAGTTCCAAAAGATTTTCACAAAAACTAGAATCTCAGGCTTCAAACCTACCAGGAGAGTCTACTGGCTCAAACCTGTTACCTGTGTAGTGTTTTAAAAGTTCATGAAGCTGCTTGATGAGTGAGGAACTGATGGAGACAAAATGGAAATTGATGTTTCCAAAAGGATATTTGCATCAGGTGAACCCATGTTAGCGTGATGGTGTTGCATGTTAGCATGTTTCGGTCAGAAGAAGTGGGACACAAAATACACTCAGCGGCAACTAATACGCTGGAAGCTGGAGCCACATTAGTACATGCTTACTTTCCAGTTCTCCATTCTCCATATTTCTTAACACCGAAAGCTTTTGCATTCTCACTGGTATCTGTTCTTACAGTCATCCGAATAAGTCAGTTTGTTTATTCAGTTCCTGCCCGCAAAGGTAGTACCCCACTGTAGGAGACTGTAGGCTGTGTTGTACAGTGGGATGGTTACTGTTACATCTGTCTGTTGGATGTAGTGCCAGGATGGAGACGTTCATCAGGAGGCAGGAAGTGGAGCCAAGAGTTGAGAGTCAGGAAGACAACACTTGGTAAACCAAGATGGCAGTGGTAGGAAGAAGAGAGACTGGAGAGTACTGGTGTGGGAAAGAAGATCAAGAAGACCAAGAAAGCAAGGCGCAGATGGGCCAAAGGGATTGATCCTGGATTTAAAACACAAAGATCCTTTAGAGCCGTCATCTTACACCAGCTTAGGGCACTCTGAGCCTAGGACAGTCACAGTCAAGCCAGTTGGATTTACTTGTGTTGTGTTCTGTGGAGGAACCATCCTGACTAATGAGTCACCTGAGTAACATCTCCAAAGTGTTGTTTCTTTTTGCTTCAATTTCAGAGTGACGTTTTCTTTGTTCCAGAGTGATTGGGGTACGCCCTTTTCTGGGGCCCACTGTCTCCCTTTCATCAACCAGATTTGTTCTCCTTCCTGAATTCCTTCCTCTGCCTTCTGTTTATTCCCCAAATTTATACTAAATAAAGCTAAAACAGGAGACTCTTCGTTTTTGTTTTCGCTGTCCTTGTAGCCCCCTGTCTGGAACAAGTTGTCCTAATGTCCTTTTTTGCTCTCCAGCCTTCCTGTCACCGCCTGGACCTCCCTGACATGTACCCTGGGGTACTGGTCCTAGATCAGCTCATCCGGGAGGCTCTTTCTCCTATGCTGTCACCTTTTCTACTCCCTTCTCCCTTCGAAGTTTACCTGTCCAGGGTCCCTTCACCTCATGATTCTGTTTGTACTTGGTTACTGTTTTTATAAATTAATCTGAGCTAGAATATTATAGATTGACCAATACTGTGATGTCAGATGGATTCATTGTAACATCAGTCTTCACTGCTTTAATTCATATAAATGAATCATAACTGAAATTCTAAGCGTGCTAGTAGCAGGATGGCGTAGATTGTGTCTGCGGTAAGAATGGGTACTCAGAGCCCTCCTAGCCGCAAGGTTATCTATCCCCTTTGTCAAGCTTCTGGATGTAGTTCCACAGAGTTAAATTTTGAATGTAAAAGCAGTAAAATACTAGGTTTCACGGGATCCTCTCTTTAAAAAATTCCATTTATTATTTGGGTTGTACTCAGCTCTGCCATCAGTTCCACAGACTTGGGCTATTCTTCACTTATCTCAGGAATGGGACTAGATTATTTTTAAGTTCATTCCCACCTCTGATATTCTCTGACAATAACACTAACAATATGTTTTATTTGTAGAGAACTGTGGAGCCCTGGTGGTGCAGTGGTTAAGAGCTACGGCTGCTAAGCAAAAGGTCAGCAGTATGAAGCCACCAGGTGCTCCTTGGAAACCCTATGGGGCAGTTCTACTCTGTCCTGTAGGGTTGCTATGAGTCCAGATCGACTCCATGGCAATGGGTTTGTTTTTTGGTGTACTCCATTAAGCATTTTTGTTTATTCTTGTATTCAACAAATGTTTCTTAATCAAATGTTTTTTACTGTGTGCCAGGACTACACTAGGCTTTAGGGATATGATGGTGAACAAAACATATAGAGTCCCTGTCCTCATGAAGCTTAATGTTCCCATGGAAGAGACAGACAATGAGCACATAAACAATGAATTTGTGTAATTTTCTATAATGATAAAAGCTACCAAGAAAAATAACACAGAATCAGGAGATAGGGAGTGACAGGTGGTGAAAGTCTGGGTGGTTATTCAAGGCAGAGTGATCAGGAGGTGACGTTTGGGTTGCAATGTGAATGGTACGAGGGAGAAGCCATAGAGAAAACATGAGAAAAAAGAGAGAACAACCTGTTAGAAGCCCTATGGCTGGAGAGGCTGGTGTGAAGTGAGCAAGGCGAAGCCAGCAGGATAGGAAGTTAGACGTAGGTGGGGTTCAAACACAAAGAGGCCTTTTGGCCATGTTAATGCTATCAGGTGGAGGACGCTATTCTGAGTGCTTTATGTATTAACTTATTTAACCCTCCCGTCAGCCCTGTAATGTAGGCATTGTTATTAGCCCCATCCTAATCATAAAAATACAAAGTCCTAGAGAGGTTAAGTAACTTTTCCAAGTTCACACAGCCTTACGTGCTCAAGTAGGTGGTCTGGCCTCAGAGACTGCCCTCTGACCATTGTACTTTCCTCTCAGTCGTAGTGAGTTGGGATGTCATTCTGATAAGACGCTGTCGGAAGGTTTTACGAAGGGGGTGACATGATCAAGCACCCCAGCTTCCACATAGTAGCAGAGGAGTGGAAGCAGGGAGACCGGTTGGAAGGTGATTGCGGTGGTGCAGGTGGGAGGTGGTGGTGGCTTAGACCAGGCTTTGCTGGAACACAGAACTTGTCAGAGACTAGTACGTGTGATTATGTGCTTATCCGACTTTGCGCTTAATACGTCTGTTTTTCATTTTGACTTACTTTTGGGTGGATGAGGGTACATTTGATGGATTTGAAGCATTCAGATTCATAAGTGCTGTGTAAATGCATGAGGACTCCACCTTAACTTCAGGTAGCTGCTTTCCCCAGAAGCATGCGTTCAAGTGATAGAGTCCTTCTTGCAGTTATATGAGCAGAGTTGAGAGAACCTACTTTAAAAGTTAGTTTTTGGGAAAAATATTGGCAAGATGGCGCTCTAGGCAGAAACACCACGCCGTCCCTCCACAACAAAGATCCGAAAAACTAAGCCAAACAGAGAAT
>NW_004444012.1:1356113-1369530 GCF_000243295.1 Trichechus manatus latirostris | reverse complement strand
TAATATGTGTCAGGCACTGCCAGGCATTAGAAGTAGAGAGAATAAGAGGAAAATCCAAGATAGCCAAGTCACACTCCTTGCCTTCAAGGGGCTCACAGCCTAGAGAGGGAGATGGTGTTTATGGCACTTGTTAGTAAATGCTTTAATGAATAATGGTAGAGAGCTGAGGAGACACAATAAAGAGAAAGCAGTATTTTAATAAGAGCTTAGTAATAAATAATTACTTTTAAATTGATTTTGATGAATAAACAGAACTTTTCTTTAAAAAAGTCTCCAGGATTTCCATTTCTGGCAAAGTTGTTACTAGATAGTGAGAATCAACATCCCCCTACTCTTGTTGACAGGGACAAAATACTAATAATTGCTGGGTAGGATCTTTTTAAAAAATCTTTAATGTATGGTTGATCTTCCAGGAAAGTACAAAATTTCCTTTGGGGCTGAAATTATAAGAAAGTTCCAATTCACAGGGGTAACCCAGCAGTAGAGCTGGAATTTTTCTCAGAGCTATCCGCCAATCTTAGTGGCATGGAGCTTAGGTTCATAACCCAAAGCAGGGAGGATGTTCAAATCAGAGACCTCTACAGAAAACCAGGTTTTTCAAAGTTGACCACCTCAGTTGGCGAACTTGAAAAATCATGGTAAACAGGCAGCGTTTCTTCATAGGGGTATATGTCTCTGGCTCTGGATGGGCAGGAAAAGGAAAAAATGTGTCCCCTGAGAATTCTTAACTACAGTCCTGTTCTCTCCTGGATTTGGGAACAAAATCCACACTCCTTCTGTGACCAGAAAACTCCAAGCTGGACAATTAGTTTAAAGTAGTCTTGTGTTGTTAGTGACTCATTTCTCTGAAGAAATACACTTTAAATCTTATTTTCAGAGATGTCGAGAAATGAAAAGTATATTATTTAAAGACCGAAGTCCTATAGATGGGTTAAACAGCAGATTAGACTCAGCTGAAGACAGAATTTAGGAAACAAAAGGTAGAACCAACAGATGATACAGGCCAAGTTCACTTTTGAACATAAATGTAAAATCCTAAACAAAATATTATCAGGCTCAGTTAATTGATAAATGAAAAATCATGACTGTCAATTTGTATAGCGACTTTGGAAAAGAGTCTGGTATTATCTGATAACCTGGTGAAGTGTAACATGCCCATACCCTGTGGCCCAGCAGTTCCTCTCCTAGATAGTATCTAAACTCGTGCACAGATCCATCGGGCATGTGCTCATGCATGTCCATAATATTGAACAACTGGAAACAACCCACATGCCCATCAACAACAGAATGGACAAAGTGTGCCTATCGTACACCTGTTGATCTGTATTTATAAAGAAAGCAGTGAAAATGAATTAGCTACAGTTTTCTGCAACAATGTGGATTAATCTCATGAGAGTACCGATGGAAAAAAAAGTCCTAGAAAAATACATTTATTTTTAATACAAGCATTTATTTCCTCTTAAAAACAAGCAAATCTGAACAATACATTATTTACAGCTACATAGACATGTAGTGTAACTATACCATAAAGGAAAGCATGAGAATGATAAATCCCAGATTAGGGATAACCATTAACCTCTGGCAGGTGGAGAAGGATCGTTAGAAGGCTTCTATGACTGGTAATATCCACAGCCTGCAGGAGGGCAGAAACCCTACCTTACCTGTCCCAAAAGGTAGAACATACATCAAATGATATTAGGGCTCAAAGAGATTGTAAGTCATTTCTAGATCAGCTTTATAATTTTTCAGAGGAGGAAACTGAGGTTCAAGGATGACCTAGTCAAAGCACATACAGTAAATTAGTGGCAGGGCTGGGACTAGAATTGAGGCCTAATGAGCCACCTGGCCAGTCCAGGTGCTCCATTGCTACTGTAGCATGATAAACAAATGACTCAGCAGGGGAAGTCAGAGGAATAACATGGGAGTGGTTGGGCAGGATTTGGACTTTCCAGGGGAGCAGCAAGTCCTGCCCTTGCAGCTGTGGTGGAGTAGATTACCTCAGCATTTAAGATGGCGGCATATGTCACCTAAGCGCTCCTGCTGGGAGCCTTCCATTGACTTCTGGCCCCTGCCATCTGCAGACTGCCTTAGTGTGGGGTTTAGAAACCTGACTGTTGTATTGCCTCAAAACTTTTTTTTTTAACAAATTGGGAATAAAATACAAGGTGTGAAAGTTGCCCCCAGAAATTTATGGCTGTTGAAAGTTCAGATGTTCACTTCTTTTCAGCAGAGTGGGATCTAGTGGTAGTTTCTTGTACTAAGATAACAACCCTTTAATGCCAGTTTTCCTTTCTATTGATGCGTTTATCTCCATTGACTGATGATTGAAAATATATTAATAAGTGGGGTTTCCATAACCTGCAGTAATTTGATTAAGAAATCATTTCATTTTTCAGGGAAGCAGGTCTGTAGTTTCATGTACACGTTATTATCCAATGGTCTTTATTTTACGTAGGTAAAGCCAATTTATAACATTCAGTTTCCTCTTTCAGGATCCTTCTCCTTTCCACTAAATTCAAAATCAGAAACAAGATGCTTTTCTTCAAAATTGAATGATTTTCTTTATTTTTATTTGCTCCGGCCACCTGATCTATGCCTCAGATTCTGGTTCACATTTCCCTTATAATCCAACCATAAATGTCTCTGCCATACTCTGAGACTCAACCTCAAAACTGTTCCCAAAGAAAAAAGGCTTTTCTTGTTGATATTCACTAACAGTTCGGAAGTTCTGTTCAAACTCTGCTGTTCAGGTTCATCCTCACAGGCAACGTCAGAGGACTAATTGCGATATGTGCTCAAGTGTCTAGCTACCAACTTCTCTCATGAGGTTCTACAGGGCCAGAAGTATAAGGCTCTTAAAAATCAGGGTTGGTTGCTTTAAATGTTCTGTCTTTCTTCAGTTAATTAAAACAAATGAACAACAAAAAAGCTGTCTTTAATAATGGAGATGAGCAGTTGGATTTTCGTATGTTCCCACCTCCCCACCATAAAAACAGAACATACACACGTACAGAAAACAGCCACTGAACCATCTTTCCTCGGAGTGTATTTTGTAACGTTAGTATGTTGTTAGGGAAAGAGAACGTTTCCACGGGTCCTCTGAAAGCTCCGTGTTCTTTAAAAGCTTGAGGATGAGTGACTCTGTTCCTTGGTGTGTTCACCTGGGCGTCTTTTACAAGCTCTTGATTCTAACCTGCCTTATGTTGTCATATGTGGCCCTGGTGGCACAGTGGTTAAGAGCTCGGCCGCTAACCAAAAGGTTGGCAGTTCAAATCCACCGGCTGCTCCTTAGGAACCCTATGGGGCAGTTCTCCTCTGTCCTGTAGGGTTGCTATGAGTTGGAATTGACTCAACGGCAACAGGTTTGGTTTTTTTGATTTTTGTTATCATATACAAAGTTAAAAAGAAAAAGTCTTCATCTTTTACTCCCTTTCCCTTTTTCTGTCTAACGAACACCTCCCTTTATGTTTCTCTCTGTACTGTCTTCAGGGCACCGCCTGCTGAGTTACACAAGATAATTTATTTTGGGTAATTTTGTCATTATTTTGTGCCTTTCTGTCCCTTCCCCTCCCCACAACGTGATTTCCCAGATGTTCTCACTTCACTGTCTTTTAAATTTTCCTGCGCCTTTCATTTTCAGAGTGATTTGTGGTCCTCCTTCCCTGTCATTCTCAGCCTCAGGAAAAGAGATTGTTCCTATCAGTAGAAAAACATTTTTTTTTTCCTTTAGCATTCCTTCCTGTCTACACACTTGGTATTTCCAAAATAGTTTGCTGTTTATGAATATACTTAGTTCCCATTGTTATGATTCCATCTTTCAGATAAAGTAAGTTAAGAACAAAGTGGAAAATCCTCTGTCCCAAGAATAAAAGCATGCTCTTCTTCACTTTCTAATTATCTGGCCCAGTTGCAGAAAGCTTGACTACCTTGTGATTCAGAAAGATGTCTCGGGTTGCAGTTTTCCTGCACAGTAGTAATTCTTGTTATCTTCTGGCTTTGAAGCAGTAATTAGCGGAATGGAGAAAAGTTAAGATTTCCAAAGATGGCAGCTTCTAACAGCCTTATGTTAAGATTGCAGGCCTTTGAATTGGTTATCCCCCCCAAAACCAAACCAAACCAAACCAAATTCTCAGCAGGGAGTCGAACCAGAAAACCTGGGGATCTTGTTACAATGTAGATTCTGACTCAGTATATCTGGGGTAGAAATGCAAATTCCCAGCAGGGGGGCGTCAAACCAAAAATAACTGGGTTCAAATTCCTGTAAGATTGAGAAGATTGCCTGCCAGAGGCTAAGCCCTGGAATGCTTAAATTCAAAAACAGACATTCCCTTGCTGGAATTCTTGTTACATTTTATAAAGCAGAATCACTGCAGATTAAGGAGAGGCCACCTGCTCAGAACCGGGCAGAGGAAATGCGAATGCTCGTCTTTGAAGGAGAAGTTTCAATCCGTGCAAGTAAACCTGTTCTGTAATTGGAAACTCCCCTTTTGACCTCATTAAAGAGCCTGCACCTAGAACCAAAATATGCCGAATAGTCAAACAAATGTGTTTTGTTAGCATTGAATTGAGTAATGAAAAGTAATTTCTTTCTGGAAAATATTTCCCAGTACTGACCACTTGCCAGTTTAGGGCTAAAATTGGGAAAACTAGACCTCACCATAGTTGTAACCACAATGGAAAGTGTTCCCTAATAAAGCATCTAGTCCTCCATTTGCTTATCTTTAGGTATTAACTCTTAGCGAACAAAATATTATTTTTCCAAAAGAAGCTGTGGAATTAGTTCATATATATATATAAAAGCGTGTTTATTTTTCCAGGTGAAGTGTTTTTTCTAGATAGTTCTTAAGACCTTCAAACTGCTTCTCAAATGTTTCCATTCAACTCTAACTTCAAAGACTAGCTCTGGGTGAAAGACATTTGATAAGTATAATGATAGAAACATTTTGAAGATGGTTTCCTTAGATAATGATCTAGTCTGAATGCATATAAAGTTGCCTTATGAAATCTCCAGCCAGTGTAAAGCTGAAGTACTGGGATTTGTTATTAGGTGCCATCGAGTCGGCTCTGACTCATAGCAACTCGGTAGGACAAAGTCGAAATGCCCCATAGGGTTTCCAAGGGGCAGCTGGTGGATTGAACTGCTGACCTTTTGGTTAGCAGCCAAGCTCTTAACCACTACACCCTCAGGGCACCGAAGCACTGGGATACGGGGGTGTGATAATATACAAAATAAGAGACCTAAACTAACAAGATCCTATTTAATAATTGGGAAGTCCTGGCTGTAGGCAAGACTGCTCTCCCAGGATGGCAGACGGCCTGATGCTATAGCAGAGTTTCAGAATTCTGTTGCTAAAATTCACCTCCCTGATCCTCCATTTTACAGGTAGGAAGGAGGAGTTCACAGAAGTGAAACAACTTCCCCAAATTTGCACAGCTGATAAATAGCACAACCAGAACGGGAAATCCACTGCTTTTTTGCAAGTTCAGTAGGAAGTAACATGTGATGTTGCCAAAAAAATATAAACTCAGGTAAAAGAAGAACAGAGAGTAGGCCTACCTACTTTTGGACTGTTAACTTAGATATTCAATAAATATTTTTTGACTGCCCACTGTGTGAGACATTGTGCTAGGTACAGCGTTAAAAATACCTACATGAAATGTCAAGGAGCCCTAGTGACGCAGTGGTTAAAGCGACCGACTGCTCACTGAAAGGTCAGCTGCTCGAAACCATCAGCAGCTCCGCAGGAGAGAGATGTGGCAGTCTGCTTCCGTACAGATTTACAGCCTCGGAAACCCTATGGGGTTGCTCTGAGTTGGAATCGTCTCGACAGCAGTGAGTTTGGTTTTGGTTTATATGGAATGTCATCGAATAACAATTGTATAATTTTAAACAGCTATCTAAAGATTTTTATTTTTTAAATATCAAAAACTTCCTAAGAATATAACGACTGCCTTGTCAGGTGGTAAGGTCCCTGAGTCCAGTCAGCTGGTGGATGACCACCAGGCAGGGACTCAGCTGAGAGCATTTTTGCAATGAGTGGAGGGTTGAGTGAGATGGACTCTTAAGTTCTTTACAGCATTGAAGTCCTGTGGTTCCTGGAGAAGCTTCTGGAAATCGTTACATGACTGGGTTCAGATACAGACTCAGCACAGGAGAGGTAGCATGTATCTCTACACCATCTCTGGGATGAAGGACAGGTTCTCAGACTTCATACTCTGCCAAGCATGTGTCCAACCTGGGCCCTGGGAGAGGGAAGGGTGTGCAGCTCTCCACTGAATGGCCAGCACCTCACTGTATCAGAGAACATGGTTTTCAAGAGAAAATAGACTTTTTTTTTAAGTAGTGAAAAAATTTAAACTACAAAATTGATACCTTCTGTTTATAAAAGTTTAGACATTACAGAAATACGTGCATGAAGGTGAAAATTCTCTGTCGTTCTGCCCATCTGTAAAGCAGTGTGGTGTGTGTTTGTCCAAGAGTTTCCTCTGAATGCATTAATTTATGTCATTTCTTATTAAAAATCGTATCACATTATACTTAGTCTGTAACTTGTTTTTTTTTTTATTTAAATATGTTAGATATCTTTCTATGGTAGTACGTTTATTTTAAAAAGGCTACATAGCATTCCATTGAATGGTCACATCATACTTTTAAACAATCATTTATATCTTTTTCTAAAACAAGGCTACGCCAAGTTTTATACGTCAGTGACCTCTGTGTTTATAAGGTGGCAGGTGGCTGTTAGAACATGAGATAGGTGCAATTCTGTTTTTTTCCTTTGTTTATATAGCTTGTTGTTGTTGACAGTATATACAGACAATACTGTTTTTTTTGAAGGGAGAGAGAGTGTGTGTGTGTTTCTGTTGGGGTGAAAAGACCCAGCTGACAGGGAAAATTGTAAAAATGTATTGAACCAGAGGAGACTAGTTTTTCTGCAGAGAACATTGCTGCATTCCATTTTTCCTGCGTCCTGACTTCGGTGGTTTGAAAGCAGTGCTACTGAAATGAATGGGCCACCAAATGAAACCTGCGTCAAAAGTGCAGAAGTGACCCATCGAACTGGATGATCAGGAACCCCAGAACCTTTTGGGCAGAGGGTGGGATGGTTTGCACACCACTTCACTTCCTGTTTTGAACACCTGTATCTAGGGAAATATTTCAAATACCGATACTCAAATACAAGAATCCACATTCTTTTAACTGCTTTAGAAATTCAAAATTCTTCAAAGTGGCCTGTTTTTTACAGAATATCTTGTCATAATTAGAAACCCCTTTGAAGAAATGGTAGGCAGTTTTCCCCTGACCCTCTCCTTTTGAGACACCAGAATGAGCAAGAGGCGACCAGTGCATTTGTGCTTGCTTTTTAATAAACATCTTGAAAGCGCCTTAGAAAACAAATTAGTGTGGTTGAGTTTTTTTATTAATAAGTTTTATTTTTTAAGAATACTTTTGGGTTTACAAAAAAAAAAAAAAGAAAATTGAACAGACTAGTACAGAGAGTTCCCATATTACTCTCCCTCCTCCTACACAGTTTCCCTTAGTCGTATCTTAGTATGGCACATTTGTCACAATTAATGAACCAGTATTGATACATTATTATTAACTAAAGTCCAGACTTTATTCAGATTTCCTTTGGTTTTGCCTAATTTCCTTTTTCTATTCCGGTATCCCATCCAGGAGACCACATTACATTTATTTATTATGTCTCCTTAGGCCCCTCTTGGCTGTGACAGTGTCTCAGATTTTTCTTGTTTTTAATGACCTTGACAATTTTGAGGAGTACTGGTCAGGTATATTATAGAAAGTTCCTCTACTGGAATATGCCTGATGTTTCTCTCATAATTAGACTGGGGTGATGGGTTTTTGAGCGGAAGATCACAGAGGTAAAGTGCTGTTTTTATCACATCACATTAAGGGTACATACTAGCAACGCAGGAGCCCTGGTGGCGAAGTGGTTACGAGCTCAAGTTGCTAACCAAAAGGTTGGCAGTTCAAATCCACCAGCCGCGTGTTGGAAACCCTATGGAGTAGTTCTGCTATGTCCTGTAGTGTCGCTATGAGTTGGAATTGACTGGACAGCACACAATAACAGCAACACTACCAACATAGTCTGTGACCGTTGGTGTTGACTTTGAGCACATGGCATAGTGTCTAACTTGTCAGGTGTCTCCACTGTAAAGTTACTGTTTTCCCCGCTTTCCATACTGTGCTCTTTGGAAAGACATCGCTTGTACAGCCCACCCTCGCGGAATGGGGAGGATATGCTCCACCTCCTTCAGGGCAGAGGATTTACATCAGGTTTTCTTTTTTTTTTTTTGCATGAGAAATTTATCTCTTCTCCCCCGTTTATGAATTTATTCAGTCTTTTATTTATATCAGTATGGACTCATGGATATTTAGTCTATAATTTGGGTTATAATTCAGCATCACTTTATTTATTTTGTTTCTCTGATTATTTCAGCTTTGGTCATTGGGAGATCTTTCACTTGACTACGGTGCCCCTTTGATATACCTCATCCATGTGGGTTTTCTTTTTCTTTTTAGCATTCCCTTACTTTCTGGAACTACAAGATGCCTCAGACTCATCTTGTGTATTTGCTGCCCCAATCCTAGAAATCAGCCTATTCTCCAAACAGCCCTAGTTCCTTTTGTTGGAGAACAGTGTTGGAAATCCAGCTCCAAGTGCTAGGCATGCTTGTTGCTACTTGGGGGTCATTTCCTTTAGACCCTCTTAGCTGCAAGAACAAAGAAATATGTCTATGTATCCCAACCTTCATATATATACATATCTATAAATATTTCTATATGTAACCAGCTGTATCTTTATTAAGTTAAACATGAGTTCTTACTGTTGTCTCTAACTCTAATCCATTACCAATGGACTATCCTAACCTCCTCCCCTTGCTTATCTGTAAATTCCCACTCCAGCTGTGAGACACCTGGCTCTCACCATCCGCCATCCATTTACTGAATTGTTCGATCCTAGTATACATGTATAGCAGTATCAAAATTGTTAACCTGTGGGAAACAACTAGACTACAATGGTTATGTGCAGTTCCTTTTGCCCTTACTCTCACAGACTCACTCATTTCCATAGTTATTTAAATCAGTGCCTTTTCTCCACCCTCTTCACTGTCATACAATGAGATTATCATACCGTTGGATTCTCTTGTCAGTCTTCATTCTTTCCTGTGATCCTCTGACCCCTAAAATGATTTTTTTTTATTTGCATATGTTAAAATTCAGTCTTTGTGCTGTAAAGTTCAGTAGGTTTTGATAGATGCATCATCTCATGTGTCCACCTTGATAGAATCATACAGAATATATTCATTGTCCTAAAATTCCTGTGTTTCACCTGTTCATCTCTCTTCCCTTGCTCCCAAACCCATCAGCCACTGATCTTTTTACTGTCTTTATAGTTTTGCCTTTTCCAGACTGACTTCTTTCATTTAGCAATACACATTTACTGCGCCTCCGTGTCTTTTTCTGGCTTGGTAACCCATTTCTTTTTTTATTGTTTAATAATATTCCATTGTGTGGCTGTATCACTGTTTATTTACCCATTCACCTATTGAAGGACATATTGGTTGCTTCCAGTTCTCAGCAATTATGAATAAAACTGCAGTAAATATTCATGTGCAGATTTTTGTGTGGATATAAGTTTTCTGCTCGATTGGTTAAATACCTACAAGTGTGAATGTTGGATCATATGGTAAGACTATATTTAGCTTTGTAAGAAACTGGCAAACTGTCTTCCAAAGTGACGGCACCATTTTGCATCCCCACCAGCAGTGAATGAGAGTCCTTGTTGTTTAGCATCCTTGCCAGCATTTGGTATTTTCAATTTTCTGGATTTTGGCCGTTCTAATAGGTATGTGGTGGTATCGCGTTCACTGTTATTTTAATTTGCAGTTCCCTAATGACAAATGATACTTGGCATCTTTTCATAGGCTTATTTGCCATCTGTACCATCTGTATCTCTTCTTTAGTGGGGTGTCTGTTCAGATTTTTTGCCCATTTTTAATTGGGTTGTTTGTTTTCTTATTGTTGACTTTTAAGTGTTCTTTATATGTTTTAGATGCAAGTCTTTTATCAGATACATGTGTTGCAAATATTTTCTCCCAGTCTGTGGCTTGTCTTTTCATTCCTTTAATAGTGTCTTTTCTGTGTTGTTGAATTTACTTGCTATTTTCTATACTCTCAGAGAGTAGCTGTAAGGTAGAAACCCTCTGGTGGTTGTAAACAAGATCAGTTGTTCTGATACACCCAGTGCTTTCTTCCTCCCCTTCATACCTTGAAATCTACCCTAGTCCTAACATGAACTGTCCTTTGAAATGCTTCCCAAAGTGGAGAATCTTCTCTACAAGGTATTCTTCTAACACTCGTTAGGTCGGGGAGAAAGGTTTAGAGCGGCAAACCTATTATTGTTTCTTCTTCTCCACTCCTCTTTTCCAAGGTATATGAATGCATTTTTAAAATTTAGTTTGAATTTAAATGATAGCAGCCAAAGTCAGCTATGGGGAAAATAGTAAGATACAGCCAAGTCTATTTTTTGCCTTGGTGAGACATTTCTGTTATTCTCTTTGTCAAGGGAAGCAACTGAAGAACTTTAAGCAGGATATTGATGTGATTTTATTTCTTTTTTGAAGAGATTACTCTTGGTGGTTTGTAGAGAAGGGATATTAGGGGAACAAGAGTGGAAGTAAGGAAAGCCTGCTGGGAGCTGTTGCAATAGGCAAAGCTAGAGATGATAATGGCTTGGACCAGGTGGTCAAGTGGAATTGGAGAGAAGGCATCAGATTTGAAATGTAGTTGGGAGGTAAAGCTAACAAGACTTGCTGATAGACTGAACCTGAGTGGTAGATAGGGTGACCAACTGTCCTGGTTTTCCTGGGACTGTCCAGGTTCTAGCACTGCAAGTTACACATCCCAGAAATCCCACCTGGGATGGATCATCACCCTAGTGGGGGATTACACCCACTCTTTAAAAAGAGGAACTGGATTCACAAATCATAAAGGTTCTTCCTAGATCTAAAGTTCTGTGTTGCCGTGATTCTGTGAAACACGGCTGCAGAGCAGTTTTTCCCCAGTTTACAGGAGTTCTAATGGTGTCCTTAATATTTTTTCCACAGAGCCCAGGCATATGCTTCCGAGGAAGGCATCCCTATAAGAATAACACATTCCATCTTTATAACACCTATGTGTAAGAAAGTATTTTCCCTATAGAGGAGATTTAGTTTCTATGTATTTAAAAGAAAAGAAAAGAAAAAAATTTTCTCACTGTTTCAGCCTGGGAAATGGAAGGCTATGAACTCTCCCTTGAAAGATCTCTGAAGAGCAGATGGGATATCCATCTGAAGGCTGCACAGAATCAAAAGAAAGGTTGACATGACCTCCTGAGGTCACTTTCACGACTCTTGGCACACGGTTTGAGTTCTACAGCAAAAGAACTTGGCAAATGCAAAATTTAATGAGTGTTTATTGTCACTACCGAAAATAAATGTTTAACATCCCATTTGGTCAGATACAGGTGGCATTTATGAGAATGCCTTAGAGATGCGTTTGACCTCGCAGCTGTGAAATTCAGCCTTTCTGTAGCATCTGCCAAGAAATCACTCGTAAAGGAACTATGTAGTAAGATGCTGTCTTAGTTATCTAGTGTAGCTGTAACAGAAGTACCATAAATAGGTGGCTTTAACAAACAAGAAGTTATTCTGTCACACCTTAGGAGATTAGAAGTCTGAATCCAGGGCACCACTTCTAGGGGAAGGTTTTCTTTCTCTGTCAGCTCTGGGGGAAGGTCCTTGTCTTCTTTCCACATCTGTGGGCCTGGCGTTCTTTGGAGATCTCCAAGTGCCTTGGCATCAGTCTTCCCCTGGGTTCTCAGCACAGGGACCTGGGGTCCAAAGGACACACTCTGCTTCTGGCTCTTCTTTCTTGGTGGTAGTGAGGTCCTTCTGCTCCTGGGCCATCTTCATATAGCTTAGCATCTCTCTCCCTCCATCTCTACTACTTAGTTAGCTTATTTAACCTCTTTTGTATCTCAGAAGAGATTGACTCGAGATGGATTACCCAATCAGCAGGGTACTTACTGGCTTAATTGTGTTTATTTACTAATCTGTAGTGCACAATTTCATCAGATTAGTAAGTAATCACAGTTAAGCCTGTGCGTACCTTGCCTTTGTGCACTACAGATTCGTAAGTAAACACAAATAAAGCTGTGTGTACCTTGCTTACTGTAAGCTGGTGCATACTGTGCTTGTTGGTTAATCTTCCCCTAGACTCAAGATACACCCTAATCCTACCTCATTAACTAGCAAACTTAACCTACTCTTCATTACCATACATAATTCTGCCTCATTTATATAGCAAATATAACCCATTCACAAATGGGATTATAACCAGAGGCAGAGGTTAGGATTTACAACACATCACAAAATGGAGGATAATTACATCAGATCACAAAATGGAGGGCAGCCACACAGTACTGGAAATAATGGCTGTCATCGATTGAATTGTGTTCCCACAAAATATGTGTCAACTTGGCTAGGCCATGATTCCCAGTATTGTGTGATTTTCTACCATTTTGTCCATTTTGCCATCTGATGTGACTTTGTGTTGTAAATCCTACCTCTGTGATGATAATGAGGCAGGATTAGAGGCAGTTATGTTCATGAGGCAGGACTCAATATACAAAATTAAGTTGTATCTTAAACCAATCTCTTTTGAGATATAAAAGAGAGAAGCGAGCAGAGAGACATGGGAACCTCATACCACCAAGAAAGTAGTGCTGGGAGCAGAGTGTGTCCTTTTGACCGGAGAAGCTCCTAGCCCAGGGGAAGATTGACGACAAGGCTGAGACAGAGAGAAAGCCTTCCCTTGGAGCTGACGCCCTGAATTTGGACTCCTGGCCTACTCGACTGTGAGAGAATAAACTTCTGTTTGTTGAAGCCATACGCTTGTGGTACTTCTGTTGTAGCAGTACTAGATGACCAAGACAATGGCTTAGTCAAGTTGGCACATATTTTGGGGGGCATAATTCAATCTGTAACAGATGCCCATTTGTTAGCATTTCTATTCACTTGGTTGTATTCTCTTTTTGGAATTTGGTCTGGTCTCCCCACCCTCACCCTATCTGATGCAGCGTTGCCTCCTATGTACATTTCTTTCTGCAGACTGCAAACACAATATTTTAACAATGCTGCGTATGAATCTGTGGGAAAGTGTTAAGAGTCTTTTTGAAATCCTGTAAATGAGAGATCTTTACAAGAAAGAAAAACTGTTAAGTGTCAGGTATCACTTCATAATGCAGCGCTTGACTTCTTATTCAGGAGCCCCAGGCCTTTCATCGGCTTTGCAGACCTGGTCTGAGATTGATTTAATCAGCTTTCTGTGCATAATGGGAAGTTGTGGGTG
>NW_004444012.1:1353846-1355186 GCF_000243295.1 Trichechus manatus latirostris | reverse complement strand
CTCACTGCAGCTGGCTCCATGGAGGTCCTTTGGCCTTGGTCTACTAGAAGGAAATGGCTTCTTCTCACCCCTAGTCTTCTGGGCTGGGAAGCACTGATGCCAAAGATAACCAGCTTGGGTGGAGAGGAGGAGAGTTGGGTATCTCCCTGGTCTCTACACCGCCCAGTTGCCACACTACTTAGCTCAGTTATTGGACCTTTTCTCCTTGAAATTATTCATTTATTTATTTAAAGTATTTGTTAAGTGCCAACGTCATGCAGGACCCTGTAGCAGATACTGTGAAGGAAGCTAGGACGTTCAGATAGAGGTATCTCTCTGGCAGGCGGAGAGCAGAGTTATACTTGAATTTGGGAGGTAGATGAGGACTAAGAGTTTAGACCTGTGAGTCATGCAGATCATGACGTTTGCAGAATCTAAGGGAAGTAGCATGGTTTCCTGGAAGGAGCCCAGAATTCGGAGTGAGAAGGCTTGGGCTTGAGTCTCGCTTCTGTCCCTTACTAAATGCATGACCGCTGGCAAGCTGCTTAACCTCAACTACACCCATGATCCCTTATCTCTCTCTCCCTTTGTAAAAAAAAAAAAAACTTATTGTAGTAAACTATATGTAACAAAAATATGCAGTTTTAACCATCTGTAAGTGTATGATTCAGTGACGTTAATTACATTCACTGTTTGTGCAACCTTCACCACTATCTATATTCAAAAGTTTTTCATCACTCCAGACAGAAACTGAGGACTCCTTGAGCAATAACTACCCATTCACCTCTCCCCAGGCCCTCCCTGGTCACCACTAATAACTTGTTATCTCTGTGCGTTTGCCAGTTCTAGATATTTCACGTAAGTGGGATCAATCAATGTTTGTTTCTGACTTCTTTCACTTAGCATGACGTTTTCAAGGTTCATCCGGGCCGTAGTGCGTATCAGAACGTTATTTCCCTTTATGACCGCCATTGTATGTGTATACCACATTTTATCCGTTCATTTGTTGATGGACACTTGGGTTGTTTCCATCTTTTGGCTATTGTACATTGATGTACAGGTATCTGTTTGAGTCCCTGCTTTCAGTTCTTTTGAGTCTATACCCAGGAGGAGAATTTCTGGGTCATGTGGTGATTTTATGTTTAACTTTTTGAGGAACCGCCCAACTATTTTCTGCAAGAGCTGCATCATTTTATATTCCCACCAGCAATGGATGAGGGTTCCAGTTTCTCCACATCCTCACTAATACTTGTTTTCTGATTTTCTGGTAATAGTCGTCCTAGTGGGAAGATTCCTTCTCTCTTAAAGCAGAGTAATTATCATTCCTGCTTTATAGCATTGCCACAGGACAGGAATAAAGT
>NW_004444012.1:1311280-1352019 GCF_000243295.1 Trichechus manatus latirostris | reverse complement strand
ATTTCTATATAAACTTATATGTAAGTTAGTGTTAGTGGGTGGAGTGGAAATCCATAAAAGCTAAATATTTAGACAGATGGGACCAAATGGGAATTTCCCATCTTTTTTTTGTTGTATTAATCCACTCGTCAGGACCAGTTGTCTAGACTGGTGGAGTGCTCAACAGAGCTAGAGAAAATGGATCTAGAAAAGACGGGTGAACTTGGAATAGCCACACATGAGCTGTTTGCAGGTAAAGAGGAGAGCCAGAAGTAGAAGCAAAAATCAGCTGAATTTACTGCTTAGAATTGTGTAGGGAAAAGGAGAGATCAGTTCATTTCATTCACTTGAAAGACTATAACCAAACAAAATATTTAATTTATGGGCTTATGGATTCATTAACTTCAGTAAGCATTAGAGTTAGGCTGTCAAATAGCAAAAGCCATTAACTCCAACACAATGATTAGAATGATGGATTGTTATGTAAGTTACACTTCATCAAAAGTAACTTGCAAAAGCTGTTGTTGTAAGTTTATAGAAGGTGCCTTGGTTGCATTTATTAATAAGAAGCACTAAGATTATCTTTTGGGGGGAGCCCTGGTGGCACAGTGGTGAAGAGCTGCCACTGCTAACCAAAAGGTCGGCAGTTCAAATCCACGAGTCACTCCTTGGAATCCCCATGGGGCATTTCTACTTTGTCCTATAGGGTCACTATGAGTCAGAATAGACTTGATGGCCATGGGTTTTTTCTTACTAACCAAAGATCTGACAATGCTTTTGTTAAAATCTGATGATTTGGTTGGTGGTTTCTGAAATTGAAGTGTGTGAAATAGGCCACTGGAGTTAAACTGAATAAATGATAAAAATATCAACACGCTGTAAATCTAATCTGTTTTTAAGAGGTGTCATCTTGGACTAGATTGTCAGCTCAAGCCCAGTCTTGACTGAAGGGAGATTCACTTTACAAATGGACGTAAGAATAGCAGCATATGTTTTCTTTGTAATGCCAGGTACCAACATCTGTGATTCTGTGCCCTCAACGCTGGCAGAACTCTGCACCCCCGGACAAATAGGATCATGGAGCTCTGGGCCAGCCTTTGCTCCTGGGGTCCTGAGGTCAGGCAGGGCTGACACGACATGCAGACCGGAGTGATCTAGGAGGACCCTAGGAGTGAAGTGGAAATCCAAAACCAGGCAGCCCCTCTGAAGAGGCTCCTGAGAGGGTGTGGAGGCCAGGGACACAAGGCCGCATCAAGAGAGTGTGCAAACCTGGCTAGGAAACGGGGACGGGATCCTCCGGGTGGAGTCCCAGCTGGATTTAGGTGATGCCTGCAAGCTTCTGCCCAAGCTCTGACAGCTGGAAAGGAAGGATTCCGTCCAAGTCCTCAGGCAATTGTTTGGTAGAATAAGATTGTGGTTTGCTCTCTGGGGGCCAATGCAACATTTAACTTCCCTCTGATGTAACACACAGTGAGCATCCAATAAATGGTAGGTAGGGATAGTTATTACATGGGAAAATAATGACCTTATGGGCTGTAGTTAAGCAATAATATTCGTTATTGGATAGTTCAGTATTATTACTCATCATTAGATCAGGAATATTACTCATCATGAGATAATCTAGCCTGGGTGATTCCGTGGAAAAGAGTGATTCCTTGTGCCCAGTGGCACCTTCTCTGACTCTGTTGGAAGTGACTTTAGCAAGTGGAAGATGTGTCCTATCCTTCCCCATCTATCCTGCATGTCTGCCAGTTCTGCCTTTGCTTTCTTACCACGCGGCCTGGTTGTGGCCTTGGGTGGAGGTTGCAACAAACAGAAGTCTAAAGACTTTGAAAGAGGGCCAGACCTACTTTTCTGCCACTTACCAGCCCTAAATTAATTATTTAGGTACTGCTGGATTTCTTTAAAATAACTTCAACTCTGTTCTTGAATTGATCTGAGAAATATTTCCTTAAAAAAAAAAAAAACCCAAACTTCCATTTTTGGGACTTACTTATTTTGGAAAAGTTAATTGCCACATCGGACAAGAGAGAAGGTCTGGCCACATAGATCAGAGTGTGACCTGGGCATTACTGTCTTCGCCCATTGACCTATGTCACAGGTCATTCCGTCTCACCCGAATCTGTCAAATTTGGAGCAAAGACCCTCCTGCATTTCAGAACTGCTCTGGTTTTCAGAATCCTTCGGATTTTAAAATCAGAATCTACCAGAGTTGATCAGGCTTAACCATCCATGTTTCCCAATGTGCAACATTTTTGTCTGTTATTCTATTTTACAAGGCCTGTTTAAAATGGGCACTAATCCTTATAAATATACTAGAAAAATAGAATTCATTCATGTATATTTTAATAAATAACTTCTTTCCCTTTTTTTTTAAATTGTGCTTTAGATGCAGGTTTACAGAGCAAATTAGTTTCTCATTAAACAATTAATATACACATTGTTTTGTGACCTTGGTTGCCAACCCTGTGACATGTTAACAGTCTCCCCTTCTCAACCTTGAGTTTCCCATTTCCATTTGTCCAGCTCTCCTGTCCCCTCCTGCCTCCTCGTCCTTGTTCTTTCACTGACTTTTAATTACTCTTTTAAACATACAGGACACTCATTCTCACCCCTCTTCACCAGTCAGCTGGATCATGTTTGGGGTCTTTTGATGAGAAGTATTACAAGCCTGTGTTGAACCAGATGGGAACATTCCACTGAGCAGGCGGGATGGGTCCAAGCTCTTTTTATACCAAGATAGTCAGTAGTGATATTTGAAATGGCCAGGGGCGGATGACTGCTTACTGCCTTTTATGTTAGCGTGACACTCTCTTCACTTCTTATTCTCTCCTATTCTGGCAATTGGAGTAATGGAAGAGTCTGGAATCAGGTTGGGTCTAACCCCTGGCTGTATGACCCCTGGTAAATCACGTAGCTGCTCGGAGCCTTGCTTTCCTCCTCTGTACAGTGAGGAAAGCAAGGCCAACTTCATGGAGTCGTTGTCCAGATTAACAACAGGGCTTGATCAAGCTGCCAGGCCCCCGGAAGGTGCTCGGGGAGGTGCAGGCTTTGTCCTTGTGCCAGGCACTCTACCCGTTGTGGCACCGCTGCCCATGTGGGATCTCAGCTTCCAGCAGCAATAAGGGAAACGTGTCCAAGGCCTTTCTCCACTGACAAATTCTCCCAGCTTCCATTTGGCTTATGTAGAATTTGATTGACAGTATCTTTAGCTGACCCATAAAGAGGGATTTAGACAAGGCTGAAATGCATCAAATTCAGTCTTGTCTCTACAGATAAAACACTTTGTTGTGTTTCTGTGAAAAAGTTTGCAGAAACATGGTCACTCGCCATGTTTTAGCCCATTCCCATGACAGAGCTGAGTCTTAATTCCTGCCCCAGCGTCTGATGTTCCCCAACATTTTGACTTTGTCTCCTTGTAACAACTGTTGAGATACCGGTCATGGTGTTGTGGAAAAGACAGGAATCTCTTGAACTTGATCACAAAACATGGAACGTTTAGCCTCTCTCACAGTCCCTAGCACCTCAGCAATAGCTCAGCTTGTGAAAATGGGGTTCACTCATCACCCTTTGACCAACAAAGTGAACCGCTGCCTTCTCCTGAGACGTGATGATGGGTGTCCTTTCACCACAGAGGAGTGATAGCCCAGCTCACACGGATGGGTGCTTACTGTGCACCAGGCATGATTCTCAGCACTTTGAGACCATTCCAGGGACCTTCTGTTTTGTCCTCCGAGCCACCCTATGAGGTCGGAACTCTTTGACCCCCAAAATTTACGCTGACCCCCCTACAGCACCTCCACTGTTCCTCCCCAGACTGAGTCACCATCTTGCTTGGAGGCTGCAATTGTCTCATAACTATTGCTCCTCTCTTTGCCTGCTTCCATCTGTTCTCCGTACAGCAACCAGCGTGATGCTTTTACAGCTTACATAGCACGTCGTCTTCTTTCTCGTTCGGAAAGGCACGATAGCAACGACAACAAACAAACCCACCCTCCAGTGACTTCCCGACATCTTCAAACTCCACATTCCTTACGCAGTCTGCAGAGCCCCGACAGGACCAGGTCTTTGGTCTCACTCTCAACCTTGCTTTCTTGGCTTCAGCCACAGTGGTTTCCTTGCTGTTTCTCAGCCATACTGGACGCAGTTGGCCTCAGGGCCTTTGTACTTGCTGTTCCCAGTACTTGGAATGCTCTTCCCCCAGATACCCTCCTGGCTCTGTCTCTCTCATTTCATTGAAGTCTCTGTTCACATGTGGTCTCTCGGAGAGGTCTTCCCTGACCCCCCATCTAACCCAGCACGTCTGTTACCTTCTGTCTCCTTACCCTGCTCTGTTTTTCTTAATGACATTTATCACTATGTGGCATTATATTATGTATCAATTTTTATGCATTTATTATCTGGCTCATCTCTTTAGAATGTAAACTTTATGGGAGCAGGGACTTTGTTTTGTTCTTTACCGTATCAGACACCTAGAACAGGACCTGGCACGGGGTTGTGTGTGTTATGCTTATGTGCATATATATCTAGATCTAGATGTATGTGTATGTATTTAGTGTACGTGTATATATACGCATTTGGTGTGTGTATATATGTATGCATTTAGTGTGTGTATATGTATGTATTTAGTGTGTATATATGTGTGTGTGTGTATGTATATATACATACATACACACACACACACATACATACATATACATATATATACATACATACACACACACACACATACATACATATACATGAAGAATCCTGGTGGCACAGTGGTTAAGAGCTTGGCTGCTAACCAAAAGGTTGACAGTTCGGATCCACCAGCTGCTCCTTGGAAACCCTATGGGGCAGTTCTCCTCTGTCCTATAGGGTTGCTCTGAGTCAGAATCAACTCGATGGCAATAGATTTGGTTTTGGTTATATATATACACACGTGTATATATCAACTTTACTACTACCAACTTCTATCAAGTTGATTCGTACTGATTGTGACCCCATGGGTATTAGAGTAGAACTGTACACCATGGGGTTTTCAGTGGCTGATTTTTTTGGATGTAGATAACCAGGCCTTTCTTCCTAGTGTCTCTGGGTGGACTTGAACTTCAGTACCTAGGAGTGGCTTAATAAATATTTTGAATGAGTTTTAGAAAAGAGGAATTGGAGCCTTAGAGAGGGCAAGTGACCTTCCTAAGACTACATAACCAGGAAGTGGTGGATCTGGGGTTTGAACCTGGGTGGTTTAAAGCACCTGAGCTTTGAGTTGTCAGTGCAGGTAAATTTGTTTTGTAAGCCAAGGAAGCTGGGCCGTGCTTCAGTGGCCAGGCATCTGCTCCCGAGAACACGACGGTAGACTGGAGTCTCAGCAGAGGCCGGACCCCGTGTTCTTCCTTGTTCCCTCCTCTCTCTGCTCCTGTTGTTCCTCCTTTTCCCAGCTTTCCCCTCTGAGCACAGAGCAGCGGGGACCGTGTTGATGGGGGAGCTGTGGCAGCAGTCCGTATTCCACTTAGGGCATGTGGCTGTTCCCCTCTAGCTGGAGGCATCCCAGCCTGAACCCAGCTGGGCCCACGCTGCCCACGGCCTGGACCCAGTCCATCAGCTGTGCTGGCAAGGCTTTGCTACGGCACCTTTGGGGTATAGGTGAGAAATTGCCACTAGATCTCAGTTCTCCTGGCTGGTAAAGAAGCCCTTTCTTCCTCACCTGGACCCTCTGCTGGGTGGTTATTGACCATGTGGCCTGGAACTAATACAAGGATACACTCCTTCAGCACACCCGCAGCCTAATTAGAAGGATAATGAACAAATACACACTTCTGTGGTTTTTGAAACAGTCACAGGCTTAAAAGCTGCCTTCAGATGCTTCCTCCATCCTGGCAGTGTTGAGACTAGACGACAGTGTAGATGTTTGTATCAGTAGGATGGACTTCATGGGAGAGGATGAGGAAGAATGCCTTCCATGGGTGTTCAGCGTTACACCTTTTGAGAAGCAGTCAGAGCAGAGAAGGTAGAAGAAACTGCACGGATTGCAGGTGCTCAGGCCTCAGGCAGCATCACAGATGTCAAATGTGGGCCAACTAAGCAGAAGAAAGATTCCCTGGGTGGCGCAAACGGTTAACGCGCTCAGCTGCTAACTGAAAGGTTGGAGCTTGGAGTCCTCCCAGCTGTGCCTCGGAAGAAAGGCCTGGCAATCTACTTCGGAAAAATCAGCCATTGAAAACCCTAAGGAACACCGTTCTACTCGGACGCACATGGGGAATCGACTCCATGGCAACTGGGAGCAGAAGAAAGGACCTGCTTCACTGTGACATCGACAGCTCCCCGCTGAGGGGAGTGCCTTTATTTTACGTGGCTCCCCTCTGGAGTGAGAGGGGTTTGACCGGTACACGAGCCTATGGTACCTAATTCCTGATGTGTGAGGAATAACCTGCAGGTGTGTTATAAACACAGCTTTCCAGAGCCTGCTCCCAGGGGTTCAGAGCTAAGTCATCTGAGACGGGGCCTAGGAATCTGCATGGTAGCAATTCCCAGACCATTCTGATGCCTGTTGTCAGGGAAACATACTTAGAGAAAAAGTGGCCCAAGCCCAGGTCTTCATCTATAAGGTGGTTTGATGGGGGTTCATGAAAGAAGCGGACTGGAGGCCAGCTGAGACGCCTGTGTTCAGGGGCTGAGCCTCCTGTGGCTGGCTGGCCCCCCACAGCCTGACCATCTTCAGAGCTGTCCTCTCTGTATCCCACGGGGTGAACCCACCAGATGAAAGCTGTGTTATGTATCACACGTCACTCTTGTCTCCTGCAGTGTGTTTGCCTCTGTTTTTTTGTACCAAATGCTCTGCAGCTCTTGTGAATAAGAACTCCCTGTCGGCTTGTGTTATTGGATTGATTGGTTGGTATTTCTCTTTTGCCTCTCTCTGTTCCAGAATGAGCAGCCCCATGTTCTCCCTCTCCTCTGCATTGGAGGGTTGTTGGGAGAACTAAATGGGTTAATGCATATAAAGTATTTAAAACAGGGTCTGAAAAAAAAATTAAACAGGATCTAGAACTAAATAAATGTCAGTTACCATTGTCATCATCATCACCACCTCATGAGGATTATAAGCCTGTACATTTGTCTAAGTCCACACATGTGACTGAACTCTCTTCGTAAATTCCTTTAGTTGCTCCCAGCGTTTCGTTTAATGGGGCCCAAGTCCCTAGCCCGGCAGCCAAGGCTGACCTCAGCCTCTCTTGCCAATCTCAGCTTTCTTTCGCCCATATGGCGTTTACATTGAGTTGAGGTGCTCACCGTCCCCTCCCATGCTTGTCCACATCTCTTCTCACAGTCGACTTCATGCTTGGAAAGCTTTTCCTGGAACCCCATGCGCTATGACCACCCTTCAGTGCCCAGGACAAAATGCAGAAGTCATCCCCTCCCTCAGAGTTACCCCAACCCTCCCAGATGTTATTAACATTTTCCTCCTGTGAAATCTTAGGGGTTACCTATGTAATGTATCTGCACTTCCCTTATGACAACTAACTCTTTCTACTTTGTGACAGGATCCGTTGAGCTTGGGTCTTCGCTCCCCTACCGGAGGATAAGGGCGGTGGCCATAGGACATGGCTGGGAGTTACATACTTCCTTGTATCCTCACCCTGCCCTAACCTCCCCAACACATTGGCTGTGTGAATAAATAAAAGTATAATGAACATCACGAGGTGCCATGTGCACCCATCAGCCTTGGGTGAAAGGGAAAACAAGCAGATTACGTATGTAATGCCCTCCTTTCCTCATCTCTGTGTCTTTGCCAGCGTGGTCTGAACTCCAGATGTTCTCTCTTATCCTCCCTTCCTCACTCCAATTAAAGCGTCTTGGTTCTGTGTTGGATAGTTGGCTTGCTAATATTTGATTACTGACTTTTATGAGTCAGCTAAATGTTGACAATGGCTTAAGGGCCTTCTCTTGCATTTTTATCAGTACAGATTTCTAATGCTTGTTTTGGGGGAGCAGGGAATCCTTTGGCCAGTGGATTCTAGCCTTTGGCTTAAGCGTTCCTGGTTATGGCAGGGGTTACTACAATAGGTTTTCAAATCCACGTGTGTACTAAGAAATCTGTGCTGACTTAAAAAAAAATATGCTCTCTTGAGATATTGGTAGTGGTATTTTTTCAAATATATGTAGATGTTGTGATGAGTAAAATGAAAGTATTTAAAGGTATTACTGAATGCATACTTTTTGCCTATTGGCATTTTCTCAGTCTCAATGGGATATTAACATAAAAACGACTATTATGTATTGGGTCCACGAAATTTATGTTAAAGAGGTTCTCACAGCCAAAAACTTGTTACCTGTGTCTTGAGACTGTGAAATCCAGTAATATAGCCTCTAACCACTTGTGGCAACTGAGCACTAGAGATGTGTCTGCTGTGACTGTTTTATTTAATTTAAATTTAAAACTGATACTGGATTCGGCTACTTTTTAAGTATGTTTGGAACAACTTGGCTATGTGAAGTTGCTTCTTCACCTGTAAATTTTATGAAATCTAAATGTAGATCAAGTATTTCCAATGAAAATTTAGCATCCAAGTTGGGGTGTGCTGTAAGTATAAAATTTATATCTAACTTCGAAGACCTAGTATAAAAATATATCGTTAAAAATTTTTATATTGATTACATATTGAAATGTTAATATTTTGAGTTAAATAGACAGTGCTATCAATATTACTTTCACATGTTTTTCTAGCTTACCAAACTGGCAGAAATGCAAGATGGAGTAGTGATGGAGACTTCAAATATTTGGGCTTTTACAGACAAATTCATTCAACTAAAAAGCAAACTGTCAGACAACACATTGATATGTTTTGCTGAAAAATTCATCTCCTAATTGGTAAAGGAAGTGACAAAATAGGCCAAGTTCTTTCTGGCCAGAAAGACCCTGGTTGGTAAGCTAGAGAAGAAAGGGGTCCTAGAAGAAGGTGATCCTGTCCTTGGAGCTCATCAGGACAAAGCTGCAGAAGACTAGGCAGAGGGACCCTAGATTTGAGCAGGGCAGGCTTCAGAAACTTCAGAAAAGAGTGTAAGTGTGATGCCAGGGCATGCAATTCCAATGGGAGAGAGGGCTCAATAACGTTTGGGAAATCTCAAAAAGTAACTGCCA
The DNA here is from genome assembly GCF_000243295.1 of Trichechus manatus latirostris. Lineage (NCBI taxonomy): Eukaryota > Metazoa > Chordata > Mammalia > Sirenia > Trichechidae > Trichechus > Trichechus manatus. The sequence goes on along the minus strand of NW_004444012.1, from coordinate 1,342,919 downwards.
CGGCCACTGCAGAAGATCTCAGCGAGGGAGAAAAGAAGATATTTAGGAACATACATTTAAGAACGTATCTTCTTCCTTTCTAAGATCATTTGTAATTGCATTATGGATGCTTGAGGAGCTCTCTCAAGAGCTCAGAGGCAAAAAGGGCATGTATCAAAGATGGACAGAAGGACATATAACCAAGAGGAGTATGACAGAGTGGCACCAACGTGTAAGAGAGAGTTCAGATCAGCTGATGTGTGAAAAATAATGGCAACATTAAGAGCCACTTTAGTTACTGTCTTAGTCATCTAGTGCTGCTCTAACAGAAATACCACAAGTGGATGGCTTTAACAAAGAGAAGTTTATTTCTTACAGTAAAGTAGGCTGAGTCCAAATTCAGGGCGTCAACTCCAGGGGAAGGCTTTCTTTCTCTATTGGCTTTCTCATCTATGTTCCCGTGGACTAGGAGCTTCTCCGCACAGGGACCCCAGGTCCAAAGGACATGCTCTGCCCCTAGCACTGCTTTCTTGGTGGTATGAGGTCCCCCTGTCTCTCTGCTCACTTTTCTCTTTTATATCTCAAGAGATTGCCTCAGCAGTGAGTTGAAGATAATGGTGATGGAATAATTTGGAAAAGGATAATAAGAATAGCAGCACAACTGGAAGAATATAATTGATGTCACTGAATTGTACATGCAGAAATTTCTGAAATGGTATATCTTTGGCTATGTATATTTTCACCAAAAAAAAAAAAAAAAAAGGTACTCCAAGGTTGAGAAGGGAGAGTGTTGACAGGTCATGGGGTTGTTAACCAATATCATAAAACAATATGTGTACTGACTGTTTAATGAGAAACTGTTCTGTAAACCTGCATCTAAAATACAGTAAAAAAAAAAAAAAAAGAGATTGCCTCAGGATACAACCCAATCTTGTAGATTGAGTCCTGCCTTACTAACACAACTGCCACCCATCCTCCCTCATTAACATCATAGAGGCAGGATTTACAAAATACAGGAAAATCACACAATACCAGGAATCATGGCCCAGCCAAATGGATACATACATTTTTGGGGGGACATAATTCAGTCCATGACAGGTTGGTGCAGAAAGAGTAACAAAAAGGAACAGTTTGTGTAGAACTGTTGTATAGAACAGCACTTATCTTGGTCCTGAGATTGGCAGAATGAACATTAATTAATAACAAGGAATTGAGAGCTCATGGCTCTTGGCCTGAATGAATTATATCCCATGGGACCAAAAAGCCATCAATAAGTCCATTGAACTTCTGACAATCTTTCTGAGAGGACAAGAAAAATGCTCAGTGAAGGTGGGAGGTGGGGGGAGGGCAAATAAAGTTTCCAAATTTAAAAAGGGAGAAAGTGGATTGTGAAGACTCTAGGATAGTGAGCTTAACATCAATTCCAGGCAGGACTCCTTTAGTTTATGAAGAGGATGGTTGTGAACGTTAGAAAAAACTGTTAGTGATCAGTAGGAGCCAATTTAGGTTCACCAAAAATAAGTCATCTCAGAGAAGTTGCTTTTTTGTAATTGTTAGCATTATTGCACTAGAAGATGGGGATAGTGTTTGCCATATATATCTGCAGTTCATAAGGCAGTTAATAAGGTCTGTCATGAAAGGGTTGTGAACCAAATTGAGAAATGCAAACTGAATGATACCAGAATTGTTGATGACTAATGGCCATACTCAAAGGATTTGTTGTTGTTGGTTGCTGTCAAGTTGGCTCTGACAGAATGAAGGCGTAACAGAATGTATAACAGAACGAACCATTGCCCACTTGTGCCATCTTCATGAATGTTGGTATATTTGAGTCCATTGTCACAGATATGGTAGCAATCCATCTCATTGAGGGTTTCCCTCGTTTTACCGAATCTGATGTCCTTTTCTAGTGATTTGTCTTTCTTGATGGTGGTGTCCAAAGTAAGTGAGTCAAAGTCTTGCCATTGGCTACTGATTATTTCTTACTTACTAGAATGTAAACCCCATGAGAGCAGCATTTTTGTTTTGTTTCCCACTGTTACTGCAGCACCTGTGTGCCTCACAAAAAATTGGTGATCAATACATTTTTTGTGAATTAATTGATTTGAAATACATAGACTGATAATTTGCTAATGATTGTCATAGATTATTCATTTTCTGGTCATGCATCATTTTTCCTCTTCTTGGTCTTGTCCATTCAACAATTTTATCAATGAATTAGGTAAAGTTAAAAAAAGACATGCTTATCAATTTGCAGATGTCATAAAGCCTTTAAAAAAAGCGACTATGTTGAATGGCAGAATATGAAATGATCTTGACAGGAATGATGGACCTCATCTAAGAAGATGATGTTTAATAGGCGTAAACAAGAAGGCCTGCACTTAGTTCCAAGAAGCTAAGAGAACCAGCAGCAGTGGTACATGTAAACAAGACTTAGAGGTGTTAAATTGACAGTAAACTCAATATGAGTCTACAATGTGGTGTGCCTGGGAAAGAACTAATGTGAGCTTGGGCTACGTTGAGATAGACAAAGATAAATAGGAGGGTTTTGGTAGGAAAATGGCTGGAATGGCTAAGGGACCTGAGAACCATGTTCTGGAAAGAACTGTTGGAGCCATGGGGAGCACATAGCTTGGAGACGTATAGTTGTTGTTGTCAATTGCCGTTGATGCTGACTCATGGTGACCCCATGGGTTTCGGAGTAGAACTCGCCATAGGGTTTTCTTGGCTGTAGTCTTAATGGAAGCAGATCGCCAGGCATATTTTCCAAGGTACCACTGGGTGGGTTAGAACCACTAACCTTAGGTTAGCAGTCAAGTGCAAACCAGTTAAGCCACCTAGGGATCTTGAAGACATATAGTAAATGACTTTACTCAAAATATGAGAGAAGTAGACTTGCTATTTATGGACCAAATGGGGACAAAGAGGACCAACCAGTCGAAAATAAAGGAGGTTGATTTAAACATAGCATGCATTTTCTAACAGCTAAGATGAAATGAAATACCACAGCCACCCATCTCTGGAGGGATGCAAGGATGTCTGGATGACGTTGGAGATTTATCTGATATCAGAGAGGTCATCCTAGCACTGGGAGCATAGCATTTCAGTCGTTTGTTCATTTGAATGCTACTAATGGCATAGCAGATGATTTGAAAACTATGAAAAATAAGCATTATTTTTATTTTGTAAGTAAATCATTTCTAGTTGCCAGAGGCTGTGATACGTCCTAGTGGTTATGTCATCAAATCACAACACGTACAGTGTATTGCCAGATGTTAAATTCTGTCACATTGCATTTCTGAAAAAAGTTTAGAAAGTACATAGAAAAAAAGAACTTTTTAAAAAAGAAAGAACTGTATAGACCTCATCTTTAGTTTTTATGAATTCTCTTTTTTCCCCTCTACCTTTTGCCTGTTATGGATTGAAATGTGTCCCCCCAAAATGTGTGTCAACTTGGCTAGGCCATGATTCCCAGTATTGTGTAGTTCTTCACCATTTTGTGATCTGATGTGATTGTCCTATGTGCTGTAAATCCTAACCTCTGTGACGTTAGTGAAGCAGGATTCAATCTACAGGATTAGGTTGTATCTCGAGTCAATCTCTTTTGAGATATAAAAGAATTGAGCAGAGAAGAGAGGGACCTCATGTCACCAAGAAAGAAGTGCCAGGAGCACATCCTTTAGACCCAGGGTTCCTGCTCTGAGAAGCTCCTAGACCAGGGGAAGATTGATGACAAGGACCTTCCCCCAGAGCTGCCAGACAGAGAAAGCCTTCCCCTGGAGCTGGTGCCCTGAATTTGGACTTTTAGCCTACTAGACTGTGAGAGAGTAAACTTCTGTTTGTTGAAGCCATCCACTTGTGGTACTTCTTTTATAGCAGCACTAGATGACTAAGACACTGCCCTTATCCTTTTTCTCCTGGATAATTCTTTCTTGGCTAGGTTGTAGTCTTTAAAGTTTTTAAAATACAGCTGATTTCATCTAAATGGTGGAGAAGTCAGACTGAGTTAATGAAAAAAATCTGAGCCATAGGGCATTTTATAATAAACACAGCTTTTCCAGTCGTAAGAACATGTACTCAGAGTAACCTTACGGAGAGAAGGAAGAGAAAACAAGGTCCTCAAATCCTGCCCAGGCCAGAGAAGGACCTTTCCCAACGAGCACAGTGGTTGGCTGGGTACAAGGGTTGCTGGGAAAGAGTTTTGTTCAAAAGAAGTTAAACAGTGCCTTTATACACCATGATTAAAAAACAGAATGAAACAATTGAGCCTTTTTATCAGACATCAATGAAATCTTATTATAGATCTCTGAACTGGTACCACAGCTCTGAAGATAAAGCCAGTAGAAGTGTCCGTGTGTCTTGCCTGTGCTTTTCCCTTTGGAAAAATCTACTGGCAGCACATTTCCCTAAGTCCACTGACCCTGGGAGTTGCAAAGAACCCCGATCTCTCCCAGTCCAGTCCCACCATTTTGCCCACAGAGATCACTGACTTACATGAAGTTGTGTGGCTTCTCTGCAATGAATAAAAAAATTATCCTTCACTTGGTTTACAAGACAAATGTTTTCCAAAGTGAAAATATCAGATTAGATATTGTTAGCAGTGTAGGTGGGAAGGAGGAATAGAGGCTTGCACTGAAACCTGGTTTTATTCATATTTTGTTATTTTGAAATTGTTACCTTTCCTCAGACAGCCTAATCCTCCCCTTTGGAAAAAAACAGCCCAGCTACCACCTCACAAAGGTAAATCACAAAAAGATGTAAGGACTCAGCACAAGGAACAGACGAATCCCTGATGGGTTTGAATTGCCTCCGCTCATCCGAATATATAACAGCTGGTCTAGATTCAGGGCCACAGCCCAGTTTGCTCTTGAAAATGGGTGTTTTGCTTCCCCGTTGTGGTGGTTCTTTCTGTCTTTTTCCCATTCTGCTTCCTTATCCTGAGGTCTGGCTAAATACTTTGCTTCTCTCCTTTCAGAGTCTGGAGGGTTGTGTAGCTTAGAGGGGCAGCAGGGTCCAGTTTCAGCAGCCCCCACAGTGGTCTGTGTGGTCCCCATCTAATGCTGGCTTTGCCTTTGGCATCTTCCAGAGGCAGTTGAAGCTGAGACTACGGGAAGGTGGGGGGATGAGTAGATGGGCCTCCTGGTTCCATGTTTTGTTGTGTTCAGTTCACTGATTGTGTTTTATATAAATGACTGTACTGTTCCCAGGCAGGGAACATGGCTCCCAAGAGGAATGCCATGAAGAGCCTCCCTCTGTTCCCCCTCATTGGGACGCCCAGGGAACCTCCACAGATTCCATCCTCCGGCAGCTCCTTCCGCAGGAGAGCAATGGAAGGAAGCCCCTTTCTTTTTATATATTTTTGAATTTTATTGTTGTACTTCAAGTTGAAAGTTTTCCATTCAAGTAGTCTCTCATACAAAAATTTATACATAGTTATGGGACCCTAGCTGCTCTCCGTATACTGTGACAGCACACTCCTCCTTTCCACCTCGGATTTCCTTTGTCCATTCAAACAGCTCCTGACCCTCTCTGCCTTCTCATCTCACCTCCGGACAGAAGCTGCCCTTTAGTCTCACATATCTACTTGAGCTAAGAAGCACACTCTTCACGAGTATCATTTTATGCCCCACAGTCCAGTTTAATCTTTGTCTGAAGAGTTGGCCTCGGGAATGGTTTTGATTTTGGACTAACAGAGAGTCTGGGGACCATGTCTTCTGGGGTTCCTCGAGTCTCAGTCAAACCATTAAGTCTGGTCTTTTTACTAGAATTTGAGTTCTGCACCCTACTTTTCTCCTGCTCCATCAGGGACTCTCTGTTGTGTTCCCTGTCAGGGCGGTCATTGGTGGTAGCTGGGCACCATCTAGTTCTTCTGGTCTCAGGCTGATGCAGTCTCTGGTTTATGCGGCCCTTTCTGTCTCTTGAGGAAGCCCCTTTCTTGTAATGAGTTCTAGTGCCTTGTGATCTGAGAAAAAAGACTTAAGCCCAAACTCACAGCAAGCTCCAGAAGAGAAGATTTAAATCTGAAAGAAAGCTTTACCTACCTCAGTCCACCTCAGAGTAATGGGGCCTTTCAGTCATCCTCAGCCACGTTTCCCGAAGCTTGGGGGAGGGCCTTCTTGAGCTCTTGGTCTGCACCAGCTCTGTGAGAGGTGCTTTACATGAAGCAACCCTTCTCTGCTCCGTAATAAGGTTTACTACCACGTACCAGCTACTTCTTTAGGCATTTGAGTTGTGTCAAGTCATTTAATCCTTAAAACCACTCTGTAATACCTAATTTTCAGAGAAGGAAACCGAATCACTGAGAAGTTGTCATTTCCCGAAGGGAGTGGCAGGATCAGGCAGGCTGGCTCCAGAATCGGGTCATAACCACTGAGTTCTCTGGTCGCACCATGGGCCATGTTGGCTTCCCCGTGGTGTGCTACAGGAGAAGGTTCAAATTCCTGGGCATGGTATTCACAGCATTCAGGATTTGGTGTCAATCTCTTTTCTAGGCATGTATTCCTCCTTCAAGCATTCTTATATTCTAGCTAGACCCAACCATCTAACTGTCCACAGGTCCCACTGGCCTGTTCACCTTTGTATCTTTGCTCAGTTTCCTGTCCTTAGATGCCCTGGGTCCTCTCCCTGTTTGGTAGAAACTTACTCGTCATCCATGGCCAAGCTCACATGCTGCTTCCTCCGTTGAAGCCTGCCTGCCTTCTTCCAGCTGTAATAATTCCCCCACTTCTGTGCTCAGAGGAGCACTTTTTTTTGTTTGTTTTTTAATTTTTTTTAAATTGTACTTTAGGTGAGGGTTTACAGAACAAATAGTTTCTCATTACACAGTCAGTACACGTATTGTTTTATGACATTGGTTAACAAACCCACATGTCAACTCTCCCTTCTTGACCTTGGAGGACCTTTTTTCTTTTTTGGTGAACATATACGTAGCCAAGGATACACCATTTCAAAAATTTCTACATGTGCAATACGGTGATATTGTTCTTCCAGTTGTGCTGCTGTTCTCACTATCCTTTTCTAAATTATTCCATCACCATTATCTTCAACTTACTGCCCCCTAGGCTTCCCATCAAACCTTTTGAGTTGCCGTTGTCAATTTGATCTCACATAGATAATTCTTTTTTTTTTGTACTTTCAATGAAGGTTTACAGAATAGTTTCTCATTAAACAGTACACATATTGTCCTATGACAATGGTTAACAACCCCACGACATGTCAGCACTGTCCTTTCTCTACCTTGGGTTCCCTATCACCAGCTTTTCTGTCCCCTCCTGGCTTCTAGTCCTTGTCCCTGGACTGCTGTGCCTCAGAGGAGCACTTTTGTGTGTTTTACCTTCATGGGAAGCATCTCAGTTTGACCTCTCTCTCTCTACCTGCTTACCTGTCTGCCTATCACCATCTTCACCATTATCATCATCATCATCTTCTATTCTCTCATCTCTTTCTTGCGTCTCTCCCTACCCTAGACTGTCAGTTCCACAAAAGAAGGCACTCTGTCTTCTTTTCTTGACACTGGATACCCGGCATCTATCACAGAGCTTGGTATCAAAAAAACAAAAAAACCGTTGCTGTCGAGTTGATTCCGACTCATAGAGACCCTGTGTATAGTAGGGACTCAAATATTTTTTTGAATGAATGATTAAATGAATAGATGTTTGCACCTTTCTTTGAGTAGCTATGACATTCTACGTTGTATTTTCGTTCTCTTTGTGAAATATTTCTCTGCCAAACTTGATTATAAACCCCTTAGACAGGCTCGGAGCTCAGAGAATATCTTATCCATCTCAGCATCCATTAAATACTTAAAATGAGGTGCCTAACACAGTCGCTATGAGTCGGCAGCGACTTGACAGCAACAGGTTTGGGTTTGGGTTTTGAAAAAGCGCTCATCAATGCGTATTTGTTCACTTGACCTGAAATGACCTCACGATGCTTTCAGCCATCACACTGCCATTTATTTGACTGTTTCTGTGCTACCAACAAGTGTTTGAAAATGCATCTTTTTTTCCTCCTGTGGGAGCCTCGGTACCATGGCAACCAAATTGGTTTGACTTGGAAGTGTGTCCTAGGAGCTGAAGGCTTTTCCTTCTACCTGCTGCTCTACAGGCTGTGCGCGCAGCCACTTTCCACAAAAGGCTGTTGTTTCAGTTGGAGCAGGTCTGAGTAGGTGGCTCCCCCTTACTCACCACTCTCTGGCACATGTCCACCTGGCCTGCCCCACCTCCACCTCTCACCTTGTGATTGATGAGTTATTCTGAGCTCTGTAATCATGATGTCAGAAAATCAACAGTGATCATTCCCTGGGTGCTCTCATTGGCTCAGAATCCCAAAGCCCACCCAAGGCCAGATGTGCTGAGAAAAGCAGCTGGCGAGCTGTGCTTTTGCAGACTGGGCGCAGCTGGCCATAAGGAGTGCTGACTCTCAATTTGTGTCTATGTCTCTCATCTTTCATGTAGGTAATCACTATTATGTCCCCGATGCAGAATAAGCTTACTGGACTTGTTGTATGTACCGTGCCCAGCCTTCCATTTTCCAGCTGGGCATTTGATGAGAATTGTCATGCCAGGATGTTGGCAGCTTTGGTACAAGACAAGCAAGGCTGTGAGCCAGGACGGAGAAGGTCAAGTACAGCATCCAGAGGAACCGGAGAGAAAATAGGAACCAAGGCTGGGCATAAGGCAAGGCCAGGGTTAAGGCAGCTTTAGACAGGCGGGGAGCACAGACAAGAGACCCCAGAAATACAGATAACTCACAGGTAGAACAGTAGCTGCTAGAGATGGGTACCTTGCCGCGCCGTCTGCAGTCTACGTTCTGGGGAGATATAGACCCTAGAATATGCGGTAAGTGCCCCGAGGCAGGGCTTTTGGTCTCTTTTGTCCCATATGTCACCCCCACCTCCAAGAACAGTGCTTGGCACATAGAAGGTGCTCAGTAAATATTTGGTGATTAAATGAATGAGCCCTGGTCAGATAATTGTTTTCATTTTATTTGTTAATTTAGTAACTTACAGTTGAGCAAAAACATTCACACACGTTATGTCATGTGATCGTTATAACTGTTCTTTGTATTATTCTGTTTAAGGAGGCTTGGTGGCTCTGTGGTTGAGCACTCAGCTGCTAACCGAAAGTTTGGTGGTTTGAACCCACCAGCCACTCCATGGAAGAAAGGTGTGGCAGTCTGCTTCCCTAACGATTACGGCCTTGGAAACCTATGGGGCAGTTCTGCTCTGTGTTGTAGGGTCACAGTGGTTTGGGTTAGGGTTTATTATCCTGTTTTAGAAATGAGAGAGGCAGGCGGTTAAAGGGGCTGAGGGACGAACGGTGGCTCAGCTAGAATACGGCACTGCAGGGCCTCTACCTTGAGTCAGGAGCTCCTTCCACTACTTGGAGTTGCCTGTCCACAAACAAGACGTCAGGGACAAGGACAGTCTGGAGCTAGGGACAGACTGGCACCTAGCAGGAAGACGCATATCCTTTTTCTGGGATCCAGTGACTGATTCTCCGCCTGGGGCAGCGCAGGCTGGATATGCAGCAACTCCTCATGCCTTTCAGCCTCCGGCCAGCACAGTCCGGGTTCAAGATTGCTGCCTGTAAGTCCAGGGGCTGCTGTGAGATGGGGAGGGGGCAGGGGGCTGCTGAGCTAAGCCAGCAGTCATGGCTGGCCCTCGGGGAGCGCTCCTGAGCACCAGTTTGTTTACTGGGTGTTTCAGCCAGGAGGCTGAGGCCTGGGGGCTTCAGCTGAAGCTTACTCACCCTAGCCAGCTAGGCATTTTGACTGTTGTATGCTTTGCAAATGATCTCTGCTGTGTCAGGCACTGTACTCACTGCTCTCCATGAATTACTGCATTCAGTCCTTCAGCAATGCAGTGAAGTAGACGCTATTGCTGTTCCCAACTTGTAAACAGGGAACTCAGGGTTTCATAGTGTCCCTGCTCAGCTCGGGAAGCTTTGACAGCTCTCTCTTTACTGTACACAAAGCTAAAACACCTGAAAGGTCTAGACATTGAAGGCCCCTCCCGATTTATGAAGGACCTGGACCTTCACCACACTCTCCTGCTTCTCCTCATCTCTCCCTCCTTTTCCTTAAACTGTGCTTTTGCTGGGGGCGTTGGTAGTTCAGGTAGAAATGTCACCTGCTGTGCGGGAGACCCAGTTTGATTCCCAGCCAGTACACCTCATGCGCAGCCACTCCGTCTGTCAGGGAAGACTTGTGTGTTGCTACCATGCGGAACAGGTTTCAAGTGGAACTTCCAGACTAAGACAGACTAGGAAGAGAGGGTTGATGGTCTACTCCTGAAAATCGGCCAGTGAACGCCCTAGGGCTTGCGATGGTCCAGTCCCCAACTGTTCATGGGGATGCTGCAGGACTGGATATCGTTTTGTTGCATTGTGCTTGTGGTCGCTGGGAGTCAGGGGCTGACTCGATGGCAGCTAAGAATAACGACGGTAATAACCTTTGCTAGCCATCGACTTGCAAGTCACTCTCCTTTTGTCTCACCCTTTAACTTTGCTCATACTTCAACTTCTTCATCGACCTTCTTGACTCCTCCAATCTGTGTTAACCTTTGCCTTTTCCAAAGTCATAAGAGTTTTAATTTAGTGCAAACAAAAGACACCTGTGCATTGCTCCTGATCTCTGTGTTAGAGTCGACACCCCATCTGTCCTTTGCAGGCCTGGACAACATCTCATACTGCTCATATGTCTGTCTCTCCCGTGTTCCTGTCGGTGAATTTATTGCGGGATCACTTTGAGTTAGTTTTGCAGGAACGGGGGATTTATGCTGATCAAGTCTTCTCCTCCCTGGTTTCTCTTGAATTCATCAGTATGCATCTGCAAATGGCTGACTGGGGAGTCACAGTCCATCAGCTACTAGAAGTGCACGTTCATATGGTGTTCGTAGAGTCTCTACTTATTTCCGCTGTCCTTTTCTACCATCTGTATATAAATGCCAGAACAGATCCAGATCATGTGAAGTATTTATTTCTCACTCACCTACCAGATGACAGCCTTTCAGAAAGTTCCTTTACGTCTTTGAACCTTATAGCCATGTCTGTAAAATGGGTTGAGTAATCACCTACTTGATAGGTTGTAGTAAGGTCTAAATGAAATAATGTCTGCAGCGGGTCTGACATAGTAGGTGATCAAGCTACTAAAAAATAGCAGTTTTAGGAAAAATAGCAGTTGTTGGTCCTACACCATTGAATGGAATCACAATGCATACTTCTAGGCATTTTTCAGATATTGATGTAATAGCTGTGCCTTGTTTTATTGTCCAGGATAAATTTCTAGGAGATGAGTTGAAATCTTTGTTATGGTGTATTTCAAATTACATCTAATCTCAGCAGAAGTTATCAGAATGGTTAATTCTGATGCCGACCTAAAACAATCAAATTGGTGCCCTCTGTACTAGCCCAGTGGTTAAGAGCTCAGCTGTTAACCAAAAGGATGGCAGTTCGAATCCACCAACCACTCCTTGGAAACCCTATGGGACAGTTCTACTGTGTCCTGTATGGTCACTTTGAGACAGAATTGACTCAATGGCAATGGGTTATGCTAGCAACGGTTAAGTACATGGCTGCTAATCAAACAGCTGGTGGTTCAAACCCAACCAGCGGCTCCGTGGGAGAAAGACATGGTGATCTGCCCCAGTAAAGATTACAGCCAAGAAAACCCTATGGGGGCATTTTTTTTCTATCACATGGGATCACTATGAGTTGGAATCCACTCAGTGGCACCCAACAACAGCAGCAGCAACAACGCACGAGCTCTAACGTAATTAAACTGAGGGTTATTGGAAGTGGTGGGCACAGGTGAGAAAAAGGCAGCACCCTGTCTAATTGATCTTACTTAGGCCATTGTGGCTTTGCATGAGAAGGAGGCAGGCAGAGCTGGGACTGTGTTCTTCAGGACTGTACATTCCACCCTGTGAGTTACGGGGTGCTACATCAACAGTGATGGGTCCCGCCCCTTCCAGAGCAGAGTATGCCCGGAAGTGCCCTAATGGCTTAATTTATAAGCAGCTTCAGTGGTATGTGAGGCTGAAGACATATCGTCTCATTAAAAAATAGCAGAGAGTTCTGACATTGCAACCTTTAAAACAATATCCATCCCCGCGGGACTGAGCAAACAGCTCTTTCATGCAGGAGATTTGGTCCTACACAGTGTCAGTCCCGCCTCCCGAAACTGAGTGTTTAAGCCCTGACTCATGACTTTTCCCCAGGAGCTGCCAGTATTTATGGTATTTTAGAAAAATACAGGACAGGTAAAAAGGAAGGTAAAACGGGTTTTTAATGTGTTGCTGTAGGAATAGAAGAGGCCAGCAACTATAAAGGATAATTGAAACTTACAGATAATTAAAGGAAAGGGATCATGTTTTAGAGGATGGTTTAAACACCTTCTTTACTGTGTCTTGAATCAGGGATGCTGTCAGAAAACACAATCGGCTGGTTGTAATTTGCTATCTTTTTATTTTCCCCGTCAAACCTCCAGTGGAGCAGCTAATCAGTAATGAAATGTTGAAAAGATTGTTAAGTAGAAGGAGGAAGATGAGTAGCAAAAAATCAAAAGAAAAAAATGGCCCATTTCCGACCCTATACCCTCAGCACGTGTCATGGTTTGAATTATGTCCCCCCAAAAATGTGTGTATCAATTTGGCGGGGCCATGATTCCCAGAATTGTGTGGTTGGCCTCCATTTTGTGATTGTAATTTTAGGTTAAAGAAGATTAGGGTGGGATTGTAACACCACCCTTACCCAGGTCACATCCCTGATCCAATGTAAAGGGAGTTTCCCTAGGGTGTGGCCTGTACCACCTTTTACCTTACAAAAGATGAAAGGGAAGCAAGCAGAGAATTGGGACCTCATACCACCAAGAAGGAAGCACCAGGAGCAGAGCGTGTCCTTTGGACCCGCGGTTCCTGCGCCGAGAAGCTCCTAGTCCGGGGGAAGACTGATGATGACGAGGACCTTCCTGCAGAGCTGACAGAGAGAGGAAGCCTTCCCCTGGAGCTGATGCCCTGAATTTGGACTTCTAGCCCACTAGACAGTGGGAAAATAAATTTCTCTTTGTGAAAGCCATCCACGTATGGTATTCCTGTTGGAGCAGTACTAGATGACTAAGACAGCATGTAAATAATTGAGTGTTTACTGTGGTTGGCTTTCCGGGTTGACTAACATGTAGCTGCTTCTAAGCTCATCCATCGTTCCGCCAGTGGCCTCCGAGGCATCCTAGTCTCGCCAGTCTCTGTTTTTCTGGCTCTTTCTGTGTCTCTGAGACACACACACCCACCAAATCCCACCCCCCTCCTTGTCAGTCATGGTCAATGCCACCTCTGCCTTCTTTGCTTTGAGCAACCCCTAACAAACGGAAATAGAAAATATCCACCGCGTAATGGCATCAAGAAGGATTTCTCAACATACCTGATCACACGTTGCCCTTTTGGGAGAGCTGAAAGTTGTGTCTGGTGGTCTGAATTGAATCCCATTGGGGTTAAAAAAAAAACTTGCCATATCACACGATTCCGTCCACAGCAAAATTTGTGCTGTGAATTGTAATGAAATGATACTGTTATAATTGAGAGGAGATGAACTGTATTGTGCTGAAAATTCAATGAACACGAATGTCACTGTGATATGCTGTGTGTGAGGTGTTTTGGGAAGGCCCTTGGTGCCCGTCAGGACCCTCAGCAGCTGCATTCGGCTGCTCCGTAGCCCTGGGTGGGCGTTACCCCGTCTGAATCAGAGCTTTTGACTTGATGACCTTTGTTTTTAAACAAAACAAAATAATCTGTTATTTATATTTACAAACTAGCATGAATATTTATTATAATTATCACATTATTAATAGTCATTAATTTATTCAAGCAAGAGATATTTTGTTAAATGTGTACTGAAAGCAAGAAGTGTCTAGTGGAGAGGACCTAGCCTTTAGAGGCAGAGTTGGGTTTGAGTCTTGCTTTTTCTACTGATTGGCTATATGACTGAACAAGTTGCAAAATTTGTCTAAGTCTCAGTTTCCTCATCTGTAAAGTGGGGATAATAATACATACCTTAAGAGGCTGTCCTGAATTTTTAAGTGAGATCATGTATACAAAGCACGTAGCACACTACGTAAACCAGTGACACTGAATAAATGGCCATTATTGGTGTTGCCATTGTTACCGTTTGTATTAAGTCCTCGTTGGTCCGAGACCGAGGTGAGAGTGATTCTGAAGCTGGAAAAATACTAGGCCTAGTCATCTGGAAAGGAGCCCTGGAGGCATGGTGGTTAAGCGCTCGACTGCTAACCGAAAGGTCCTGGGTTCGAACCCACCAGCCCTTCCGCCAGAGAAAGAGGTGGCAGTCTGTTTCTGTAAGGATTTACAGCCTTGGAAACCCTGTGGGGCAGTTCTGCTCTGTCCTGTAGGGTTGCCTTGAGTCGGAATCGAATTGTTGGCAACTTTTTTTTTTTTTAAGTCATCTTGAAGGAGTGGAATCAGAGATGGGGAAATACAAGAAATTGTCACATTCTTCAAAAAAACTTTGAAAACCCCTGAAAGAAGGCAAAACCAGTCAGATAAAATACAGGAGAGAGTGAAAGAGAGGGGCTGAGCTCTGGGTGAAACCAGACAGGGAAGTTTCGAGTCCCCTAACTGGAACACGGGAGTGGTATTGTGAACCGCTCTTAAAATACACCACAGCGAATTCCACAATGAGGGGGAGCCTACCCACGTGTGGGGCTGAGCGAGCAAGCTCAGAGGGGAGGCAGACATTTTTTATTTTTATTTTTTTATCAAAGTGTAATTTTCTTGAAGTAAAATGCACAGATTATAAGTTCCATGCGTTTTGATAGTTGCGTGTACTTGTGTAACCGCCACCCTGCTTAATATAAAGATCATTTCCATCAACTCAGAAAATTCCCGTTGGCCCCTTTTCTGCTACCCTCCCCTCCCCACCCCCCAGGGACAACCACTTTCTAATTTCTAGTATCAGAATTGTACGTGCTCTCGTGTTTAATATAGATGGAGTCATGCCATGTGTGTATTTGTGTGTCTGGCATCTCTCACTCATTCTAACGTTCGTAAGATCGTTCCTGGCATTGGGAGGATGGGTAGTTTGTACCTTTTTATTTCTGAGTAGTATTCCTTTGTGTGAATATCCCACAATTTGTTTATCCATTCTCCTCTGACGGACGGTTGGGTTTCTAGTTTGGGGATATCGTGAACAAGCCTACAATGTACGTTCATGGTTAAGTCTTATTTATTTATTTATTTTTAAATTGTGTTTTAGGTGAAAATTTACAGCTCAGGTTAGTTTCTCATACAAACATTTATACACACATTGTTATGTGGCCCTAGTTGCTATTCCTATAATGTGACACCACACTCCATCTTTCTATCCTGGATTTCCCATGTCCATTCAACCAGCTCCTGTCCTTTTCTGCCTTCTCTTCTCGCCTCCAGACAGGAGCTGCCCATTTAGTCTCGTGTATCTATTTGAATTAAGAAGCACATTCTTCATGAGTATTATTTTATTTCTTATAGTCCAGTCTATTCTTTGAAGAGTTGGCTTCAGGAATGGTTTTAGTTCTTGGGTTAACAGAGAGTCCGGAGGCCATGTCTTCTGGGGTTCCTCCAGTCTCAGTCAGACCATTAAGTCTGGTCTTTTTACTTGAATTTGAGTTCTCCACCCCACTTTTCTCCTGTGCTGTCAGGAACTCTGTGTTGTGTTCCCTGTGAGGGCAGTCATTGGTAGTAGCCGGGCACCATCTAGTTCTTCTGGTCTCAGGCTGATGGCGTCCCTGGTTTATGTGGCCCCTTTTGTCTCTTGGGCTAATATTTTCCTTGTGACTTTGGTGTTCTTCATTCTTCTTTGCTCCAGGTGGGTTGGGACCAGTTGATGCATCTTAGATGGCCGCTCGCTAGCAGCCCCAGATGCCACTCACCAAAGGGGGATGCAGAACATTTTCTTAATAAACTTTGTTATGCCAGTTGACCGAGATGTCCCCTGAAACCATGGTCCCCAGACCCCTCCCCCTGCTACACAGTTCCTCAAAGTGTTTGGTTCTGTTCAGAAAACTTCTTAGCTTTTGGTTTAGTGCAGTGGTGCTGACTTCCCCTGTATTGTGTGTTGTCCTTCCCTTCACCTGAGATAATTCTTGTCTACTATCTAGTTAGTGATTTCCCCTCTCCCTCCCTCTGTACCCTCGTAACCATCAAAGAATGTTTTCTTCTGTGTTTAAACCTTTTCTTGAGTTCTTATAATAGTGGTCTCATACAATATTTGTTCTTTTGTGACTGACTAATTTCACTCAGCGTGATGCCTTCCAGATTCATCCGTGTTATGAGATGTTTCGAGGATTCATCGCATTGTGTAGTACTGCATTGTGTAAATATTCCATAATTTGTTTATCCATTCGTCTGTTGATGGGCACCTAGGTTGTTTCCACCTTTTTGCTGTTGTGAGCAGTGCTGCAGTGAACATGGGTGTACATATATCTATTCGTGTGACAGCTCTTATTTCTCTAGGATATATTCCAAGGAGTGGGATTGCTGGATCATATAGTACTTCTATTTCTAGCTTTTTAAGAAAGCACCAAATCGATTTCCAAAGTGGTTATACCATTTTACATTCCCACCAGCAGTGTATAAGTGTTACAGTCTCTCTACAACCTCTCCAACATTTATTATTTGTGTTTTTTGGATTAATGCTAGCCTTGTTGGAGTGGGATGGTATCTCATTGTAGTTTTGATTTGCATTTCTCTAATAGCTAACGATCATGAGCATTTCCTCATGTGTCTGTTAGCTGCCTGAGTGTCTTCTTTGGTGAAGTGCCTGTTCATATCCTTTGCCCATTTTTTAATCAGGTTATTTTCTTTTTGTGGTTGAAGTTTTGCAGTATCTTGTAGGTTTTAGATATAGACCCTGATTGGATATGTCATAGCCGAAATTTTTTTCCTAGTGTGTAGGTTGTCTTTTTACTCTTTTGGTGAGGTCTTTTGATGAGCATAAGTGTTTGATTTTTAGGAGCTCCCAGTTATCTAGTTTCTCTTCTGGTGTTTGTGCATTGTTACTTATGTTTTGTATTCTGTTTATGCCCTGTATTAGAGCTCCTAGCATTGCCTCTATTTTTTCTTCCATGATCTTTATTGTTTTAGATTTTGATCCATTTTGAGTTAGTTTTTGTGCATGGTGTGAGGTATGGGTCTTGTTTCAGTTTTGTGCAGATGGATATCCAGTTATGCCAGCACCAATTCTTAAAGAGACTGTCTTTTGCCCATTTAACGGGCTTTGGGCCTTTGTCAGATATCAGCTGCTCATAGGTAGTTGAATTTACATCTGCATTCTCAATTCTGTTCCACTGGTCTATGTTTGTGTTGTTGTACCAGTACCAGGCTGTTTTGACTACTGTGGTGGTGTAATAGCTTCTAAAATCAGGTAGTGTGAGGCTTTCCACTTTGTCCGTCTTCTTCAGTAATTCTTCTCCGGGGCCTCTTCCCTTTCCACATGAAGTTGGTGATTTGTTTCTCCATCTCATTAAAAAATGCCATTGGAATTTGGATCGGGATTGCATTGTATCTGTAGATCACTTTGGGTAGAATTGACATTTTCACAATGTTGAGTCTTCCTACATGGATACGTCTTTTTGTGGACACGTTTTATTTCTTGTGGGTAATCCTTCAGAGGTGTCCAAAATTCAGGCCAAGGGGCCAGGTATTTGTATCTGCATTTTGACCCGTCGTTGGGTGAGGGCTGCCTTGGGGATGGAGTATAGCTCTGAGTGAAGCAGATTCTTGTGCTGAGGGAAAGTCTGGAGAGAGAGACTCAGCTGTGAGCCATCAACAGCCAACACCTGCAGCTGGGGGAATAAGAGCCTTGTCCTGAAGGGGAGGCCCAGGTGGCTTATCAAAGCATTCACTACACTTGTCTAAGAAATTGTCTGCTTCTCCATGGTCATGGTTTCTACTGTGTTTCCTTCTGGAAGTTTTATGGTTCTAACTTTACATTTAGGTCTATGATCCATCTCAGATTTATTTTTGTGAATGGAGGGAGATAGGGTTTGAAGTTCATTATTTTGTTTACATACAGCTATCCAATAGTTCCAGTGCTGTTTGTTGAAAAGACTTTCTTTTCCCTATTGAATTGCCTTGACACCTTTGTTGAAAATCAATTTACCACATATGTGTGGGTCTATTTTTGGACTCACTGTTCTGTTTCATTTATCTATTTATCTATCCTCACATGAGGCAATGTTTTGAAAGAAATCTGGCAGAAACGCCATAACCCTTTTCAGTCAGGAAGGTGATTTATTAGTTTGGGGAACCAAGGAAAGCAGTGTGTGTCGTGTAGGTTCATTTAGGCAGATGTAGACAATAATGAACCCTAATAGGTAAGAGAGGGCAGTGGTGGTTCAGAGGTAGGACTCTTGCCTTGTCTGCAGGAGACCTGGATTCTGTTCCCTGCCAATGTACCTCATATGCAACCACCACCACGAGCCACCACTCACCTGTCAGTGGAAGCTTGCATTTTGCTATGATGCTGAATAGGTGTCAGCAGAGTTTCTAGACTAAGACTAGGAAGAAAAGCCTGGTGATCTACTTCTGCAAATCAACCAATGAAAACCCTATGGATCACAACAGTCTGAATTGTCCACAACAGATCATGGGGATGGTGCAGGACCAGGCGGCATTTCATTCTGTTGTGTATTGGGTCACCATAAGTCAGGAGCTGACTCACAACTACAGTGGTTAAGACCTGAAGCTAAGTTGGGTGATATGTGCTCAGAATGAGCCCAGCTTTGCCACAGTCACAAACAAACCCTGAAATCTCAGTAGCTTAACCAGTAGAAGTTTATTTCTTGCTCACATCACTGCCTGATGTGAATTGAGTGGCTCTCCTGGGCAGCTCTTCTCCAGGCAATGACTCAGGGACCTAGGCTTCTTCTGTTTTATAGCTAGGGCATCTAGAACTTGTGCCTTCCAAGGTCCATGGATGGGGAAGAGGGAGCTGAAGGACTGCACGGGACGTTCCTAAGGGTCTGACCTAGACTTGCTCAAATCACTTCTATTCATATCTGTCCAGAACCCAGTCACACGATACAACCTACTGCAAGGAAGGCTGGGAAATGCAGTCTTTGGTAACAAAGAGCATTGTCTCTGCCTCAGGTAAGTCTGGGAAGAAGTCCAACTGGAGGCAAGTTAGAGTTTGAGAACTTTCGTCTTCAGAGGAGTATAGATAGCTCAGTTGTTAAATGCATGAGCTCTAGGGCTGCATTTCTCCAGGTTCAAACCCAGCTCTGCCACTTACTACCTGGATGACCTTGAACATGCCACCCAAATTTCCTGGTGCCTCAGATTCTTTACCTGTAAAATTCAGTTGGTTATAATTCTTAAGGGGGTTGCTGCAAGAATTTAAAGAACTGTTATACATGTAGCCCTCAGCATAGTGCTTGGCATAGAATAAGAATAAGCATTTAATAAATCGTAGTTATTATCATGGAGCCCTGGTAACACAGTAGTTAAGAGTTCAGCTGCTAACCAAAGGTCTTCAGTTCGAATCCACCAGCCACTCCTTGGAAACCCAATTCTACTCTGTCCTGTAGGGTTGCTATGAGTTGGAGTCAACTTGATGGCAAAGGGTTTAGTTATTATCATGTACAGCCGTAGAGGCCCATAGGCATTATTTGAATGAGTTGAGTTTGATGAGGGAAAAGCCGATTCTAGGCAAGAGCAGGGCGGCCAGTCCGGCTTCCTCCCACCGTCTTCAGCACTTTCTTCCAGATATCCTGGGAACTCCAGAACATCAGAAGTGAAACAGCTCCTTGTCTCTTCTGCCTGTCTCTGAGCCTCACACCATTTTAAACTTGCAGTGTTGCTTACTGGGAGAAGGGTTGTCAAATGGCCAGAGGCCATAAACAGCAGACTTTTAAAAGAATTCCTAGTCTCAAATGTCATTGATTTAGGTATTTTGAGGATTTCTCTTCAACTTTGATAGAGGCTAAAGTGGTTGTTGAGAAGCTGGTTTGCAATTATAGCCAACAAAACCCAAGCTGTTTAAATGAAAAGCAGATGAGGAGAGAGGGCATAAATCAGTAAAGTGTTTGGGCCCTGAGTATTTGTTTGGCTTGCCAGAAGTTGATATTGGGACAGAAAACAGATTGAAAATTTGTTTTAATATTACATTTAATCCAGGTGGAAGCCTTGTCTGGGTTACTAAAGGTTCTCTCTTTTTTTGATGCCCTCTGGGCATCCATTTCTCCACATCCATATAATGTGGAGATGGTAAAAGACAGCATATTCTAATACTCTTCTGATCAGGAAAAAAATAAGGAGTACAAACAGTTCTGGTGCTTAGTAATCAGATAAAGCTGGAGAAATGCTTGTCCATACATTATAAAATGCTATGGTTTTCAAGAATTTGAGAAGTTGCTGATGTCCTATTCTGAAATAAGGATGGAAGTGATCCTTGTTTATTGAAGTCAGGTGGCTATACCTTATTACAGTCTAGAAGGAGTGGACGTGAAGGACCATGCTGGGAGGATTGGAACAGAATAGACTCTGTAAATGGACATTTGGTTCTCATATGATGTCCTTTGGCTTTTGTCATTGTTCTGTTAGCAGAGTTCACTTGGTTTTGGCTTAAACTGTCTCACCACACTAGATTTCAGCAGTCTTCCATTTGCTTTTCACCCGATTGGAAGTAGATAATTGAATCCTTAAGTCAAGAAGAGTGGGATTGAGATTGAGTCATTTAACTCTGCTCCTATATCTAAATTAGTGGCTTCTCTCCCTGAAGACGGTAGGTAAAGGAGCTCCTGGAGCCTCAGGCTTAGCAAAGGGGACTGACTGAGAGCCTGTTCTTAGAGGAGGGAGGTGGGACCTGGGTTGGGGTACTTAAGTAAGTGACTATTACTCACTCTGGGGAAACTCTTATTGCATACTATTTTAAACACTTTCTGGCTGGGAACCTTTATCTTTGAATAACTTCTAAAGTTCTTTTAGCCATGGGGAAGGCTGAACTAGAGATGGCTGAGTGATTAACTACTAGGTTGATAAGTACTCTAGAATTTTCTTGAGAGAGGGCTAAAGATAGCAGATTCCACAAGCTAAAGAAGACAACTCATGTACTGGGGCGTCATCCATATTTACACATGTTGCCAAGCCATACCCTGGGTAGTATTTTGCAGCCGGTAGGAGCTGTATGGTATTCCTCTGGCATGTGGGACGTTCCCTGGGGGCCCATGAAACAGCTCAGGTACACTTAAGCCCAGCGTTATACAGAGATCCAAACATATCTTCAGCCTGCCCATCTACACCAACGTTCATTGCAGCGCTATTCACAATAGCCAAAAGTGAAAACAACCTAAATGTCCATCGACGGATGAACAGATACACAAAATGTAGAAAATGCACACAATGGAATATTACTTAGCCATAAAGAGAAATGAAGTCCTGATACACGCCACAACATGGATGAACCTTGAACATATTATGCGGAGTGAAATAAGTCAATCACAAAAATGTCTTTAGCCTGCAAAACTCCCCCCAGTTCTGTCTGTCTTGGTTAGTATCATGACAAAGAAGCCTCTGTAATAAGCTATTTAATCGAGCCAGGATTTTTAGTAAGAAGTGACGTATTTATGATTTTTCAAGTTAGTCTTACTTATTCATGATTTTTATTCTTAGGATGGGACTTCATCACCTTCTAAAGATCAGTAATTTCGTGAATTGTGTCAGATCTCCAGCTTTCACTTGTCATCAGTCTATCAGATCAGTCTTCCTAAAGCTCCACATCAAAAGTGTTCCCCATTCTCCGATCAACGGAGGCTTTCTACTGCCTAGATGAGTGGATCCAGGTTCCTCAGCTTGCTGTCATCTGTTTCCACCATTTTCAGTATCTTCCTGTTCATCTTAGAATGTTTGAGAGAAGAATGATCTATGAGATACCTATGTCCCATATGTTATAGGTAAGTAAGGAGTAAGAACTAGAGTAGTGAGGTGATCTGCTCAAGATTACACTGGGAATTAGCAGTAGAGCCCCTGGAATGGAAGCTCCCTGAGGTCAGAGATCTTTATTTTGTTCACTGCTTTGTCACCAGTGTCTAGAACAGTGGGCACTCAGTGAATATCTATTGAATTAATTTGTGAAGGAGCTATGCCTGGGACTCAGTCTCAGGTCAGCCCTCTTTTCCCTTGCGTGCTACAAGCCTCTGCTGCCCCAGCGTAAGTGGTCAACATGGTGCTCTCCAGGTATTTGCTCATAACATCTTCCTACCTTGAGGGCTCCTCTCAGTTTACTTCCTCCTTCAGGGTTCAGTTCAGTCCTACCACTCCTTGAAACCATTGCTGACAGCCGCAGATCCTGACATTCCCTGACTTGGTCACTTGTGGTATTTGCAATATACAGTACTCATTTAGCCCATGCTGCCTTGTGTTGATGCTTTCCTCCCATGAGTATAGTCGCTTGCTCACCCACTTCAGCACCCTCTGTCCCTCAGGTGCTCTCTGTGTTGGTGGTGAGTGTGGCAATGCCGTGGAGTGTGATGTTGATTTTCACTTGGATTCTTACAGGCCTTATCCCACCTTCTTTTTAATCCGGTAAGTCTCTATTATTGGAGCCCTAGTGTTGCAGTGGTTAAGACCTTGGCTGCTAGCCAGAAGGTCAGCAGTTCAAATCCACCAGCCACTCCTTGGAAACCCCATGGGGAAGTTCTACTCTGTTCTGTAGGATAGCTATGAGTCGGAATCGACTCAGTACAATGGTGTTGCCCAGTTAGGGTCGGTGCCCTGGAGCAGTCGAGCCAATGAAATGTACTCCAAGTCAGAAAGAGAGAAACCAGAAGAATTAGATGGTGCCTGGCTACCACCAATGACTGCCCTGACAGGGACACATCAGAGAGTCCCTGACAGAGCAGGAGAAAATTGGAGTGCAGAACTCAAATTCTAGTAAAAAGACCGGATTTAATGGTCTGACTGAGAATGGAGGAACCCCAGAAGACATGGCCTCTGGACTGTCTGTTAACCCAGGGCTGAAACCATTCTTGAAGCCAACTCTTCAGACAAAGATTAATATCATTTTAAGTCCAGATTAGACTGGACTATGGGACTTAAAATGATACTCGTGAAGAGTGTGCTTCTTAGCTCAAGTTGATACATGAGACTAAAGGGCAGCTTCTGTCCGGAGGCGAGATGAGAAGGCAGAGAGGGTCAGGAGCTGGTTGAGTGGACAAAGGAAATCCGAGGTGGAAAGGAGGAGTGTGCTGTCACATTATAGGGAGAGCAGCTAGGGTCACGTAGCAATGTATGTATAAATTTTTGTATGAGAAACTGACTTGAACTGTAAACTTTCACTTAAAGCACAATTGAAAAAAAAGAAAGAAAGAGAGAGAAAGTTTATTCAGGAGATGACACCAGTGGGAAGTCTGGCAGCAATGCAGGCTGTCTTTATGGAGTCCCGAAAGGCAGTTTTACATTAGAGCTTACATGTTGTCATAAGGGGGACATAGTGTCTTTTAGGTATGGAGCCCACAGATGGCATGGCCAGATGAGTTATTTATTACAAGATAATTACAAGAGACTCTTTATCAGACTAAAGAGATACATGCTGGACATCTCCTTATCAGGCTCAAGATTTACAGACTGGACATCTGGGCTCTAAACTTTATGTGGGGAATTGTAAGTCACAGGTGGCCAGACAGAACAAAACAAAGCCATTAACAAAAGTATGCAGAAAGGAGAAGACAGGCAGAAAAAAACTGGTAGGTTCATCATGGTGTCGGTTATGTCAAACTCTCAGTTGCTCATTTTGAAAGGGAGAAAGCATGTTGCAAAGTATTAGGGTCGCAATGGGTTTTGGTTTTAAGTTTCTATTATTTCATGTCTGTGATATTCCTCCCTTTCATCCATCTTCTGCCTTGAGTGCTGGTGGAGGGTATCACAATGATTTCCAGAACCCCTGGAACAAAGTTTAGCACAGGAACCAAGGAAGTGCAGAAGAGAAGCATCACAATTAGATGAGAATTTGAATATTTTGAAAAGATTAGTCAGAGTTGGCCAGACAGAGCAGGCTGGGAAGGCCATTACGGGCAGATGTAGCCTCGCAGGACAGAGTTTTGGGAATTGCAGGTAGCTTGGTGTGGCTGGAGGGAAGAGTGAATCGGAGGAAATGAGGCAAAGCGTGCAGACAGCCAGCAGATCATAAAGGCCTTTGTCTGCTGAGTCAAAATTTTGTTTCCAAGAGCAAAGGACTAAAAAACAACATCAGTGTCCACAGACAGGTGTTAGTTGAATAAATTATGGTTTATACTTTCAGTTGAATAATGTGCAAATGTTAAAAGGAATGAAGTAGATCTATGTGTTCATATGATATAATCTTCAACGTAAACTAGGTAAAAAGTACTTATGTAAAATTTTTATCTACTCTTGAAGGAAAATTTTGGGATATACGTTGTTGTTAGCTAGCTGCCGTTGAGCTGGCCCTGACTCACGGCAATCCCACGCACAACTGAACAAGACTCTGCCCAGTCCTGCACCATTCCCTTGACAGGCTGCGGACCAGGTTTTCATTGGCTGATTTTTGGAAGTAGGAGCCCAGGAATTTACATTTCATTGTATACTCTCTGGTAATATTTAAAAATTTAAATTTTTATCCGTATTACCTTGGCTGGAAAACAGATATAGTTAAAACTGAACGAATCTTTATACTTAGAACCACTGGGCATCTCTAAAGGATTTTAAGTAAGAAAGTGACATGATCACATTTCTAGAAGAATAGATCATTGGGCAATAATGAGGACACAACAACAAAAAAAAAAAAGGAATCCCGGAACAACCGACGGGAGTGCAGCAGTAAGGATTGAGACGGACAAGTGAACTCGGAGCGTGTCGGAGCTCCAGGACATGCATATGAGGGAAGGAGAGGAGTGCAGCGTGGGTGCCAGGTTTGTATTGTGGTGGCAACTGGCTCTCAAGTGTTGCCATCAGCCAGACAGGAAATAGGACAAAGATTTAAAAAGAAATGAATGCAGTTTTGGGCTGTGTCGCAGTTTTGGGCTGTGTCACAGTTTTGGGATATGTCACCTTTGAGGTGCCTCTGTTAGGTAATTAGTATTCTCTGACTAGGACTGGTGGTCCTTCTTGAGGACCTCCAGGATTGTCTTCTGCATTTCATACCCGATAACATGGCTTGATAGCCAGCATTCTCATGGAGTCCATAGTGCCCAAGTCTTGCTTTCAAACTGCAAGAGTCTTCCTAAGTCTCTAGTAAGTGTCATCATGGAGACAGAAAATAAAGCAACTATTGCTCTGCGTACTCTGTCCCCATTTTACAGGGAGGTAAATTCTGTCCACTAGGCCTTAAATAAGGAGCCCTGGTGGTACAGTGGTTAAGAGCTCAGCTGCTAACTAAAGTCTGCAGTTCCAGTCCACCAGCTGCTCCTAGGAAACCCTATGGGGAGTTCTACTCTGTCCTATATAGGATCCTTATAAGTTGGAATCAACTTGAGGGCAACGGGCTTGTTTTTTTTTTTTTTTTGGTGGAGCAGTGGTTAAGCGGTCGGCTGCTAACCAAAAGGTCGGCGGTTCAAACTCTTCAGAGGCTCCGTGGGAGAAAAGACCTGGCAATCTGCTACTGTAAAGTTTACAGCCTAGGAAACCCTATGGGGAGGTTCTACTGTGTCCTGTAGGGTCACTATGAGTTGGAATCCACTCAACAGTACCCAGCAACAACAACAGGTATTAAATCTAGATTTTCCTTTGGGAACCTTGCCAACGTGAATATTAATATATTCATATAATACAAATTCAAATATATATATATATATATATGCAAATAATAGAGTTTTTGGACTTACTGAGGAAAACGGTTTCACCTGCTCATGTTCTTTTCTGACCCTTCAAAGAATCTGGCAACGTAGATCATCTCTCTCTCAGCATTTGACAGGGTACAGCGAACAAAGCAGCAATTATTTTACTAAATAACATAGACCATGGGCATCAAAGTTTTGCCTGAATTATCTGGATAATTTCTTTAGTCCTGTGATTGTAAGTTAATTCTGTGGATACAACTTGGGTACTTTGCACTCATTGTTTTTGACTAATGATTTTATAAGGATTGATGGAGAGTAGTGAGAAAATCCCAAAGCTCTATGGTAGAGACAATTAAAGGTCAAGGGCGACTATTGAGAGAACAGGACAATATGCCTGGGATACATTAGCCTTGATGTTTTTCTCTTCCCTTGTTCGGTGGTCCCAACAAGGTATAGAAAGAAGAAATCTAAACAGTTTTCTGGGAAATTTGATGTAAAGACAGTCATTCACCATGGCTTTTTCTTTATTCCCCTACTTTTTAATCTATATTACAAAACAAAACAAAACATTGCTTTTGAGTCAATTCAGACTCATAGCAACCCTATAGGGCAGAGGAGAACTGCCCTGTGGGTTTCCAAGGCTGTAAATCTCTGTGGAAGCAGACTGCCACATCTTTCTCCTGCGGAGCGGCTGATGGATTCCAACCACTGACCTGTCTGTTGGCAGCTGAGTGCTTTAACCACTGCACCACCAGGCCTCCTTTTTCAACTATATTAAGGGTTTTCTTATTTTCTGGATCTGTATAGCATTCACCATTTCACTCATGGAAGCAGAGATGCCGTGTGATTATTTAATAAGTGTTTATTGATTACTTCTGGGCCACTTGGCCGAATTGAATTAGAGTCAGGTGCTAAACCTTTGTGCTCAATTGTAATTCTTTTTTTTGGTTCCTTTGTAGAAGGTGGAGAAATACATTCTCTTCACTGAGAACAGTGACAATAGAAAATTCATTTTTGCTCCTGTAAATGCCAGGATACTTAAGCTTGACTGATTATTTTTAGCCGAGTGATGAGTGGTATAATTCAAGTCTTTTTTTTATTTTTTTCATTTTCTGGAGCTGCCTCTACTACTGCTTTTAGATGTAGAGTTAAGAGACTCCAAAGTTAAAAAATACCTGCCTATCTTCCTGCATTAAAAACACCTCAGAGACCAGAAGAACTAGATGGTGCCCGGCTATCACCAGTGACTGCCCTGACAGGGAACACAACAGAGAGTCCCTGACGTAGCAGGAGAAAAGTGGGGTGCAGAACTCAAATTCTAGTAAAAAGACGAGACTTAATGGTCTGACTGAGACTGAAGGGTCCCTGGAAGCCATGGCCCCTGAACTCTCTGTTAGCCCAAAACTAAAACCATTCCTGAGGCCAACTCTTCAGACAAAGAATAGACTGGACTGTGGGACATAAAATGATACTCATGAAGAGTATGCTTCTTAGCTCAAGTAGATACATGAGACTAAATGGGCAGCTCCCATCTGGAGGCGAGATGAGAAGGCAGAGAGGGTCAGGAGCTGCTTTAATGGACGCAGGAAATCTGGGGAGGAAAGGAGAAGTGTGCTGTCACAGTATAGGGAGAGCAACTGGGGTCACATAACGATGTATGTATAAATTTTTGTATGAGAGACTATCTTGAATTGTAAACTTTCACTTAAAGCACAACAATGAAAACAAAAAACAAAAAAAAAACAAAACCAAACACCTCAGAGTGAGTTTGAAATCTTAGTGGCAAGCCCATATACTCATCCTCTGTTATTAGAGACTTTGGGCAGGAATGACTTGCCTCCCTATCAAGGATTTTCATAAAATGAGCTGCTGACACCAATGCTTTCTCTTTTTTAAATTTTCCCCTAGAAATGTCTACCATTATAAAATAGAGACAGTACATCTTCAAGAAAAGATAATTTATGGATTTAAAAGAACTGAAATCTTTAGAGAAATCTTTTTCTTCCTTCTAGGTCATTGTTTCTTCTGAAGTTGATAGCATTTCACGTCATTCATACAGCCTGAAATTCTCTCCCTTCCACCACCACCCCTCTTGCTTGTTTTATGTCTTCTCAGACAGAAGATGGGCAGTAAGAATCAGAACTGCTGAGTTCTCAGCAGTTTCTTCAACCCACTGGTCTTTCATTCCTTAATGCCTCGGTTTTATCGTAATCACAGATCATTTCCAAATACGGAACAATTTGTAAAGGGTCTAGGAGCCATGCTCTTGGAGATAAATGTTTCTATCAATGTATAGTGTTTGTATGGAATATTAATGTGCCCTAAATTGAAAAATTGCCATGAACTGATATATTCAGATCCAGTTGGAATCAGGCCAGCATGGGACAGAATGGTAATTGCTGAGATCTTGAGCAGGACCTCAATGTTTCTGTGACAATTATCTGTCAGCTTTTCATTGCCTGATTCTTAAATATGAACAACTAGAGATCAGCAGACATTTAAGGAAAATCTGAAAAATAAAAAAAAGAGAAAATAAGGTGAGTAAACAAAAAAGATGGCCTCCCTCCAAAACAGAAATAAGATAGAGAACAAGAGAACATGTTTTCTTAGATAATTCTCAAAAAAAAAAAAAAAAATTGCGTATATATGCACTTGTAAAACGAGATCTTCTGAAAAAACAAACAATAAACCATTTAAAATAATAACTTTTGCAATTAAAAAAATCAACTGAACAGATGAAAGATAATACTCAGACAATCTCTTAGAAAGTGATATAAAGAGGTAGAGATGGAAAATGTGAGAGAAAAAATATGTCATAGAGGATCACTCTAGGAGGTCCAGAGACACAAAACAGAAAAGACAGAGGAGAAAATTACCAAGGAATATTTTAAGAGAATTTCTTAAAACTGAAGGACAAGAATGACAGGATTCAATGAATGTCCAGCACAAATTAACAAAAATTAATAATGTACGATCTACAGAGAAACACACTGTGAAAGTTTTGAATTTCTTGGATAAATGGAAACTTTTATGAGCTTCTAGAGGAGGAAAAAACCCAACAAAACACACACATACACGTACGCACATACACACAGAGCTACCCACGGAGGAACAAGAACCACACCAACTAAGCTTGCTCAATGTTAATGGAGAAAAATCTCAAGGTTCTGAGTGAATATTACTTTTTTTTTTTTTAGAAGGGCTTCCCAAATTTATTTGACCCCAGAATTGTTTTTCTTGTTTTCTTTATTTTTTTTTAATTGTTGTAGTTTAAATGAAGTTTACGTTTCAAGTTAGTCTCCCATACAAATATTTATACATACATTGTTATGTGACCGTAATTGCTTTCCCTATACTATGACAGCACACTCCTCCTTTCCACCCCTGATTCCCCGTGTCCATTCAACTAGCTCCTAACCCTGTCTGCCTTCCCATCTCACCTCTGGACAGAAGCTGCCCGTTTTGTGTCTTGTATCTACTTGAGCTAAGAGGCACACTCCTCGCAAGGTCACTTTATGTCCCACAGTCCAGTCCAATCCCTGTCTGAAAAGTTGGCCTCAGAAATTGTTTTAGTTCTGGGCTGATAGAGAATCCAGGGGCCATGCATTCTGGGGTTCCTCCAGTCTCAGCCAGACCATTAAGTCTGTTCTTCTTACTAGAATTTGAGTTCTGCACCCCAAGTTTCTCCTGCTCCATCCGGGACTCTCTGTTGTGTTCCCTGTCAGGGTGGTCATTGGTGGTAGCTGGGCACCATCTCGTTCTTCTGGTCTCAGGCTGATAAAGTCTCTGGTTTATGTGGCCCTTTCTGTCTCTTGGGCTAATACTTTCCTTGTGTCTTTGGTATTTTTCGTTCTCCTTTACTCCAGGTGGTTGGGACCAATTGATGCATCTTACACAGCCACTTCCAAGCTTTTAAGACCCCAGATGCCAGTCACCAAAGTAGGACGCAGAACATTTTCTTAATAAGCTTTGTTATGCCAGTTGACCAAGATGTCCCCTGAAAGCATTGTCCCCAGATCCCTACCCTTGCTACTCTGTCTCTCAAAGTGTTTGATTGTATTCAGGAAACTTCTTAGCTTTGGTTTAGTCCGGTTGTGTTGACTTCCCCTGTAGAGTGTGCTGCCCTTCCCTTCACCTAAGATAATTCTTATCTACTATCTAGTTAGTAAATAACCCTCACCCTCCCTCCCCACCCTTCTTGACCATCAAAGAATGTTTTCTTCTATGTTTAAACCTTTTCTTGAGTTCTTATAATAGTGGTCTTATACAATATATGTCCTTCTGTGATTGACTAAATTCACTCAGCATAATGACCTCTAGCTTCGTCCATATTATATTTCACGGCTTTATCGTTGTTCTTTACCGTTGTGTAGTGTTCCATTGTGTGGATAAACCATAATTTGTTTTTCCATTCATCTGTTGATGGGTACCTAGGTTGTTTCCATCTTTTTGCTATTGTGAACAGTGCTGCAATGAACATGGGTGTGCATATATCTATTCGTGTGACGGCTCTTATTTCTCTAGAATATATTCCAAGGAGCAGGATAGCTGGATCATATGGTACTTCTATTTCTAGCTTTTTAAGGAAGTGCCAAATCGATTTCCAAAGTGGTTGTACCATTTTACATTCCCACCAACAGTGTATAAGTGTTATAGTCTCTCCATAACCTCTCTAGCATTTATTATTTTGTGTTTTTTGGATTAATGCTAGCCTTGTTAGGGTGAGATGATATCTCATTGTAGTTTTGATTTGCATTTCTCTAATGGCTAATGATTATGAGCATTTCTTCATGTGTCCTTTAGCTGCCTAAATATCTTCTTTGGTGAAGTGCCTGTTCATATCCTTGGTCCATTTTTTAATTGGGTTATTTGTCTTTTTGTTGTTGAGGTTTTGCAGTATCTTGTAGATTTTAGAGATTAGACACTGATCGGATTTGTCGTAGCCAAAAGCTTTTTCCCATCTGTAGGTTGTCTTTTGACTCTTTTGGTGAAGTCTTTTGATGAGCATAAGTGTTTGATTTTTAGGAGCTCCCAGTTATCTGGTCTCTCTTCTGGTGCTGGTGCATTGTTACGTATAGTTTGTAATGTGTTTATGCCATGTATTAGGGCTCCTGGGGTTGTCCCTATTTTTTCTTCCATGATCTTTATCATTTTTGATTTTCTATTTAAGTCTTTAATCCACTGTGAGTTAGTTTTTGTGCATGGTGTGAGGTATGGGTCTTGTTTCAGTTTTTTGCAGATGGATATCCAGTTATGCCAGCACCATTTGTTAAACAGACTGTCTTTTCCTCAATGAATGGACTTTGGGCCTTTGTCAAATATCAGCCGCTCATAGGTGGATGAATTTATGTCTGGATTCTCAATTCTGTTCCATTGGTCTATGTATCCATTGTTGTACCAGTACCAGGCTGTTTTGACTACTGTGGCAGTATAATAGGTTCTAAAATCAGGTAGTATGAAGCCTCCCACTTTGTTGTTCTTCTTGAGTAATGCTTTACGTATCCAGGGCCTCTTCCCTTTCCATATGAAGTTGGTGATTTGTTTCTCCATCTCATTAAAAAATGCCAATGGAATTTGGATTGGGATTACATTGTATCTGTAGATGGCTTTGGGTAGAATTGACATTTTCACAATGTTGAGTCTGCCTATCCACGAGCAAGATATGTTTTTCCACTTATGCAGGTTTCTTTTGGTTTCTTGCAGTAGTGTCTTGTAGTTTTCATTATATAGGTCTTTTATGTCTCTGGTTAAATTTATTCCTAAGTATTTTATCATCTTGGGGGCTATTATAAATGGTATTGATTTGGTGATTTCCTCTTCGAGGTTCTCTTTGTTGGTGTAAAGGAATCCAACTGATTTTTGTATGTTTATCTTGTAT